>NC_064871.1:60355841-60675529 GCF_943734695.1 Anopheles maculipalpis | reverse complement strand
CGAACGACTGAGGCTCTTTTGTCTTCCTGAAATGGCCGAACATGAAATGGCCGAGAGCAACAACATAAAAAAAAGAAGGAAAAGAACAGCACACAACCACCGGAAGGAAGCTATCAGCTTCCATTTTGCAGTCAACTAACGACCCAGAAAATGGTACATAAAAACGTAAGACAAGAGTATGGAAACCAGTAAAACAACAAATCAACCCAAAGTAACTTCGATTCACTCCGTCGTACGATTTGCCCCCAGTCACATGCGCCGCTTAAAGATATTTGTTCCGATTCGAGGAGAGTTTATGTGTCCCTGCCGTTGCATCTCTTAAGTTGAGCATTGCTTCCAGCCATCTTGCACTGTGATAAGCAAACAAAACATAAACTCAACTACACACATGAAACCCGATACACCAGATCGATCCGTGCAGTACGTTGGTTCGAGTCGCCTTGCCCAGCCAAACTTGATTTGTGGAATGCTTGTACACTTGCTAAATCAAATTTATTGCAAACCATTTATTTTCTTCGAGGAATACTTTTCCGTAAACCTTGCATGAGTGCTAGGGATTGGTTTGATGCCTCGTTATTCATTCCACCTTACACTATTTCTAGCTTTCACTTTACTTTTGTGTTTTACTTCGGTTACATCAGTTACAAATACATCATACTTGCTTACCTTGTGCTGTGTTTTGTGACATGATGATAGCTTTTTTAAACATTGCCCATTACTTAAGTAAAGATGGCTTTAATAGACGTAACGCTTCATAGAAGTTGGAATAAATCTTCAGTAAAGCCATGTAATTATGGCAACAGTAAACAGAGTTGCTTATCCTCCAGAATGGCATCGACGAGGAGCCACTAATGTCATTTGTTTACGTAAGATGATATCGTTCGATAAAGTTGATTTGGGCGTGAGTTGCAAATGGGTTTGGATACACTATTACAATGCGGAAAGTTTCATTCATTGATCATATTAATAATTACCACTCGTAGCTGCGATTGAACCGACTAAACCTACTCACTCTACCCTCAACAGATCGGAGCTGATAGAACGAGTTCCTTCTTACTTTTTGCTATACATACCCACGTCGTTTCGTGTTGATAAAATATCCGCCAACCGCTATTCAAGCGTGCAGTCATCCTCATGCTAACCTCATTAATCATGCGACGAAACTTTTGCCTATCTGCTTGGAGCAAATTGTTTCATGCCATTAATTAAAGCCTCATTGTAACACATTTCCGGAAAAAAGAGTCAAAAGCATTATGAGTTTCATCCAAGTGCATGTCGATAATTTTTGGTATTAATGTTTAAATGTTCGAGTGGCATTAAGATAATTATACGCTTTATGATAATTTTCTTTGATGTTCTTGTTTATGCAAATAAGAAATGTTTCCTAAACAGAAAACAAATCTGTGCCATCATCAAATATCGTAATACAGAATCTTTATAACACCATGTTGCATTAGAAATTGGTCTCTGCTATTGGTCGCTCTCACAACAAGACCTATACCAACTCATGGGAATAAGATGAAAAGACGTGTTAAACCTTCTAAATACCATTACTATGAAGATCACTATGATTTTCAATATCGAAGTTATTTGGCATGATCGAGAATAAAATAAATTTAACACTGCTCTATGGTATTATGCATGATTCAAGAGTGCATTGAAAGTAAATTTCACAGAGTAGAAACAACAAAAATAATTCCATCCATATCCATATCCTAAACAACATATTAGCGTTCCACATATCCTTCCAATATTCAGGGTGGCCACTCAACCGGGAAAATTCGGGAAAACCGGGAATCAGCCTTAAATTTATTTTTAACGGGGAAAAACCGAGAAAACCGGAAATTTCGCTGAAAAAACCTGGAACATTATTCATATAACTATTGTTTGAGATTCATATATTTTATTATCGTAGCGTAATTATATTTTCATCTAAAACTTTCACTACATTTCAATTGTTAAGGGCCACATTTGCTGTACACTGTTTGAAGGTTCAATGTATCCGTATTGCGTTCTCGTTTCTTCCACCAGTCGAGAGGCAAAGCGAGAAAGCATGATGATTTTGTCGCCAGGGAAGGAATGTGTGTTTGCCATAATATTTTATTTTTCTTCGTACGATTCAGACGAAATACAAACGCATCGAGGGAAAACATTGGTAACATGGTGACAGGGATTTTCAGTTGAAATTGTAAAAGTATTGATCATCTGTTTAAACACTCGATATGAAATGGCAACTGCAACCAAATGTCTTTGTATATGCTTCAGATAGTAGCCAAAACAATTACTTTAAATCTAGAAAATCTACTAGAAGAAAGGCTAACCGCCTCCTATGATATTGTATGGAAATATTCACAGCGCTCAATTTATCAGTGATCTTAAACTTTGTCGATAATAAAAGACATACAAAAACCATGTTATACTGTTGAGCTTATAAGGTTGCTTACGGTAAATTTACGATAAACAAGAACTTACGATTCTTGCCCCGCGTAAATATGATGCTTGTTTCGGGACGATCGCGCGCAGTGTAATCTCTTGCTGCACTTGCTATGAATGTGTGACTATGGATGTGTGATCGATTTCTATGCTTGCAAACAATTTGCCGCTTTGCATGGAATTTCGGTCGCGTTATGATCATTATTATTCTAACGGAAATCATTCTGTTAAATTATTGGAAAAAACCGGAAATTTGAAATCATAATCTGAGTGGACACCCTGAATATTGATCACACAGTTAAGCCTGACTAGCTTAACTTTTCAGGCTTCCAAATTTTTAAGAATAATTCTGGTTGGCCTTTAATAATTTTTTAAAAATTTATTTAGGTTTTTTTTAAATCTCTGCCAAATGTTTTGAACAAACAATGACACACTGAATACTTTAAATGACAAGCTTTACCCTTAAATCATATGAACATAACGAGATTTTTTTGTTCTTAAATACTTTAGTATTCAGCATTTGAATTGGCTGATGCAAAAAAAAAAGCATTACTGTAAGCAAAGCATGTCGCTGATCATAAACGTGACGGTGATGGACGAGATAACGGCACCCAACAAATTTCTTTCACGCTCAATCATGGTTATAAAACTTTCTATTATGAGCTCATTTTTATTCGCTCATCATCATCAGCAGCAGCACTTCTACAAGTTTCCTACAAAAAAAAGGGCTGTTAAATGTCTTCTCTACTCGTTCGGTTTATTTCTCGTGTGCCATCCATAAATAACCAACCATCTAAGCAGGTTTTCTTGCTGTCGCTCAAGTTCACTTGTTCACCCTCAAGAAGAAGGCACCCAGCATCGAAGCCTTTCGCTATTGTGTGAAGTGCATAAATTTACATACTAATCCCCCGCGGTGCACGAACTTCCGTGTGGCTTCGCAACGGGGTTTGTCAATCGGATGGCACCGCTACTAACATTAACGGCACTCGATAACACACATATGCCCGTTCATGGGAAGCTCGCTTCCGTTCTGAGTGCATTTGTCCCCCGAGCGAGCACAAAGTTAGCGAGCACCGTTCTTTGTTAGTTTGCCACCTCATTGCGCCACAAGATTTTACGCACATGGCGCGGGCTTATACTTCATTATATTCCAGCAGCTAACTGCAGTCCAGTCTCTTACCTGGCGTTATTATGCTATGCTTGAACAACAATTACACCTGGCAGGCTTACATCCTGAAACCAATTAACGCCCTTTCTTTCAGGCGGCTTCCATTTTGAAGGTGTAATTAAATACTTGACAACATTGCTTCATGAGACTCATGGTAGTCTAGCTCATGTTTTGTAAATACTATTCAACTGTTATCAAAATTTATGTTTTACGTTTAGTAAGAAACGGAATAATCATACATTTTCAATAAACAAAAAGAATATGTTTCCAAAATAGTGTGTGGGATTACTGAAATATTACCAAAACTTAAGGTTAAACCGTTCTTCTCAATTATTGTTTCACTGTTGAAGATTCTGTAGTGGTTCAAAGGTGTAGTCAGGACTGTACTGTTTAACAACAAACACAAGCTTGGTTCTTTGAGGTCCTGCTAGGATGAGGTTCGACACCATATCACCCAAATCAGGGAGATTCTCTTAGCAGCAGAGAATTGCTCATTATTAAAAGTTTTTCCTCTATCACAAATGAACAAAAACCTTTATTGTTGGAGTGAAATGCATTAAAGCCATAGCTAGAAAGTCAGTTACACGTACCAGAAGACAGTTCGGACGCGATTCGATGCTAAGTCTGGCGTGGGATCGCCACAGCGAGAAAAATAATTGACAGGAAATGTGCTTCCCGCTGAACGTGTTTGGAATGAACAATAGAAAGACAAAGAGAAAAGGACCAGGCGTCTCCATCAAATATGACAGAATCTTTTTAAAATTTGCACGTGCCGTGTATTGGAACGGTCAATGCTTGTGAGCTGCTGCTTGCTACGTTTCTACGAGAATAAATTTCATTCTACTTTATTTTCCTATGATCTTCGAATAATTACAACAGTGACCATCACACTTGATGGTGAAGAAACATGGTGTAATCTTCTGCCTAAACTGTCTGAAGAAAGTTGGCTAACACGATTCGACCGGTGTCAAATCCCATTCGGACTTTCAAATCGTACGCTCGACTGGAGATGGATAGTTCCTCTAGCTACGTGCGATTTCAGTCAGCGGAAATGGCACGAAACGGCAGGTCATGACCCCTCTAGATTGTAGTGCCAACGAAAAGAACCTGGATGACAGTATTATTTATGATGAATGTCCTTGCAAACTTTTGTAACTTGACGAACCAAAAAAAAAACTTTTATAATCACACCACGCACCATCACTGAGAAGTAGGTAGCGAGCACCCTGCGTATAAAAACTCGTTCACTAGCAGAATGACAGTAAATAGTAGCAAACATAAGTTTTTTCTTGTTTTGTTTTATATCCACTAAGACTTCAAACTGTAAATGCACGGCCTGTGGGGATTGTAAACTGTTTATGGTGCCATTTCCATGTCGATTTTACCTTCAGCTTTCGCTGAGGTATCAGCACACCAGCTGTGTTTCTACGGATCGCAATCGCTGGACCTCGAAACGGAAGCTCTATACCCTTCCATCCTGCCATCCAGACGAAGGTGCAATTTCGCCATTACCAAAGCACGCACAAATCTCAAGCGAGCCGTACCATACAATCCCAAGCGAATATATTCAACCCAAGAAACAACGGAAGAACCATATATTTATAACTTTTTTTTTATTCTATCTCTCTCTCTCTCTTTTCTTATCTTTCTTGCTGTTCCTTACCGTAGCACCTGAAGTCTCCATCGTGGATGAGGAAGGTGCCCCACTGTACGATAAGTACTACGAGGTTGGCTCGACGATAAAGCTGATGTGCAAAATCCGACACATCTCGATGTTACGGTCAGTCGTTTACTGGATACACAACGAAAACATTCTCAATCACGATATAACGCGGGGCGGTATCAGGTAAGCGTCATCATCTGCACTCCATGCTTTGAATTCACTCTCTCACTACACTGTACCTTGGAAACACCATTCATCCAGAAGTCACGTCGATTGTTTACGATCAGTGGATCAGATTTCGGCCACAACTCGTACAGCCGCGAAATGGTTCATTTATGGTTTGCTACTTCGCGCAATTGCAAGCACCTGTAAACAACAACGAACCGAGAGAATACAACAAGCAGTACTCTTTGTCTTATTTCTCGAGTTGCTTCTGTTTCCATTTAATGGGTCAATTATGAGTCTCATCTGAGGAATGTTCACTGAGCGTGAGCGAATCGCAACAGAAGCAATACAGAAGCAATGCCAGTAAATTCGCCAAAATTACCAATCCCCCTTCATCAAAATACAATGAGCTCCGACACTTAGGCAAATGAGATATCATTGAGCATCGCTTGAAACGGTCTGTTCAAAACGACTCTACGTAGAACAGTATAAAGTTTCGTTTGCAAATGCAGAAAAATGTATTATTTTTTAAAAAATTATTACGACTTTGTACGTACATCTGGCATGACTTTCGTTTGAAACTACATACCAATCAAAAATACGCGTTTTTGAGTTGAAACACCGCAATATTTCATCTTGCTTCATTGCAAGCCATCATTAAAAAACGTTATCGCAATAATTTCCAGAGTAAATTAGCTTTTATTCTCAAATCGAACAGCAAAATCACATGGCACAGATATTTATCAGCCAAACGAAGCAGCATCAAAAATGCTTCCTCTTATCCATCATCCATCAGACACGGTTAATCAACCGGATTCCATTCAATGGACAAAGCGATCTGTTGCTGTCAGACGATGGCCCGTACCCTGAAACGGAGTACCATTTATTTTTGCTTTATGCGTACGTTATATTATCTGTCGGACTATCGGAACGATTCGGTGTGCCACTTGAAAACAGTTCGAATCTAAAATAACCGTACGATGAAATCGCACCGACTCCATCACTATCGCAAAACGCTGTGTGCAGAAATCCGTGAAAATGTCATCACTGGAGCGACGACGACTTTTAACAAGGTCGTTTCTTTCTTCCCAGTTGAGGGAAATTTTTCCTTAACGAAGATAACACAAAAGACCAGCTTCCCGAAAACCGTAACCAGCCAAAATGCTATCTACCATTCCATCATCACATGCATCAACGAATTTAACCTTCTCTTTATTCCCTATTGCCTTTGAAATCTGCTCCAATGCGAAACGAGCGTGCTCTGTGGTCAATTCAGACTGTCAAGATAGAAAGACAGTGGTGCTGTGCTGCGAAAAAGATGCTGCAAAAATAAAATCAGCTGCTAGGTCGTTATTTATTCATCAAATCCCTAATGAGCACTCAGACCGTCTGTCCTGAAACCCCAAAAAACAATTAAATCATAATAAAATGGTAAGCAACTAGCCTTGCTTAAGGATCCTTCAAAAGTTGCGATTTACCATCAAAAGCCCACTCACTGTTTGATTTCTTCGGCCCAAAAAAAAGGAGTAAAAAAAAGTTTCCAAGAAATCTACATTAAACATCCTTTATTCTCTATTTACCACTTCTCGAAATTGATCCTAAATGCTCGCATCAACTAATATATACGAAATCCCTTTTGCCTGCTTTTAGTGTAAAAACGAATTTAACAAGTATAGGAGCCAACTCAACGCTCTTCGTAGCGAAGGTCAACCGGCAAGACTCCGGCAGCTATACGTGTTCGATAGGACCAAACCAACACTATTCCATCTCCGTGCATGTGCTCAACGGTAAGTCTTCACTAGATGTTTTCCCTTCAGCTTGACCCACCGTCCCAAACTGTCCCTCGCTCTCCTTTTCTCTCTCCGTCTCCTTCCCACCACTGTATACTGGACCCTGGAGAACGAAAGTCAATTTACATTGGTACTCTCTCGACGGGTGGTAATGCAAACGAGCCAGATCGATCGACCCAGCCTGGTTTCCCAAAACCAATAAGCAATGGCGTACAGCAACAGTGTCAAGTCAGTCACCATCGATCGGATTTTATTCGCTTCGTTTTCGTCCGTTTTTTACTGGCGGGCAAATAAAGCTTAATTTACCGACGGATTTGGCATTCGACCGGATTTCATATCATTATCGATCTACGTGGTGTTGCTGCTTTGGGGCTGTGGGAATCCGTAGGAAATGGCCATCGTTGTGATGTGCTCGTAACAGAAAGGCTCACACTCGCCAATGCAGCGGTGTAGATGTGTTGGATGCCTCGCCCCGCAGAGATACATACTGCTAGCAGAAAGATCACGCAAATAGACTGATATATTACATATTAGGAGCTTTCATGGGAAGCTTTTAACATGCATCATTAATTTCGTTCTATAACGGCTAAAGCTAGTGCTATGAATAGCATGAAATGGCCAATGAATGCAGTAAAGAAAAGGTTGTAAACCATCTCGTTTGCCGTGGGAGAGTATACCTTTGGTAAAATTTGTTTTAAAATAATCTCCCATTCCCATTGATCTTGTCTCTAAAGATTTACAAACTTTTTACCTACGACATTACTATACCATTGATGCCAACCAAAGAAACTTAATCCACCGCAAAATCTTTCGATTTAGCACCAGCATTTTGCGAACGTACTGCAATGGCACACCTGCTCCATTCCTCGCGATTTACTATGTTTCGCACAATAATTCACATCTCCAAATAGCACCTTTATGTTGATTCCCATAATGGTGACCGTATCATCGTTGCCGTACCCAATACTTGCATTTATTTGGTCTGTACATGATTGGCTTTGTTTCGGTCTGTTTAAGCAGTATCCATATTTTTGTGATCGTTTACGATACGACACACAACATGGCATAACTGTTATCGTTAACCTGAGAGATGAGTTACGATTGCACGTAATCCATTTGCTCCATTTTATTGATTTCTTTCTCTTCTTTCAACTACACCGATCGATGCATGTGCTTGTGAATTCCGTAGCATAAACGATGCGACAGGGGACTAAAAAAATCGAAACGTCAACGACATTGACCATAAGTCACATGCACCTTCGTCTATCCGTTACCCCAAAAAAATGTCCCTTTCAAACCGACGCCGATAAATTTCAACATCCTTCAACAAACCCAACCGTCGGGTAAAACGTGAATTGTGCGGTTAGTACCGATTTCCATTTAATGTTTACTCGCCCAGTTAACAAACCACGGCCGGTTTAGAGTCGTATTGCTTCAATGTCTGCCACCGCTTGATCCCGCTAGATCCGTCCGGCCAAATGAATGGGGCCGGGATTGGCTGGATTGCTGTGCTAGCTGCTCCGTTTTACATAAGCCCAATTGCCACCCTTTTGCAAGCAAACATTCGATCCACAACCCATCAAAGCCGATAAAAAGGGGTATAATCCCACAAGCGGTCCACTTTTTACGCTCTCGCCCCTAAAGCGAAGACGCATTCAACCATGCTGACGATCCTTATAATCCCTTTACTAAAAACTTATTTAATTTCCTCGTCCTCCCAACTCACAGTCACATTGTGTATCGAAGTCAACGACGGAAATGCGACCAACGAAGTTTGATTTGTATGAAAGGGTGCGGAAGATTTTCTTCAACACTTGGACCTCCGTTTCGCGGTTGTTTGAAAAAGCGATTAGCAACTACCATCTACTGGTGCTAAACGGCACAGCGCCTAAACCGAGCTTCGTTTCGTGCGGATCATGTTCATACATATAAATTCATTACACTACTCATTGACATTGACAATTCCCAGAGAAAAGGTTACGCGTAACTGTTGTCTTGGATCGTTTAGTCGAGGCACTTAAACGTTACCAACTTCAACATTCAACGAAGTCTTGTTGCGCGAACGAAAGAATTCATTATCATATTGCAACTTAAATTATGACTTCATTATGGTGTTAGCACGATTTAATTGAAAATTAAATCGCAACCAAAACTCCGGCTCAACAAAAAGAATTAATTTCATTAACAAGCTTGTGGATGTGGGTTGTGGCATATTTGCAACGTGTAACGCAACAAAGCAGAGTGTTTAAATCTGCCTTTCCTTAATTTTCTAATCTTTAAACAGAAACTCTAACAACCAGTTAACTAAACATCTCATTCAAAATGTCTCAAAATGTGCTCTTAGTTAAACTACAAATTCATAAGACGTCTGGCTATTTCCTTGGTTTCACAGCCAAATATCTGATTGAACCCATCGAATTGATGTATATCCCAAGCTCACGCGAAATGTTACCACACTCACAACCACAAGCAAATGGTACGAACCCACCCCCAGGGGGTGTCCCGTTTTCGTGCCACGCATAAGTGAAAATTTGCTTTATTTTTTGGAATTAATCTCTTGCTTCCCAATACTAAGCCAACCCGAGCGGAAAACTGAAATAAGAGGCTCGGGAAAGATCAAAAGTATGGAAAACTCGCACGAGACATATTAAGCGTTATAGTGAAAAAATATTGTGCTCCAGGGAATTGCATGCCACGTTGCTTTCCCAACCGTTAGGAGGGCGAGAGGAGGTGGTACGGTTAATTGAATGATGTGGCAGTTTTATGAGCCTACGCTATCCCAATACACAAGTACTGTCAGTTGAGGGAGCAACACTTCTCCCTTTTTTTCTCTAGTGATTAATAACCTAATTTTCGCAAAAGCTTTTCTTATACAATTTATTGTCAATTATCTGACCCACATCGGGTCGTAGTCAGGTCAAGAGTAAACAATATTAGCAAACATGTTGATTCTACTCAAATACTATCTGTTCAAGTAAAACTTTAAATAATGTTTCTTTTTCTTTCATCCATTCCTTCCCTCTAGGGACCGCCAATCCGTTCGGAATCTATCAGCGATCGTGTGCCTTTCCAATTATTCTACAAGCCGTGGATCTATGGCTTGTTGTCAGGAGTCTCTTCTTCCTGCTGCTCAAACTATCCGTGGAAAGATAATAGTCAGCTTTAGCGTAGTAAAACGGGGTAAAGAGCCACACTTTCACGGATGGTTTTGATTCCTCTGAGCTCGTGCATGTAAATGTGTATGTGACGCACTCTTTAAAGTCTTCAAATATGCACACAAAACGAAACCTACATTTCTACAAAACACAATGTACAATGCTACAACAGGATTCGGATCCACAGCATGAACAGTGTAATTCAGATGCATCGAAAGATTATGTTTTCAAATAGTGTGTGTAGGAAATTGGTTGACTGGTTGAGGTTCATTTGTTCTTATTCGCACCAGGTTCTGTTGTCATGACGTGTCCGGATGGAGCTAGATGCGTAACGAAGCTACCATAATTTTCATTACATATCATGGAGGCATTCGATCTTAAAGACATGTTAACCCTTCATGGTAAAGCTGTAATCGGCTCTACACTGATAACAACAAATTATGGCATCATAGCAACAGTGATGTACTTAAATACGACATTCTACATAATTCCTAGCTTAAGGCAATAACTAACGAACACATAACGAAAGATAGAAATAACGGAATTGTTAAAAAAAAATATCCTACACACTGTAAATTTTCTTGACCTACATTTACGTTACGTTTTATACGGGTTTATGTTTCAATTTCGGTATGCTGGAATGTTATACATGCCACAAAAAAAAGCACAACACTGAAAACTAAGGAGTGAAGGTATTTTATATGCTCTGAATTTAGCATACGGAGCGAAATATTCCAAAATACCTTGTTGACCCATACTCTTTATGATATGCCGTGCGCGGGAAAACATTGCTAATGACACACACACACACCCATAAATACAATAGCAATACTTTGATAGCAAAGAGGGCAGTAAAATCAAACCAAATAGTCTAACCAAAGTCAACCAATACATGAAACATTTCAATAATATCTCCTTCCTACTATTGACAGTAACGAAACAATTTTTCACTTCAGCTCAGTACATAACAGGAAGCAAAGCAAACATATGTAAAAATACAGTGGCATAAGCATGGCGTTGTACATAGTATGTTAAACTAGTTATACCAATGGTTTTTAGTTATGGAATTTATTTATCGTACTCTTTTATTCGGAACATAAAGTGATTATTACAGCAAGCATTCAAGAGTATGCGGGCTGCAAATGCCAATCGATCGGCTAACACCGTTCGACGATACATTTGCGAAACACACGCACCAAATGCATGCAAACTTTATTGGCGATAATCGTCAAGTATGAAATGAAATAATTAAAATAAATGTACATTAAATTCCAAATTAACAACGATAGATAAACTAGCAAATTCAAATCAACGTAAAATCGGGCGATTTGAGACATGAGGAGTAACGTAATTTGTTTGCAAATACAAGCAACACGATATGATGATGGGAAAATGCCAGCAAAAGGTGTAATTAAGAAGAATAAATATGCAAAAATATGCAAATATTTTATAAGATTGTAGTTTCTTTCTCCACCATCGCATCTTTGCCCGTTGTATTCTGCATTCGAGGACGGTATAGAAGAAATGTTTCGTGGCTTCGGAGAAAATACGAAAAATCGTCTGAATATGTTAATACTTCTGTTAATTCATTACACCCAGGTTGCACAATTCAGGTTGGTACTTTTGCTTTACTACTCCTTTACTACCTCTCACTCTCATCTCACAGGGGTCTGTTAGCATTTTGGTTTTACTTTTCCGTCCGTCACACCTAGCTAGCTATCTGTCACATTCGTGTCTTCAGTGCTGTCTGCTCATTCGAATAGCTCTTTCTTGCTTCAAAGGCTTTGGTTCATTAATATTCGCCGTAGCTTTCATTACATTCCCTTTTATTCTACTAATTGAGAGTAATTTTTCATTTATACTGCCAACGGATTAGCTTAATTGGGATTCTCGTGGTGCACAGGTTGTTGTTTCCTTGCTCTCCAGGACGTTTCTATGCTAGCGCAGTAACGTTTCTTGTGCTTACGAATCATTATCTAACACTTTTTATGATAATTTCTCTGGCTGGCTAATCAGGTAGATATTGCTAAGCATGCCTTAACATACCTTATAAGCACTTATAGTAAATCCGGAAGTATGTTTTTTCATAAATTATGTATGTCCTCTGTTTACTACTACAACAAGTAGTTCAAAAGACAATGTACGCTTCGGCAACCGCATATCAATGTATCAGATGTGGGAATACGTTTACTACGCCCTAAAGCTCCTCATATACGTCAGATAGCCTTTAGTCTTATCTAACTTACAAATAATGAGCACACTTGTCTTCTAAATTCCTCAAATATAAGCTAAACATTCTGAAAGGGTTCTACACATCAAACATCGCATGATGAATAAAAATCGGAGAAATCCATGGCATTTATATTTTGTGGTAAACGTACCTTCTTGGTTGTATGCACTAATACGAGGCTACATTCGCTAGTCCTCATAATGTGCGGGGGATATGCTCCGAAGCATAAGATGTATTATACAAAACACGCTTGACAAATGATAAGCTTAAAATACCATTGTTGACCGTCTACAGAGTGACAGAAATGCGCTACACTTTCGAAGTTACCCTCGGTTAGGGACTCACATTAGAAAGGGCATGGTTTGGCTTCTTACATGAGACTATTTTTCTACTGTTTATAAGTAACTAATTAATCAATGACCGATTCAACCTATTTCACTTGTGGGTATTTTGTATCCCTTACAACCCTATTGTAGTATAACACATGTTGTGAAGTGGATTAAAATTACGTTAATCCTTAACTATTAACAATCCATGGTCAGTTGGGCATAATGGTGATAGTCAAGAAGATTCAAACGCCAAGTTTATTTTCAAATCCAACCTGAACCGCTCAACTGTTAGCAAGCTTCACTTTATATCTTCGGATAATCAAGATCCAAAGTGCCAGAGGGCTGTAGCAAAATAAAAACAATCGCCACTCTTCTTTTGGAACAGTATTAAATATTTTAATTACTTGTTCACCATATTTTCCGTCACTACATTTTCTACAACACATTTCTACGTTTTTAGAAACATTGTTCGATGCTATAAATAGCATAAAATTCATTGCCAAATTTTACATACATTTTTGTTGTAGGAAGCAGCTTTATGGCCTTTATGCTAAAGAGTAGCATTGTTGCGAATTCAACCACGGTGAAATCAAAAGGGACATGCGTAGACAACTGACAGCATGATAATTTGGTATAACCCTGATAGCCGAGACTTGAAACAGATTATCGGACAAATCCTTTGAGAATGACATATCGCTGGGAATCCTACTGCTCTCCTCTGGAAGAAGATCTTGTAATCAATCACAGGTGTCTTAGCGGAAATATCCCACGAGACGATTGTAACACAAAGTATCCTGGGTAGGGTAAGCATTATTCTCCGCCAATGTTACATTTGAGATTTCGGTGACGAACTTCATCTGTAGCAGCTAGATTAAGAAGGTAAGTTAGCCAAAAAGTAGGGATTTTCTTAAAAAGTTGAAAAAGTATGGCTTAATTCTACATTCTTTTGTTGGATCCCTATCCAAGAACATCCCATTTGAATCATCTGCCAATGCAGGATTCCTTTACCGTAATCAGTGTGCAGCTGAATAGTGAGTCCTGCATAAGGCGAGGCATCCCTGGAAGGATTGCTTCCCGGGACTGCCGCGATTGCAAATTCTGTACTGTCCGGAAATATAATCCAATAATTCTTGTATAATTCGTTAATTCAAAAACAATCATAATATTAATTGAACATGACATAAACTAAATGAGAATCACTAAAGCTGTTAATGTCCGTTGCCATTGAAATACTATTTTCAGTAGCTTTGATTTGATCCAGCCTCGAATAACTTTAAAAAAACCTTGCCTAAACTATGTGAATGCATCGTCTAAGACAGAATCTAGAAATTATTTTTAGTTCTTAGTTTGTCCATAAATCGATTTGCAGAATTGCATTTCATCTAAGAATCGAACATTCTGTACCGAGGCCATCAAATTATATCAATTGAGATGTGTCAAGCCATTCAGGATAATTTGAATGAAGTTGTTTCCAACTAAACTCTAAAACCGTAACAAACACATCACATGAATTCAATAGCAGAACAGCGGTACTGGTCAAAACGGATTACGGTTTTTTTTTATTTTTAGCTACGGACAGCTTAATTAGACAAGGAATAATTAAGAAAGGTTCAACCAATTCTGTTATGTACCGGACTTTCAAAAATGTGTTTCGTACGGTTTAGGAATCAATATGAACAGTTTGAGAATTCTTAAAATTCATCACGAAACTGATTTTTATACCAGAAATCACTTTCGATACGTTATTTCAATTAGTGCTACAAGAACCACAAGAACCAATTTAACTTTTCAACAAAATTCCAACATACAGTTTGGTACCTCCATAACACTTATCTTCCAGATTGTAATAGGTTCCCAGACTTGGAGAAAATGTACCCGTTAACGCCCTTTTCCAAATTGCATCCTCATCATTACTATTTGATACCAAAAACTGCTTCATAAAATGATATATCATTTGAAAACAAATCGAAAATAAAACCTTCAACTAGCCGTATACGTATTGAAACAAATTTTCCAACTTGCAGACTAATTGAGTCCAACAGTCTTAAATGACGTCTGAAATCATGTCCTCGTCTGCAGTAAACTGTTCATCTATTCTAAAGTAAGGCTTTCTTACACTCTTGCCGTGCGACTCACCCGTGCAAATGAATGTGACGGAAGTGTTTGGTGAAGCATGGTGTAGTATCTGCCTGCCACAAGCCTCACCACTTATCCTGCGGTTTCAACACCGTTGGAATGTCTTTAATAGTTTCCCAATAGCTTCAAGGTGCGGTGGTACGGAAAACACCTTCATCACTACGTTGCCAACCCAGTGCCAACAAGTAGCAAGCATCTTTCTTTTCCAGAAACTGTGCAGAGCTAACTTGAAGCAATTTCCCACTTGAATCTCACCACCTTAGGCTGCGGATTCAGTGCGAAAATCGTTTGTACAAGGGCTCAACTACCATTGTAGACGTACATAAATATTCTGCTAGAAACTATTAGCAAATCTTTCCATCCTACCTGTACATTGTACGCCACAGCGTGGTGGAAGGTTTTCTGTACAAACTTCAAAATTTTCTCCTCCATTCCAGTTTTGCAGCGAAAAGTCATTGCGGAGTTCTGTTCGCACCAGCTGCTCTGTAATGCCGAGGGCCAACTTTAAACTCTTTTTTTCCTCCAATAGAGTGGGTAGCTTGTGTGGGTTGCTACTGCATGTTATATTGAAACTGATATTAAATCCAAACGGTTCTGGACAAAAACTGTACATACTACTTCTACGGTTCTTGCATGACCAATTGCTTAATTGCTATGTTTTGTACTCCCGTATCCGTACGAACTATTAAGGCGTCGTTTTGGAAGCAAAATACTTTGCACCACTTGTTTACTACATCACACATTGTTTGCATGTGTCGCGCAATGCAAATAAAACAATTGTTTTTCCCGTACGACTGCAACCACCAGCGAGTGTTCTGGTTACAGGCAACATTTTCTATTCGCTTTATCATCAATCTTAACAATCACTTCCTTCCATTGCATTCAATCTGCCTGTCGGAGCGGATACAAACTGCAAGCGATTGGAAACAGGAAACAGTTACCCTTGTTCAAAAGATACATTATTTCCGAAATAAATAAGCTTTACCACGATAACGATCGCTATCGGTGAGAACTGCATGCTCTCACCAGAGCCGCCACCAGAAACCTTTGCTTGTTCACTAACACTAACGGATGCAATTCGTATGACTATATTCGTTCGGTTGCTCCATTCGAACGAACGGGAATGTTTTCATTTCTTTTTTTTTTTGTTTTATCAATTGGTTTCATTGAAAAAAGGTAGTTCGTCGTTACCATAACTTGCTCGTGTATCGAATTATCGGTACACTCCACTTCCTGTCCAGACGATAATTAGATCAATTTTAATCGACCCAACTGCAACGTCTATCCGGTATTACGAAGATTGGAAAATAGAATATCACCATCTAAAGAATAAATAGTGCACCCACAACTGAGACGGATTTTTTTCGTACCAGTTTCGATAAGTGTTGCTGCCACGTGATAAATTGATTTACTCTTTTGCAGTTCTATCAGCAGAAATTGTTTATACGAGTAATACCCAATGGTGTTCGTTGACTGGCCACCATCCATTTTCCCGTTGTTGGATCGCACCTAGCACCATGAACGCCGTACCGAGCTCACGCGTTTCTCCACCATTTTGTTAGATTGTGCAGTTGCTACGGTACTGGCGCACCATTGTACCCTTCCAGCGCAGCTTTTGAAGTGCTACTATCTCGAAGCCGCCGGCCTGGACCTCATCTTACAGGATTCGGGTGCTTCCATAAGCTGCAAGGGATCTACAATTCCAGGTTCCGAGCCTCCAATCGTATGTCCTATTTCCTTGCGGGTGTCTGTATCGAATGGTCCGTTGCGGTAAATTCTGTTGTTGCCCTTTTGTTGCGGTAGTTGTTTTCTATGGGTGGCTTGCAATGCCTCTCCCCCAACCACCTGTCTCGTCGGAGGGCCTACGCATCCTTACTTAATGTCCCTACGGATGTCAGGACAGAAGGAACAACCAGCCGCCCCTAACATGGAATACAGACGCTGGCCATCCCCACCCCCGCTCAATTTAGCCATACAACCCATCCACCCAAGGGGTTCGCTTTCCCCGTATATCCAAGTTCAGATATTCGGAGAGATGTGTTACCGTTCTGTATGCCCTGGACGTATTGAGTCGGAGTAGGGTATGGAGATCCTATATTAACCTTCAGGAGGTGTCGGACCATACCCGTATCAGTGTGGTATTGCTACAAACACTGACAACAGAACTAACAGAACTCGTGGAAAGCTGATCCGGCTGTTAAAAGCCACCATGAATGGGGTGCAGTGCAAGGTGAGAGTATCGAGCATGCTGTCGGAATCGTTCGAATCTCACAGGGGTCTGAGGCAAAGGGACGGACTTTCCTGTCTACTGTTCAATATAGCCTTTGTTACATTTGTAACCGTGCCAACGAACCGCATGGTTATACCACGTTAGGTCAGTTAGGTAAACAAACGACTGTCAGCTTGAGTCCACCTGTAAAGATCTTGGTCGTCAAAGTGACAGTCGATACGTTTTCGAAGATAGGGGAAATAAGGGCAATGATCGCGATGTAACGATGGCACGACGGCCATCGCGGAAAAAAAGTGATAAGAGGAACGCGCGTAGGTCACGTTAGCTCTCTACGTTTTATACCGTGATAGAAGATACCGCGTTTTTAAAAACCCCGCTTAAACTTGTGAATAGATTCGCTAATAAAGAATTGTAATAAACGCAAGTACAATCGCGTCGTTATTTGAAAGGGTATTACGGTTGTCGAGGAGCCGACAAGTTGCATTCGCAACATTTTTTAAAAAACGCGTATAGTTCGTGAATACGTCGCGTAGTCAATTGCCAACGGTAAGGCATCGTTACAGTGTCGCGTGTGTAAAGTGAAGCTTGCAGAATGTCCCGTACACCGATCCCGCATCAAGAAGAACCTCTTCGCGAAGAGCTGGAGCTGCTTCCCCCCTCCGTGAACAGGCCAAGCAGCATCCGTGGATACGGCAGGAACAGCACAGACCCAGTGGCCAACTCTACAATCAGGCCAATGGAAGCTGGACGGGTATCATCGAGGCCATCTTGGAGAGCGTCATCTACGCGAAACGAGACCCTGAACGAATTGGTTACGAGAGCTCGCGAAGCCAAGCGCGAGCTGAGAGCAATCGAACGCGAAATATCTGACATTATGGTAGAAACAACGTCATCGATTGCATTAAAGGAAAAGGACATAGATCAGTGGCTACGTGATACTGATCGTGTGGGGGAAGTGGATCAGCGTCAGCCTGAGGCTCGTACCCAAGCCCCCGCTAACATGCCGACGCGTCCACAGAGCCACTTTCTCCCGCCTTACGCTATTGAGGTGCCGCCCGTGCATTCATCCTTAAGGACTCCCGCAGCGAGGTCTACTGCGATCGAGGATGAATTGCATAGAATAGACAAGCAGTGTGAACAACAGCTGCTTGAAGAGAGACTGCTTGCCGTTGAACGATGCGAGCAACGTCGAATGGCCGAGAAGAAACGGTTGCTGGAGGAATCAAAACATCCTTCTACGAGCATCCCGAGACAGCATGAAGAGCCGTATAGGCCATCAGTTAGTTTTGTTCCCGTGCATCCTGCAGAAACGACGCATCGACCCATGCATTATAACTCGACCGTTTTTCCGTCGTTTAACCAAAGCCAAATCTCGGCTCGGAAGTGCACGAGTAAGGAGCTACCAGCATTCGCAGGCGACCCCAAGGAGTGGATGGCTTTCATATCGAATTATGAACATTCTACCGCGATATGTGGCTACACGAATGGCGAGAACATGTTGCGGCTACAAGCGTGCTTGAAGGGGAAAGCGCGAGAAGCAGTTGGCAACTGCTTACTATATCCTGAAAGCGTTCCCGAGGCCATCGAGATCCTGAAGGAGTGTTATGGCCGTCCGGAGATAGTGGTGAACACACTGATGGCCAACATCAGACGCATGCCGCCCCCGAAGGATGACAGTTTCGACGCGATGGTGAATTATGGTGTAGCAGTGCGAAACTTCTGTGCATCGATTACGGGTTCCGATCTGCACAGCTACTTCGATGGAGGACCACTGCTGGAGGAGCCAGTGGACAAGCTGCCGACTTACGTGCGGCCTCGCCGAGCAACAATCAGGTACCCAGCACCCGTCAGGAAGGATGTCCTGTCAACACTAATTGCAACGTACACTCTGTTTCGCCCGGGGGTGTAATGCTTAAGTACGTTCCGGTTACGTTGTATGGAAACGGTACGCAGGTAGATACGATGGCGCTTCTGGATGACGGATCCTCGGCCACCTTCATGGAGCACGATCTTTTGAAAGAGTTGGGCATCGGTGGCAAACCTCGCCCATTGTGCATTTCGTGGACCGGTAACCAGAGCAGGGTTGAGGACGAGTCTGTTGAGATATCCGAGAGGATATCTGGTGTAGGGGCCCCCAGGCGTGTACAAAATGCGTGCCGTACACACAGTGCGTACTCTCGGGTTGAGTAAGCAGTCAGTAGCACCGTCGCAGTTAGCCGTCAAATACGATCATCTCAAAGGGCTACCATTACCATCGTATCATAACTGTTCGTAATCGTAACTGTTTCTTGAGCCAAACGCTGAAAACCGTTGAGGGAAGAGCGGACGAGCCAGCAGCATCGAAAACACGACTTGGTTGGTCCGTATGGTATGGTCCGTATAAATTCACATCGACAGAGGCGAATACGGAGAGGATTAAGTCCATGAACGTACATATTTGTCCCTGCAGTGAGAAAAAAGATAGTGAGATGGATCTGGTGTTGAAGACTGTCATGTGCTGGATAAATGCGGACCATCGAAGATACAGTCAATTTGTTGCGGTACGAGTAAGCGAAATCGTCGAAACGACCAAAGCTGCTGATTGGAACTGGATATCCACCAAGGCCAATGTAGGTGATGAGGGTACGAAATGGCAGAAACTACCCGACCTCAGTCCACAGAGTAGATGGTACCGTGGACCTAGCTTCCTGTGGAAACCATCCAGCGAGTGGCCGGATACTACGATGCAGCCAAGTGAAACGGAAGAAGAAGTGCGTCGCCATTTACTGCACCACGCACTTAACGAGCCGGTAATTAATTTCACTCGTTTTTCTAAGTGGAAGAGACTACTAAGAACGGTTGCGTACATTTACAGCTTTATGCACAACTCCCGCTCAGGAGCATCCAAAGAAGCCAGGCGAACGGGAGCATTGACACAAGAAGAATTGGAAGGTGCAGAAAATGCAATCTATCGGCAAGTCCAACATGATGAATATGCGGATGACATTCGATCGTTGAGCGACAGTGAGCTGCAAAAACATCCATGGAGGCAGCCACTTAAAAAATCGAGCCCACTGTACAAACTAAGTCCGTTCGTCGATAAACATGGGGTTCTTCGAATAAATGGAAGGATCGATAAATGTGTGTGGGTTGGCGACGACGCTAAGAGACCTATTATCATCCCAAGTCGCCACTATGTGACCGATCTGTTGATCAGTTGGTACCACGAGAGATACCGACACGCGAACCACCAAACTGCAATAAACGAGATCAGGCTGAAGTATCATCTTTCGCCACTCAAAGCAGCTTACAGCCGAGTGAGACGCAGCTGCCAGTACTGCAAGGTTCGTCATGCTATACCACAGAATCCCGCAATGGGAAACCTCCCGTACCAACGATTGGCTGCCTATCAACAACCTTTCTCATACACCGGAATTGACTATTTTGGACCAATGATAGTCGCGGTGGGCAGGAGAACCGAAAAACGGTGGGGAGTGATGTTCACTTGCCTCACCACCAGAGGCATTCACATTGAGATTGCGAGCAGTCTATCTACAGACTCGTGTATATTTGCGATTCGCAACTTCATAGCCAGGAAGGGAACGCCACTGGAGTTTGTGAGTGATCGGGGCACGAATTTCGTGGGCGCATCGCGTGAGCTTAAAGAAGCATCTGCACTAGTCGATTCAGACCGGCTGTTGTCAGAATTTGTGCAACCAGGGACGAAATGGGTGTTTAACCCTCCAGCATCACCCCACTTCGGAGGGTCATGGGAAAGGCTCATTCAGTCCGTAAAAAAGACGCTTTCGTCCTTCGATCTTCCTCATCATCCCACCGACGAGCTGCTTCGTGCTAGATTGAGTGAAGTAGAGTTGATCGTGAATTCGAGACCGTTGACAGACGTACCGGTTGAAGACGAGGCTGATTCCCCATTAACGCCAAATCACTTCATTTTAGGTAGTTCGAATGGAAGCAAGCCACCGTTACCGTTCGACGATTCCATCCCATCCGTACGTAGGTCCTGGAATGCAGCACAACAATTCGCAGATATATTCTGGAAAAGATGGGTGAACGAATACTTACCGACGCTGACAAGACGGACCAAGTGGTACCAACCGACGAAACCACTGGAAGAGGGGGATCTGGTGTTGATTGTGGATGGAAACAACCCGAGAAACTGCTGGCCAAAGGGACGAATCGTCAAGATGTGTCGTACGAGCGACAATCAGGTGCGGCGCGTGACGGTGCAAACGATGAGCGGTTTGTTTGAGCGACCAGCTGTAAATATTGCACTTTTGGACGTCGGCACAACGAAGGTAGGCCACTAAAGCGGCATACCGGTGGGGAGAATTTTACATTTGTAACCGTGCCAACGAACCGCATGGTTATACCACGTTAGGTCAGTTAGGTAAACAAACGACTGTCAGCTTGAGTCCACCTGTAAAGATCTTGGTCGTCAAAGTGACAGTCGATACGTTTTCGAAGATAGGGGAAATAAGGGCAATGATCGCGATGTAACGATGGCACGACGGCCATCGCGGAAAAAAAGTGATAAGAGGAACGCGCGTAGGTCACGTTAGCTCTCTACGTTTTATACCGTGATAGAAGATACCGCGTTTTTAAAAACCCCGCTTAAACTTGTGAATAGATTCGCTAATAAAGAATTGTAATAAACGCAAGTACAATCGCGTCGTTATTTGAAAGGGTATTACGGTTGTCGAGGAGCCGACAAGTTGCATTCGCAACAGCCTTCGAAGGTGTCATACGAAGCGAGGGGCTAGACAACGATAACCGCTACACGATTCTTTACCGATCTCTTCAATTTCTTGGCTTCACGGATGACATTGACATCCGTTGGCAAGACGACAGCGAAGGTGTGTGAGGCGTACACCCGACTGAAACGTGAAGCAGCAAGAATTGGATTGATGATCAATGCGACGAAGACGAAATACCTGCTTGTCGGAGGCTCTGATCGTGATAGAGCCCGAGTGGAAGCAGCTTGTTAGTCGACGGCGACAACCTCGAGGTAGTAGAGGAGTTCTGCCATCTTGGGACTGTCGTAACATCGGATAACGATGTCAGCAGCGAAATCCGAAGGCGCATTGTTTAGGGGAATCGTGCCTACTACGGCCTTCACCGTCTGCTGAGATCCAGAAGTCTTCGAGACCGCACTTAATGTGAGATATATCGCACACTGATTCGCCCGGTAGTCCTATATGGCCACGAGTCTAGCAAACGCTCTTGGCGTGTTTGAACGTCGCATCCTCCGGACCATCTTTGGCAGTGTGTTTGAGCATGGAGTGTGGAGGAGAAGGATGAACCACGAGCTTGCTGAGCTATACGGAGAACCGAACATCCTGACGGTAGCAAAGACCGGCAGGATACGATGGCTGGAGCATGTTATGAGGATGCCGGACTCATGCCCCGCCAAGAAAGTGTTCGTCCGCGATCCCCAGTTCGGCACGAGACGTTGGGGAGCACAGCGAGTTCGTTGTCTTGATCAGGTGAAGGATGACCTGACGGAGATTGCGTGCTTACATGGATGGGAAGCTGCAGTCAGGGATCGAGTTTCCTGGAGATCTATTGTTGACCGGGCCATGTCACGACGATGTGCTCTTTAAAAGAGCAGGCCAACATGAATGAGCGAGTGAGTGAGACCCAATGGGGTTGTCCATTGACTGAAGCTCTGTGTACTTTCACACTAAGCTGGTGGTAAAATGAAATCAAACTGCTGCTAAAAGGGCAGAGACCAATCTAGGTTGAAGAAGAAAATGATGAAGAAGAAGAAAAATGCCCAAAAGAAGCGATGATTTACATAAAAATATGTGTTGGATATTTAACACGCCAGGAGATAGGCAATCCGCTTTACACAAACACATAAACTAACGCCATCTATGCGTAAAAGTAGGAACTACCATAGTTGAATTACTATATTAATCAAGTGACACAAAATTTATACATCACTAACGGAGCACGGTGGCTCACGGTCGCTCGACTAGGAAAACGATGGAAAAAATGAGAGAGTTTAGAGAAGAATCTTCAGCAAAGGCTTTTGGAATAGAATTCTTTTCGTATCCCGAGTCTGCATAGTTCTGAAATCTTATCAAGGTCATTGGCGGGTAGCCGAAGTATGACACTTCAGAGCGTTCTGCGGCAGTGTCTCGAAGCCTGAGTTGGGATTCAAAATCTCTTCCCGTAGTAATCCGTAGCCCTACAATATGATCAAAGAACAATACTTAAGCTTTCAGAATTTTAAATAAACTAAACTTGACATAAAACCAACTAAATTGCTGTAGTGTGATTAAATCGATGCGATTTAACTACTCAGCAACGGATTAAAAAGAGACAAGAAAGCCATAAGTGGATGTAATGCTAGGAAAAGGACGAAGTGTTTTAATTACATCCTCATTTTAGATGAAAAAGTTAAAAAGTGCTACTATTTTTTATCTAGCTAGTTTCAAAGAACAGAAAACAGAACACAACAGAGCATGGCAAACACAGAACTTCCAATAAGAAAGAATTGCCCTAAGGGTACAAAAGAAAAGATTATATTTTTATGTATATAGAGGAGTTCAGGGGCAAATGGGAGCGATGGACTAGCCAACGAAAGAATCACGACTCTTGGATAAGGTGGTGGGTCGACTTCACCAAACCCAGAATAAAGTCTTTCTTTCGTTGGAAAACCAATGAAAAATACAAGAATTTCTGATTCCATCAGGGCATTCTCCACGCGCAATTAAAACATTCATATGAACGTTATCTGCTTCAATCAGATGAACTGAGTAAGATCAATCTTCTTTTCGCACAACATTTTACCCGTATAACTGAGGCTTATATGGATGGAGAAAATATTTCCACTTTCCAATTGGGTGAACGAAGAAGGAAGAGAACACTTATAAACAATTTTCAAACAGATGAAGGGATAAACCTTGTATCTGAGGAGGAGGAACTTTATTCTGACGATACATCAAGGACTGATAATAATTCAAATAGTACAACGAATAACATACTCTCATGCAATAGAGCAATATCTGAAAGTTGCAATATCAACAACGATTGTATGGACTATTTTACTCCACGTGAAATTTCGAATTCAATCAAACACTCCGCCTCTCGTAAGTCTCCTGGTCCTGATGGGATTCACAAGGAGTTCTACGTTCGGACGTTCGACATAATCAACCGCGAACTCACATACGTCCTAAATGACGCACTACATAGGAACATACCTAGCTGCTTTGTGGATGGAGTCATTGTATTAGTGCCAAATAAAGAAAAAGGTAATGGTCTGGAACAGTTTCACCCCATCTCTCTTCTTAATATGGACTATAAAATACTTTCTAGAATATTAAAACTTCGCATGCAAGAGATTATTGACACATGGGAAATTATTTATCCTGATCAAAAATGTAGCAACAAACAAAAAAATCTTTTGAAGCTGTTTTTTCAGTTAAGGAACGAATAGTAAACCTGAAGAGAAAAAATTGATCGCTCTCAGGTCTTCGACCGAGTTTTCAAAGGTTTTCTTTGGACATCAATGAGTTCTATAGGATTTAATCCAGGATTAGTTGAGCTACTTCGATTAATTGGCAATCGGTCTACATCTCGTCTACTAGTGAATGGACAACTATGCAATCCCTTTCCCATCCAACGTTCGGTAAGACAAAGCGATCCCTTGTTCTTTGCATCTTTTTAACCTATACCTACATCCAGTCATCACTGAGCTCCAAAGTATTTGCAACGATGACCTGAACAATGCATATGCCGACGATATCTCAGTAGTGACCACATCCCAATCCAAGATAGAGCGCGTAAGAGAAGCGATCGAATCATTCGGTACCTGCGCGGGGGCTCTGCTCAACCTCGACAAAGCAATAGCACTGGACCTAGGACACACAACGCCAGCCAACCAGATACAAATTCATTGGCTTCGCACCGAAGAACATCTTCGACTGCTGGGAGTTTTGTTTTCGAACGATGTACGCAAAGCTATGAACAGCAACTGGGATATAGTTATCCAAGTGTTTCGGCAGCTGATACGCTACCACAGGGTTAGAACCCTAAACCTGTAGCAAAAAATAACCCTTCTAAACACATTCCTGTTACCCAAAGTATGGTACATTGTGTCGATCTGTGGTGCTCGCTCGATGGATATCGCTACGATCCCCTCACTCATCGGCTACCCATGTTTAAAAATTGTGGTCCAACACCTGACAACTCTTCCAACCAAATATCGAACAGTAACATCATCCAAAGCACTGACAGCTGAAGCAACGAAAGGTTTACCCGATACTAAGGTTGCGTTGGAAACTCACCGAGGAAAAAGGTTTGGAAAAACATCAGTTGCAGGAGGCCTTCTACCGAGCAAAAATCAGGCCTGTTCCTGCTCATAAACATAAAAAAACACATGCTGTTCATTTATACAACACGGAAAGAATACCATCCCCGAAGTGAGCGTACTGTCCTTTGGATGAAGCTTTGAAGCATAAATTCGCCTCATGTCTAGTGATGGGAAAGTATCGATGGACCTGGTGAATCGGAACCGTTACATTAAAGTAACGCACCTGACCAGGTACAGAAATTTAAAAAACCTGGTTACATCATGTACTTATCAGCGTCACAATTCCAAATAAAAAAAAATCCAAAAGAAAACAGGTCCAAAAGTAACCAGGTACACTATAGATTTCAAGGCGACGACCAGGTCCAAAGTAACCAGGTACTTGTAACTGGTAAAATAACACGCAAAGTAACCAGGTCCAAAAGTAACCAGGTACACTATAGATTTCAAGGCGACGATGTCCAAAGTAAACAGGTACTTGTAACTGGTAAAATAATACGCAAAGTAACCAGATACACTATAGATTTCAAGGCGACGACCAGGTCCAAAGTAACCAGGTACTTGTAACTGGTAAAATAACACGCAAAGTAACCAGGTACACTATAGATTTGAAGGCGACGACCAGGTCCAAAGTAACCAGGTACTTGTAACTGGTAAAATAACACGCAAAGTAACCAGGTACACTATAGATTTCAAGGCGACGACCAGGTCCAAAGTAACCAGGTACTTGTACCTGGTAAAATAACACGCAAAGTAACCAGGTCCAAACAGAACCAGGTACACTATGGATTTCAAGGCGACGACCAGGTCCAAAGTAACCAGGTACTCGGTACCAGTACATTTTCTGATCAAGCAGGTACCGGTCCGTTACTTAATTTTTGTTACTTTTCCCATCACTACTCATGTCCTTGGGCCGCTCCGGCAAGGATGATGATGCAGCAAGAAATAAAAACCTTAATTCCCAATGTGATACTTAGCTTCAACGATTTGCATGTTCCTATTCTAGACGAAATAAGACCATCGCATAGAACAATAGTTTTAAAGATTTTTGCAAATTATACCATCCACATCGCTGGAAACAACGATGCTGTGATTGATGTAAATAATTTTATTTGTAATCATGTTATTTCTGTAATATTTATAACACATACACACACGAAATAAACTTTTTTTTAATCAAACTATTCAGCACTGGATTAAAAAGGGACAAGAAAGCCATAAGTGGATGTAATGCCAGGAAAAGGACGAAGTGTTTTAATTACATCATCATTTAAAATCGTAAAGTTAAAAAGTGCTTCTATTTTTTTTTTTTCTAGCTAGTTTCAAAGAACAGAAAACAGAACACAACAGAACATGGCAAAACTTCCAATAAGAAAGAATTGCCCTAAGGGTACAAAAGAAAAGATTTTATTTTTAACGCTTTTTATTTGTTTTGCTTTTCAACGGTTTTGTTTTCCGTGCTAGCTGTAGACGGTACACACACAAAAAAATGGTTTGGGACCATAATAAACATCTTAACAACAAATTCTGACCAACTAATTCGTCAATCATCACCCGGTTCATCACGGGAAGGTACTAATTTAGCACGGATGTTCAGTTCCACGACACCTCAACAAGTGCGCCAGTAGTCCCGTATCCCTTTCGAAAACTAATTAAACTTCATTGACTTCGTTAGCGAAGGTATTGTCGAAGTACGGGTATTCCCTCGCGGTGGCCGCAAAAAGATCACCAATCACGTCACTGAAAAGTAGAAAAGCGGCGAAATAACTCAAACAATGATAAAAAATCAGCCACACCTATCCGTTTCAGGGATAGGGATATGACACAAAAAAAAGACTCCCGTTTCCTTAATAAGATTTCTGAGAAGGTTTGCAAAAGAAAAATCAGAGGATGGGAGGGAGAGAGAGAGAGAGAATGGGCTAATTCCTTCGAACTGTGACTCACCTTTTACGGTCCATGAAATATCCCATCCGGAATCCTTTTGGCCATGCCGGTGAAAGTCGTTTCGTTTCACAATTTTGCTTATTGGGCATGGCTAAAAAGTCATGTTTGAACGCGCTGTTGTACATGTACGGACATAGCCCGTGCGAGCCCTTCGGGTAGGGACCGGCTGCGTCCTGTGATTTACCGCACCGTCCCAGATTCCAGTTCTGGTGACAGTTTCGCTCGTGCGTACCGTAGTTGTCACTCGTGTGGATGCACTGTACATTTTTCGCCGCTTCTTTAGGATCTTTCATGCGATACTGCTGCTCGCCGTCGAAACCGGGGCCAGCTGGTTCACAAACTATGAAAACAATATTGGTCACAAAAAAAAAAAATCATGTCACAACACTTGCCAAACCTTTGCTCTCACGATCCATCCATCAATCATACACGCACCATCCAATGCAGCCAGCTTGCCGGGACCGAACCTTCTTAACGAGTCGAACGCCAGATGGGCACCGTAGCTGAATCCAAACATGTAACCATCATCGAAATCGTACCCAAACTTCTCCAACTGGTGCAGCTTCGTCACCAACACTTCCGATATCGGTAAGAACTGGCGCACCAGCCCGAAATAGTCGTCGTGGCGGGAAAAATTGTTGTAATTCATGCAATAGATACAGCCGCTCCGAACGGTTGATAGATTGCCAATCATGTCTACCAGCCATTCCGTCTGGCAGCTCTCCTTCCAGCCGTGCACGATGACGGCAAACGGATCCGTACTGTTGCAGCCCAGTGCTTCAAAATCCTCAAAGTCCGACACAACGTTCGTAGTCACGTTTTGCTCGCTGTAAGTCCACACCAAAAGCAAACAGTGCCAGGAGAAACCCGATTTAAAAAGTGGCTTATTTTTACACGAGCCTCGTTTGAGATGTAAATAATAGCAAATACAGCTTCCCTTACCTGTTATGAATTGCAAATGTTATTAGGTTTGTATAGAAACTAGCATCTTGTGCGACGACTGTTCTCTCCCATGCCAACGCGGCTATAGCCATCAGCACAAATCCTCGCAATCCACTACGATGGAATACTGGAAACATTTTTTTTTTAACTGCTACGACTAAAACCACACACTGTATCAGAGACTCAGCTCGAACTCAACCGTATCGCCGGCGATTGTCACAAGAATACCTGGATCACTTCACCGGCGAACGCTTTTATGGGTCGAAATTCGTAAGATCACACTATCAATATGACCCACTTCACATTTGTTGACCCAGTCATCTACCGCACCGCTCTTTCAGTCTTTTGGTTTATTTGGAAATTCCTCCCTGTAGGTAGCATGCTTACATCTTCTTAATCGAACACATTGAAAATAGCCCCCTAGCCCCTGCACACCCGTAACCCTGTGACCTAAAAGTAATGAACAAGTTTTTTTCTGTTTGTGTACATTATCCATTCGGTCGCACACTCAACAGAATCCAACAAAAACCCATCGCTAGAAACCACCCATTCGAAACAACACTCTTCCTTTCATAAAATTGATCAATGAGAGGAGGTTCTACTTTTTTCCAGCCCTCAATTTCATCTGCCGCCTCTCACGGATCACAATAGCTAGAACCTGTATAGTAGGACATAGGCCGAACAAAAAAAAACACCACCAAACACTGTAGAAAAATGCGATAAAATGGAAACCAGTTTCGAAAGCTGTTTAATCATCAATCGATAGTTTGCATAGAAGCTGTGTTTCTATTTCCACTTTTATTTGCCATTAGCATCATACAAACATTCAAATGATTAGCACATCTTTCAAAGAACCTTTTCAATGCATTATGTTGGAATGTAGGTTAGGTAGGTAGATTATTTGTATATCACTTCTGGTTTCTTTATTTGGAATATTATTCCTGCGCAAGAAGCAACGATCGGGATGGAATTTCTTACCGGTTCTTGTTAGCTATCAATGGATATGTATGGTGAACATTAGAGTGAGTTCTTCAAATTGTTAGTAAAAGAAGCACATGTTATCATGACTCAAAGTACGATTTATAGCAATTATAGAGGCTATATGTACATATAAGGATGGAATATCCATCCTTATAGTGGTAGAGGCGTCGGTCTTCACACGGAGGAATTGGAGTTCAAACAGGATTCTAACCGTTCATCCGTAGCCGGAACTGACTATTCAGATTAGTCATTTCCGGCATTGCTGGAATGGCTATTCAACTACGTGGTATCAGCAAGTCTAGTAAGCTAATCGATGGCCGGCGTGACCTAGAAGTTCGTTTAGAAGAAAATATTTTACGATGCATACGATTTCATATAAATTGAAACTGAACTGAAGAAACTGAACCGAGGCTCTTGTGCAGCTTCATTGGCCCTATCGGGGAGGGTGTAGGGAGGGGGTTTACTTGGTATAATGATTCTACATCAAAAGAGATTCTCTAGCCTGTAAAGCCCTAATGTCCAGTGAAGCTCCTCTCTCTAGCTTGGCCCCCCAGGGTTGGCAAGGCACCTGGCAGTCGTAAAATCCGCCCATAAGTGAATCCGCCACTGGTGCATATATTATCATTTACTCTTATATTAGTATTCATATCTGCTCAATTTTTATTATATGATTCAATTACAGAGTTCGACTAGACACCCTAAACGGTACATTGGAACATACAATTTATAAGACGGTTTCAATAAGAACATGATGTAGATTTCCTGCGATCGATGAATCTTTTACTTTATTTTTTCCGTTCTAATTTGTTTTTGCTAAAATTCCTAAGTGTTTTTGTAATGCTTTGGTCAAAGCAAAAAATCATGAAATCAATTCCAAGTCAAGATTTGACATATGGCGAAAATTAATAAAAATATGAACTAAAAACAATTTTAAATAAACAAACAAACACAAATGTTTTCTCAGTTTTTGGTTTTGCCACTTTATTTTGGGGCCATCCTTTTTCAGATTTTTAATATTTACGCTTTGGTGATTTGGTCATTTTTTTTTTAGAGAGGCGAATGTAGTCTCTAAGACTCAAAGCCTCCGTGAATAAACAAAAAAAAAAGGCCATTTTCTAACTAGAGCAAAAGCTCTATTCAATTTGAAGATGTTTACGATGCTTCTTCCAGATACCCGATAGAAGTGTTGAGAGCAGTAGTTTGAAGGTGATCATCTTCTAAGGTACGTCTTTGTCTATGCCCTCTCATCCTATCAATGGTTATCTTCGCTATCTTTATACTTACAATTCCATTTAAAATATACTCATGTCATGCTAATTGCCAACCCAAAGGCGCCAATGGCTTTCACAATTTTTTCTCTGATTGTAGCATCGGTAACGACAGACCAGTTAACTGCAGTAGAATATTCTATCAAAAAAAAAATTTTTTTTTTTTTAAATTTAGCTTCTATAAAGGAGGAGTAGGAAGAGCAAACATAGAATTAATCATTATACTACTGTGTCCGAAAAGTAAGGTGACATTGGACGTAAAATTTCGCGCGCCAAAAGAAGCCCCTTGTTTTTATTTAACGTTTGTCAATGTGTATGTTTTTAACAGTTCTGCCACGTTTCAAGTCACAACATCAACCCGCCTGGGAGTAACAATTTGTTTTCGGAGCTGCGCCAAATGTAATTGTGCATATTGACCATGTCCAAGTTTGTGGAGCAGCTCGCATGTATCAATTTTTTTTTGTGCAATGAAATAAACGCTGCATAAACATTGCGGATGTTACAAAAAGCCTTCGGAAGACCCGGAAACAACGGACCTGTCCAGCGAGTACCGTTCCCCGAAAAGAGCCGAGGCCCATGAAGTCGCGCCAAAGCCGGTCAAAAATCAAGGTGATGCTGACGTTATTCTTTATATAATATTGGTTTTTTATTATTTTCCGTTTTTGCATATGGATTTTTTTCGAGTTTCAGCTTAAAAGCTTTTCAGCGAAAGTTACTGTTGTTTGGAGACATTGTCCATCAGAGGTAATGTGTACTTTTCAATTAGGATACCTTTTTTCTTTTTCTTTTTTTTTAAATCTAACTAACCTTATTTTACAACCGAGTATGCCCGGGATAAGGCAAAGAATAAGGAGGAAATGCCTTATCAATATAATTGTATTCTTTTTTTTTCAACACAAGCGGTGTGAACAATACGGCACTGGACCGTCATAATTAATTATAAATAAAAAATAAATAAAAAATAACCTTATTTTACCTTTCTGACTAACTTACCTAATTTTCTTTTTTTTATCTAACTAACCTAATTTTACCTTACCGACTAACTTACCTAACTTTCAATTAATAACTAAGCTTACTATGAAAAAAATATCCTTGATACGGAAGTGAGATGAGTTGAGTGAGTGAGGTGAATTATTATAATGTCCTATAAAGACAAGCTATTACTTTCACTATATAAATTCACTAGTCTTGTTCTAGTGTGTGCTGTGTTCTAGTACAAATTCACCACCGGGGGCGGCCCGGTGGTATAGGCGACAGCGGCGCCGGTCTTCAAACGTCAGGACCGTGGTTCAAATCCCATCCGGACCGCCCCCCCCGTAATGAGGACTGACTAACCAACTACGTGGTATCAGCAGTCTAGTAAGCCATTTCGATGGCCGGCATGACTTTAGAGGTCGTTAAGCCAAGAAGAAGTCTTGTTCTAGGGGGAGCGTTTAATAGCATTCTAAGAACCCTATTCAAGGCGACCTGAATTTTATTTAGGTTAGTACTGGCACACGTTTGCCATATTGCATATGTTGCTGACGGAAGAAAAACTTGTTATAGATAGCCATTTCGTTTTTTAGCAATAATTTTGACCTCCGATTTGTAAGGGGGTAAAGATTTTTTTGTCAGAATTGTACAATTCCGAATCACATGATATATATGGTCGCGGAATAATAACTTTTTATCGAAAAAATCCCTAGCTACTTTACTCTCGGTGACCATGGGATGGTGGAGCCGGCGAGCATTAGGAAATGGGAACCTGGATTTATTAGATTTGGGCGCATTTTGTGTGGTAAGATCATTGTTTGCGTTTGGCCTTCATTTATCTTAATTTTCAACCTATTTTTCCACTCGCTGATTATGTTGAGGCTACGCTGCCTAGACCTGTGCAGCTCAACTAATGTTCTACCCTTTGCTGAGATCGCTGTGTCGTCAGCAAACATGAACAACTGGCTGCCGTTGGGTAGTAGAGGAACATCCGAAACGTAAAGCAAGTAAAGCATAGGACCGAGTATGCTACCCTGAGGTTCATCCGCTGGAACATTTGTGTTTTCTGAAGAAGTGGATCCTAATGCTAAACAGAATGTTCTATGTTTCAGATAACTCTGCAGAAACTTGATGAGGTAAACTGGCAGTTTGAAACGCATCATCTTGTGAATAAGCCCATCATGCCAAACGTTATCAAACGCTTTTTCTACGACGAGTATAACAATAGCAGTAGATTATTTGTCACGTTTGTTCTGCTTAATATTGTTTACAATGCGAAGAAGTTGATGAGTCGTAGAACCTTCACGGAACCCAAATTGTGTTGGTGAAATGATGCTTAGTTCGTTTGACACTTCATTTAGTCTTCGTAGGATCAGCATCTCGAATAGTCTTCCAAAAGCTGAGAGGAGACTGATAGGCCTGTAGCTGGATGACAGCGTTGGCTCCTTCCCAGGTTTGATGACAGGGAAAATATCCTAGCTCGAGACATTCGTTAAAGATGTTTGCTAGAATAACAAATGCTTTCTCGGTCAGGTGCTTAAGCAGAATGTTGAAATGCCATCGAAACCAGGTGCTTTCATGTTTTCAATCACTTAACAGAGCGATGAAGTTCCTCGGGGTGTTATGCGATTTTCAGAAGGGAAGATGACGGCATACTCTCTTGTTGTCATATACTTACGGTAACATCATGTTCGTAAGGGCTACGACTAATACTTACGGTAACATCATGTTCGTAAGGGCTACGAATGTTTTCGCCTAGACAGTGGGCACTGGCAAATTGCTCGGAGAATTTATTTGCTTTCTCTGCGGGAGTCAGTAGAGGGCATGTATTTGATGCCAAGGTCTTGGTTATCGACGTAAAATTTTTTGAACCTTCCAGAATGGTGATGAATGGAGATGAAGGTTAGCCATTTGAGTTGCAAAGTTGTTGCGCAAGTTGGCGACGTATGCAGCTATGACTCTACCTAGGATGAGAGCTTGATGCTTCTTAGTATCATCACCTGTGCGTTGATATTGTCTTCTAAGGGAACCGCGCTGCTCCGTAAGGGAACGTGTGTAGGTGTGGAATCGAAGCACTTTACCCCTGGTTTGAATTTCGGGAACAGAAGCACTTTCTGCATTTTATAGCTCCTTCCAACCGCGAAATTACATTATTGATTTCCACAACTGATGAGACATCAGTTGATGTAATATGACGATCAACAACCGAGCCAAAAGACGGTATTCTTTAATTACCGTGGGGTGGTTAACAAGGAATTTCTTCCGAAGGGCCAAACAGTGCCCAAAGAGTACTATCTAAGCGTAATGCGGCGATTGCGGCCGGATTTGTGGAAAAAAACGACAGCTGGTTTTAATGCACCCTCCCATACAGCCATCATTTTGAGGGAATTTTTTGCAACAACTGCCACCCATATTGTTCCGCAATCGTCGTATTCGCCAGATTTAGCTCCAGTCAACTTCTGGCTCTTCAACAAGCTAAAATGGCCGCTTCAGGAACACCGTTTTAACACTATCGAGGAGATAGAAGCCGCAGCGACGGCGGAACTAAAGGACATCCCAGCATCCGCTTTTTCCATCTGTTTCGAGGAGTGGGAGAAGAAGTGGAAGAAGTGCATTGCATCGGAAGAGTATTACTTCGAAGGTGATGACCTTCATTCGGTCTTATAAAAAATCATTTAAGAAAAAACACAAAGTCACTTTATTTTTCGGGCACAGTAGTATAAGACAGCGCCTCGGTAATAAAGGTTAATTATCCAAATTATACATAAATTTTAACCATTTCAATATGGTCTATATCATCATTTTCCAGTAGTTTATTACCTGATTTCACTCTTACTGTCACACTAACTTCATCAGTTGTTATTATTATCAATTTGCTTGCCACCAGGATTTTACAAATATCTTCTTAAAACTAGGACTTAAACTAAGAAAACCTGTGGGTCGAAGATTCACGAAGACGGGAGCGGAAATGGGAAACAAGGACGTTGCAGTCGAATATTGAGGTACAAATCATTAAAAGTTGAAAGCGCTCGCAGGAATGGATCATTTTGGCCGTGGCGTGAATGGCGAGAAGGGTATGTATGAACTAATGCCAGGCCGAAGTTAATCTCCGATTTGAACCACTTACAGAAAATGTTATCCATTCCAATCATCTAGGAACAAAGCACAGCTAGTTTAACAACCGAAGGATCTATTTATCATTTATGATCGCCCATTTCCGCATCGCGCTTGTAACGTAAATTAATGATTTTCCTTTCGGCTCAAATGCACTTGTATGAAAGTGTTGAAATACAAATATTTCGATACGATGTACAAAAATAGACTGCGAAGAGAGCGAAACATAGAACGAGAGAATTCATTCGCCGCAAGAGCTGGGAGCGAAACTTACATACACCCAACCCAGCCACGATCGTGATCCTCATCATACTCAGTTGCGCTCATCGTTTACTCGTGTACTGACGTTTTATAAACTAAGTGGAAGTACCAGTGATACAAAGCCAAACCAAAAATGTAGCCACTTCCGTTCCGTGTGCAGTTACCTCGGTTTACCTACTTTATAAAGCCATCTGACGATCAGACAATGATTGGCCACATTTTGTTTTACAATTGCTTAAGTTATCGAGAAAAGCGACTATCGCCGTTTCTTTCGTTTGGCGACGCCGGCCCCGTGTGAAAGGCGTTGTGTGAAAATCTAGTGAGATATAAATTTAGAAAATCATTAGCTCGGCGCAACCACAGCTGCAGCCGCACAGCAGGCATCATTCTGCCTCGTGAAAACAGGGACCAGTGTAGGTTGGTAGATGGTTTAATGTCAAAGCGATACCAACATTTCCACGTCTGCAATCACGACCACAGTGCCACTAGCTTGTGTTAACGTGATGAAAAATCGTTTGAATTCGATTTAAATGGTGTGCCGATTCTTCGCTGAAGCTTACTTGCACACAGTGCAGTAAAAAGCCACACCCAAAACATATTTCCGAATAAATTAAGTTTTTTTTCCCTGTGACAACGTATAAACTGCAGAGTGTGCGTGTGCGTTTGGCCAAAGGTTGTATCGAGTGACTACAAATCAAAGTAATGCTAGTTTCCGGAAGCAGCAGGGAAAGGCTTGAATCTACTAAACACTAAAAATATCATGCAAACATCACGTCCGGGTCTCGGCCGAATGTGACTTGTTGAAATGTGATCCGTTGCAAACACACACACACACAAACGAAAGAAGAATAAAAAACACTGTAGACGTGTGAAAGTGCTATTACTTATCGACGTCGCATAATCGTGCGTTGAATCATGCAGAAGCAAACTTTATAAAAGTGGCCATAGTGGAAGTGTTAAAAAGGAATATAATAATTCTACAGATCAATCTCTCCCAGACTCACACAAACACACGCGCGCCCATACTATGAGATGGTAGTGTAAGTGCATATTAAACGTATAAATGTGTGGCTTGGTTCATCATCGGCAATGTTTAATTTTCACGTGTCTACAGAAGAAAACAAAACAGAAAAGTCCTATTTAATTTGAAGGGCAAATAAAACAATCCATACAATGGCGCTATGAATCACAAAACAACACGTTATCAGCACAGGAAATTGCCATTTTTGGGACGGTGCTTGTAACTACAACGCCAAGTGTTGGTTCGCGATCTATTTACATTAGTTCTTAATGATCAATTAATTAGTATGAAATTTGATTTTACAAACATTTGTGCCAAGTTCAACGGTACATTGATATTGATAATGACTGAGTCCGGTTCGTGCTTTTGAAATCATCATCATCATCATCATCATCGAGATTAAAAACCTCATTCGTTGCTTATCGCACTTACGAACCATGACGACCACCCGTCGATGAAACGTAATATTAAAAAATAAATAAATAAAAAAAGCGTTCTCGAATCTTGCGGTTGCAACCTTATCAAAGGTTGGTTTGTATAATAACTTATTTCGAAATCGCTCGATACAATATCAGAGCTTATTGAAAATCAAAAGCGTCTTAAATGCCACCGGGCAGAATCCGGCGGGGGGGATCATATTTCACACCTGTCAACCGAAACAACCGACATAATTCCTCTTTGGCTTATATTCAAGCTATGCGCAGCCTACCCATTTTGACGTCAAATTTTTGTGTGGCTCTTATCATAAAAAAAATCATTTTCGTCATACAAGCGTTGTTTTCTATCGATTAAGCGTAAGCAAATTTTTTGGGAATTGTCAACCATCCACACCACGGTGGGAGGGTTAGCATTCCTAGATAAACATCGCGAATAAACTGATAACCATACACACACACACACACACGCACACACACACACACACACACACACACACACACACACACACACACACACACGTACTGAGGGTCTAAAAATAAACACAAACTTTTAACCATGACCATGTGCTGACGACTTTGATCTTAACGTTTAATGTCTATAGACATTGCGATCAGAAGAAAGGACCTTGTTGGCTAGCAGGAAATTCTTTGGAAGCTATTTTGAATGATTTGCAGCTTTTTCCCGGTCTTTCAAATGATTTTAAGCGCCCGGTTAAAAGTCGTGTTTTCAGCGATAAAATGTGCGAATGTGAATGTGTGGTAGTATTCAATTTCCTGCTCATTCACGACCATCCCTTTATATTGCTCACTTTCCCATCCAACAGCAGTCCTTTCGCCGGTGCGTATGTTTATTTTGGTTCAGCCCCCTGTACAACGTAATTAAATTTGTCCTTCAAATAGCTTACGAATACCCGCGTTTGATAAATAATTGTTGTTACTTTCCGTCTCGCCCCCTTTCTCTGTTGCTACAACGTTTTGTTGACATTCTTACCGATTCTGTAAGGCTTAGCACTTCTTTTGTTGGTGCTTATTTTACGTTATTAATTCCTTCTTTCAGTGTGTGGTAATTTAAATAGTTTTACCAATGCTGCAGCAACGACTGAGCACGTGGGGCAGCATCAAAATTATGATAACAAAATGAATGCCTTCGTCCTTCTCCGTTGAAGTAGTATCGTAGATAGTTGGCCACACTACCACATTGACTAGAATGGCAACTTCGAAAAAATCTAGTGGAAGCATCCACAAAATACGTGAATTCGAGCTTGATAAAGTGGTGCTGTCGGACGAGTTTGACATCTTACAAATTGTCGGCGAAGGATGGTTTGGCAAAATACTGCTCGTAGAGCATCGTGCTACCGACACCGAGATGGTACTGAAGCTGTTACCCAAACCGTTCGTCTCGCTGACAGACTTTTACAAGGAATTTCACTTCAGTCTCATGCTGGGACAGCATAAAAACATTGTTACCACCTATGATGTCGCTTTCGAAACGGCCGGATTCTACGTTTTCACCCAGGAGTATGCACCATTAGGTAATGCTGTACACTTTGTGCTAAACGCATTGACGCTCACGGTTCCTGTTGGTAACTTTTGCAGGAGACCTTACCTCGAACGTGTCGGACAGTGGGATCGGCGAGCTGCACACAAAGCGCGTTGCCAGGCAGCTTGCTTCAGCGATCGATTATATTCATCAAAAGTGAGCAAACGATCAAGGTTCCTCGTTTCGTCCAGCACATTTCTACATTTTCCCCCTCTCTCTTACAGAGACCTCATCCACCGGGACATCAAGCTAGATAATGTGTTGGTGTTTCGATCGGATTTTGCACGCATCAAGCTGTGTGACTTTGGCGAATCGAGGAAACTAGGCGAGGAGGTACTGAGGCGTAATGAATGGCTCCCGTACAGTCCTCCCGAAGTGTTGCTAGTAAAAACGGATGATAAATACAAGTGAGTAAGTAACCTTCCGATAACTACACTCACTGATTACAACTGTCAATTTGCTGTTGTTTCTTCTTTTCCAACTGATTCAGGACTGATACGGCTCACGACGTGTGGCAGTTTGGCATCGTATGCTTTGTGTGTCTGACCGGCTGCTTACCCTGGCAAAAAGCGTCGATCGATGATCCTCGTTACAATCGCTACCAGCAATGGCATCAGGCAACGCTCACCTTCCCGATGAAGCGCTGTCCCAAGCTGTTCAAACTGCTTTCCGCAAGGGCGTGCAAACTGTTCAAAAAGTTTTTGGACCCACGCTCCGACAGGCGGCTTAAGACGCTGAGCGATTTGCAAAAGTATCTGGATGATCGATGGCTTGGGAAAACCGCCGAAAAGGAGATGGCTGAAAATGAGCCCGATGAGCTTTGTCCGTCCATGTACTCCTTCCACAGCAGTGTGGAGGAAAAGAATAAGCTTCTCGGGACGCTGGCCCAGTGTGGCATCGAGACGACCGTTGATCGTGCCGCAAAGAAAAACCGCATTCGAGACTGGATCCAATCGTCGGTGATCATGGAAGAAGAGGAGGAGGATGACTCGGGATCGGCTACTCCCTCATCGACTGTTTCGCGAACAGCGGTTCCCGGGCACGTATCTTCCGTAGCCGCACTAGAACGGGCGGAGAAAAAGATCAACTCTACCGTAAAGGAAGCGTCACACAAACATATCGACCCGAGGACAGGAACCGTTCAGGTTGGTCCGAGTGAGATGGGTTCGGTTAACGTTCGGGACAGCAACAATAATAACTGGTCGTCGCCAAACATTAACGGACATTCGATTCCCCCAAACGCTGGAAAACATAGTCTTCTCATGGCTACGCACGGTCTCGTGAAGGAGGCATTTAATACGGTCGCGTCAGTTACGGTACCAGCCACAGAAATCGGACGTAACGGGTCGTTTGATAAGAAGAGTAGCATACAGGACAGTGGTTACGGTAGCTTAAAGGGCGGTGGGCTCAAAAGTGGACCAAACGGTAGGAAAATTTCCAAATCGCCAACACTTCCCAAACGCTCCACCTTCATACGTTCGGAGAACAATCCCTTCGAAGAACAAGAATCAGGCGAAGAACGCGACAGTCAGAGTATGGAGTTTGACGAGCTGGAAACCGACCGTGGATCGGACGGCTTTCTCAATGCAGTACCCGCCAAACAAGTGCCCGAGAAACCTCAGAAAAGCACATACGACAAGATTTTCTTCCGGAGAAAATAATACCAAGAGAGCTGATCACTACACTCTACCGTTTATCTTACAATTATTGATTCGTGAATCGTGAAGATCGCACTAAAAGAGTGTACGCGTGTGTGTGTGTGTGTATTGTTGCGTTATGCGAGGATGTTTTGGAAGTGTAGTTCGCACCGACTTGTTTGTGTTTTCACAAAACAGCAAATGCAGCACCGTTATACAAACCAACTGCAACGATTTGCAGTTCCAGCACGTGTTTGAATCGCACCATTGCCACGGCTCAGCAATAGGTCTGCAGCGAAAGCTAAAGGCGAATGTTTATTATGTGTAGACCATGGATGCCGTGCAATAAAGTATCACCGTGTATGATTTTTTAAGACCACTGTTATGTTCGTCTCTAACATTCTTCTTTATGGCCCTACTCAGGGTTCAGTACGTTTTGATGACATGATCAGCTCTCCCATTCGTATCCATGAAACTCGATCTAAAGCTGCAGTCGTCCCTCCTCATCCTTCCTCTACGTCTCGTGCCGAACGGGTCGCTGACGAGTACCTTTTTGGTGGGACATGAGTCCATCATCCTCATCAGGAGCGCTTGCCATCGTATTCTCTGGCTATAACTACCGTCAGGATATCAGCTCAGCTAGCTCAGCTACCGCCAAACAGCTCAGCTAGCTCGTGGTTCATTCTCCTTCGCCACACGCCCTGCTCGCACACATCGCCAAAGATAGTCCTTAGTCCATCGTTTACCGTTCGAAAATTGCGAGTGCATTGGCGTCCTCCGTCAAAATACTCCAGGACTCATACCCGTAGAGGACTACCGGACGTATAAGTGTCCGAAGTTACGATCGTACCAAGGTACCAAGGTGTAGGGAATTAACGGAATTATTTGAATTATATGATCAGGAAACTGCTCTAGTTCAGTTAGGATCTAGAATTAAACGATGTAGGAACAATGCGATAGGACGACAGTTGAATGAACTAGACTGGGAAGGATTACATGTAATTGCAAATGAACAGGACGACTGTCAAACGAAAAATCGAACGCGAAACACTAATTTTCAAGTACTCCGAAAGAACGTGCACGTAAGACGAACATTCGTGAGATTTCTCACAGTAGCAGAACTCCTCAACCATCTCGAGATCGTCGCCGTCAACTGATATTCTGTTTCCGGGTCGGGCTCTGTCACGGCCAGAACCTTGGGTATTTTGTCTTCGTCGCATTGATCCTCAATCCAATTATATTAGCCTCGCGTTTCATTCGGGTGTACGCCTTGCACAGTCCAGTCACAGTACGAGTATGTCGATGTCATCCGGGAAGTCAAACTATTTAAAAAATGTGAAAAAAATCTTTCTCCTGATATCACATGACTCCTTCCAGAGCGATTTTTAAGAAAAAAAAATAAGAGAATCCATCCCCTTGCATTAGTCCCCGGTAAGATTCGAACGAGTGCAACAACATGTCCGACATTCTCATCTTGCGTTGCTCCCCTGTCGGTACTGTTATCCGTACTGCTGCTGCTGGTGTTTCATAGTTCGGTCCGATCTATGTTATCGTTGGCCACCTTGAAGTCAATGAACAAGTAATGCGTAGGGATGCTGTTGCTCTCGGCGTTTCTGGAGAATCTCCAACACAGTCCAGCCTGTCGCTCTTATTGTACACTGCGTGCATTACACCCAGTTCCCACTCGTCGAGTAGTTCTTCCTGATTGTTTCACCTGCTCATTGCTACTGTTCGTCTCTTTTATTTAGCATTACAACTGTCCACCGAACGCTTGTGGCACGACGACGACGACGAACCTTGCAGATCGTAGCTAGTGGTGGACTTGCTTACGTCAATTACAATTCTAGCCGTTTAAGTGATGCTTACGAGAGAAACAAATGTTTAGATAGCAACATCTTTATGGACCTCATGCAAAACAACAAACTGTATAGCTCAATATCATGTTTATCAGGTCATTAACTTCTCCACAACGCAACGTGTCATCATGAGCTGAGTACGCTGTTAATTTTTTACAATTCTACGCCAAGCTGATCCCTCAAAGTCCCGCACCAATAAATAAATTTATCCACCTCGACCTACAGACCTACAAAAATTATCATCCTTCACCCTGAAGATACCGAAACGAACCGGCACCGGCGTCGCTAGGCGTGTGCATTTGGCAGGGCAGCAATACTATTTATCGAACTGTTTGGATCAAATAAGCAGACATGTACATCACACAAACGGTCATAAAACGTGATTCAAGGCTACTAACAGCTTTACTTCGACTTTACCGGATTTAGAGAAAACACCAAGCACGAGGTTAGATCGCCCCGGTGCTAATCTTGTCTGACCGTCATGATTGCTTTCGTCGGAATAAGATAATGTGCCCGAAGCTCATCGTCAGCGTGTGCGGTTGTTTGTTGGGGTATTTTTTTTTTCGTTTCGTTTCGTTTTTCGTTTATCGCAAGCATCAGCTTTAAGAAGTTAGCTCTAGAATCAGATAAGCAACGTGCATACCACATTACACCTTAGCAGCTTGCAGTGATACTTATTCAGACACACAGCAGCCCGGCACAGTAGCACAGTTTAGGCTGTCACTGGTCAGTTATTCTAGAGTTCTGCACAGACACACATTTCAAGTGAAGTGATTTAAACCATTGAATTAAATACTATTTGAGACTACTTGGAGTGATTTAAACGTATCGATTATGGAATGTACAACATGTAAGATTATCAAAATGATCGCTAGCTAGTTATCCAGTTGGTTTATTTCTGTGTTTAGTGGTGTGCGAAGTTATCAAGTGATCAAAACGTCCTGCACTATAAGGAAGAAAAAATATTTTAAAAATTAAATTATAATTTTTGATTGTAAAAGCAATTTTTAAATTCACGTCCTTCTACGTTAAAATCGGCATGCGCATCATTGGTAGTGCAACGAATGGTTTAGCATTTTTATTGGATCCTTTTACTGCTTCCAAGATTGCACCAAACCTTCCAAGATGCGATGAATACTTAAGGAAAGCTTTCATCAGTCTTATCTCGTGACTCGTGCCTGCTACTGAATTACTCTATCATTCCTTCCATTTTATCTCGCATCCACGTTGAGTTGCGATCTTCACATTGCTACAACAGTGAAGAGCACACTCGTGCCGGGTAATCTACTGTCAATTATAGCTATTTGCAACTTCATGGATTCTCGATATCGCTCATTGCGTGTTATGTCAAACAATCGGGCGCCCAGCGTCACGTAAGTTGTCTAATTGTTTCATTCATTTAATCTATTACGCCATGAGGGGGTGTTGGTGGGGTCATTTCCGGGGAGGATCCAGAGGGGGGGGGGGGGGGGGTTCCGCCTATCAATCTAAGAAAACACGATGACTACAAACAAAACAGTGTTGATTGCATATCAGGATATCAAACGTCCGTTATCTTTGCATTAGCATCATTCGCAATATAATCTTCAAACATTGCAGCGTCTTAATGCGGCGCTACTGTTTAATAGCTCTGGGCCAAGCAATGGTGTCCAGAAGCGTAATCCAATTTTCTAATCCAGCAAAAACAATACCAATTCTTGCCCAGTTCGTAATAGTCGACCGTGGAAAGTGTTTACACTATTCCTGGCGGAGTTCTTCGGTACCGGGATGCTGCTTTTCGGTGGCTGCATGGCTGGTCTGGACGGGTTCGACAACATCACAACCAACATTAGCCGCGGGATCACCTTTGGCATGGTCGTTATGATGGCATTCATTACCTTCAGCGCTACTTCGGGAGCGATTATTAATCCTGCCGTGTCGCTGGCGGCCTACATCTACGGTACGCTATCATTCCCGGTAAGTATGTCTAACCTTTGCCCTAACTTCCACTTTCACCCGAATGACCGCGCTAAATAATTTCTTACTCGTCGCCGAAACACCCTCACAGCTGATGTTACTTTACATTGTGGCTCAGTTCGCCGGAGCACTATGCGGCTATGGACTGTTACGGGCGGTCACGCCATGGCAGTACTATCTTCAAGCATTGGAGCTCGGTGATGGACATTGTGTTACGGTGCCACACACAAGCCTTTCCGCTGGCATGGCGCTTGCTGTGGAAATCTTGCTCACGGGCATATTGGTGTGGACCAATTGTGGCGTCTGGGATCCGCGCAATAAAAAGGATAGTGACTCCGTCCCGATCAAGTTTGCCTTCCTGATTGCGGGTCTTTCGATCGCTGGCGGGCCCATTACCGGAGCCAGTATGAACCCAGCGCGAACCCTCGCACCAGCAGTCTGGAATCATTCCTATGACGGTCTTTGGGTATGTTTGTCTATCAAACCTTTTGAACTACGTATTGTCAACGTTTTCTTTTTTTGCTCATTTTGCAGATTTATTTTGCCGGCCCCACTATCGGTTCCATTCTGATGGCTTCCATGTATCGGTACATCTTTTGGGAAGAGTGTAAAGGCACCGCAAACTCTGCATGCAACTGTGCGGATAGTCTAGCACAGCAGCAGTTTCGTTCGGCTAAAGCTATGCCTTGATGTTAATTACAAACGAACAATAATGTAACCATCCGCCTAGTACCTTATCGTCGCCGTCAGCCATCATAAAACAAGCCTCCCACAAAAGGGTGCGGATCGTGCGACTCACTAACCCGCAAGCATCCAAAACGGACACGGTGTACTGTAGGATAGGTAAATTAGCCTTCGGAAATTACCTCCGTTTGTCAGCGTATTCGTTGATTGACCTTGTTATCGGCAAAGATAAGCGTCAATCATTGAGTCGACGCAGTCACCACGATGCGCTACCAGCCCAGTTAGTACGTTACGTTCGTCCGGAACGGTTATAGTCGACCTGTTGAGTGCATTAACATTCCACTCACCACCTATCGATCGATGCGCAAGTGGCCACAGTGTACCGCATCAGTAGTCAAGTAGCATAATCCCAAAACACACAGCACGCATTCCAAACAACAGTGTGAAGCATTTTTTTAATGTGTTCAATTAGAATCAAATTGTCCCGCAATCGAACACAGACCGTAGTGAGTAGCGGTGGTAGATATGACGCACAACGGATTATCAAAACAGCATCGACAACAGATTGCTAGCAATGGTGAAGGAACCACCAATGGAAGCCACACATCGGAGGATGCTGTTCAAAGTGGATTGAACCGTCGTCAGACTTCATGGCATGCAAAAAGTGAGTTGTGATGAACAGCACACAAATCATTCAATTATCGTTCGTTACGCCCATATGTTGAATTTATTAGTTTGTTAATATGATAGTGCTATAATCGGTACAAACTAGTTTGACAGTTTGAGATTAAGTTCACGATTCAGAATGTGTAGTTTCATCAAAGTTAGAAGGTTGTACGTTGAGACAAAAATTTCAAGTAGACTTCGAACTTGTGCGCAATTTTCTGCCAGACGGATGTGCATACCAAAGCCTCATACTCCTCTCAATCCGTGATAACAATATCTCTTAAGATAGCTTAAATAGCAGCTTTTTAATACATGCCTATTAATGATTGGTGAAAAATGACGATAATGATGACGACGACAATTAGTGTCTCATTGATGATTTTGTTCAAAAAGGATAAGAGAAGCAGCTACCTTTTGTCATGTGCTACACGACAAGTTCAACATAAAATAGATAAATAAAATAGTTATAAATCATCAAAAAGGTTTTTTTGTTTTGTTTTTGCAAAGCAGACTATAGATTATTAGCATTATCTTCTCTGTTGGTCGTTGCGCAGCATATTGTTTTGATGAATCAGCTGTAAACTGATAAACTGTTGCTCAATATCTAATCTACCATTATTTCTTCTCCTGCTCAAAGTTCAATTAAAGAAAATTCTTTAAAGGAATTAGTGAAGCTGAATTCTGCGCCTTGGCCACGGTTATGCCGGATGCTATAGCTAAACAAACAGTAAAGTTTATCATCACTTGCGAGACAAAGCACACCAAATGATTGTCTGAGCATCAGCAGATCCTCACGCTATAAAATGACACTTAAAACATTATTGCACTTCATGCTTCATTTCAATGCAATCGACATCAAAAGGTTAGCAAGCCGTCTGTCACATGTGCCTAATATTCTACTTTATATCTTTACACTTCTTAATATCTAAGAGACATAAATTTTACAACAATTGACGCATGGGTTGGCTTGAAAATTGTGTGTTCAGTTGTAATATTTAATTATAATTTATAAGCATTTTAACGAATAAACCAAAGAAGGTATTTCTGTCCAATACACGTAAATAATGATTCAGAAAAAAATAAATTCTTGTGATTCAACATCAAAATCTCTATCAACAAACCAACCAACTAACCAACGTAATCGATATTTTTCAAACATTTTTGTTTATTTGAATTCGTTATCGTACACGCCGTTGTCAAGTAGACAAACGACGACGGGTTGTCGTATTGACTAATTCTTGTTTAAAATAAAAATTCCACATCGGTCCTTGTAATGATGACAAAGTTGTTCACTATCAAAATGCGTTTGACCGATCATTGCACCGCATACGATACTAAACTGTCGGTATTCATACATAATGCATAGTTACAGCATTTTTGTCTCATATGTTTTACCCCAGCCACTCAATTTCTATTTATCTTTCAGTAACAAACACATCGTCCTTTGTCGTCCTTACCAAGTTCCTGGGAGAATTTTTCGGTACGGCCACTCTCATGTTTCTCGGATGCATGGGGTGTCTGGATGGTTTCGACAACGTTACTAGCAACTTCAGCCGAGGCATCATATTTGGCTTTACGGTTATGGTGGTGATCCTCACGTTTGGCGTGGTCTCTGGAGCGCACATCAACCCGGTAGTTTCCATAGCTGCCTATATCTATGGTGATCTTTCATGCTTGGTATGTTGGAGTATCATAAAAATCGCACCTTTGCTTAGCGCTTTGGCTCTCTCCGTTTCAGATGGTCCTAGTTTACTTTGTGGCTCAGTTTACCGGTGCTTTATGCGGTTACGGACTGCTGAAGGGTGTTGCTCCTCAGGCCTATTTCGATCAAGCATTAGTTAACGGTCATGGAAGCTGTGTCACGGCTCCACATGCCAGTCTTACAACAGGTGCCGCTTTGGCAATTGAGTTCATCGTTACGGGTATTCTCATATGGGCATGCTGTGGAGTTTGGGACCCGCGTAACGCCAAACATCAGGATTCTGGTCCAGTAAAGTTTGCACTGTTAGTAGCGGCTATCTCGGTTGCTGCAGGTCCGGCCACCGGCGCCAGTATGAACCCTGCCCGAACACTAGCGCCATGCGTTTGGAACAATAGTTATCACAAAATATGGGTAAGAAGATACACATCCACATGCATAACCACATTCCATATTGCAAACATATTTATGATTGGCTCTTTCATAGATTTACTTTGTGGGCCCACCCTTGGCCGGTATCATAATGCCAATAATATACAAGTACGTATTTCGAGGAGAGGTAAATAGTGATGACGAACTGGTTAACCAACCGCCTCCTCGAGAGCAGGTGTGCGTTTGTGTTGTACACAATAAAGAATCACAATTTGAAAAGGTCTGAACGTTAAGCTAAATTTAATAAAAACGGTTTTTTTGTAAAAAAAAAAGAAAAATGTGTTGAAATAGTCAAAACATATTCATAAAACATTGCAATGAATTGATTAATTTAAAACATACCAATGGCTGGCTCAATGTGAGACAGACCACGTGCGAGACATTACTTTAGCTGCGATATGATGTACCTTTATCACTACACTTTTGGTGATCCATAACCAATTTCGTGACAAAGAAAAATCGCACTAATCATTTTTTTATAATCCATATTCCTAATCTTCGAAAAACGATGACAAATACCCTGCACTTTGCTTTAATAACAATTGAACTTTGTCCGCACTTTACCGCTAGAGACGAAAAGATTTTTAAACAAATATCCTCCAATAGTTGCTAGTATCATAATTTTCCATCATAGCATTTTATGTTCATTTAAAAAAAATCATTCAAACATTTCACAACCAAAACATTTATCCACAAATTTAAAAAAAAATGGACCGCAATAGCTCGACACACACTGCGGTGAGATCAAACTGCCAGAAATTCGAGTAAGTGAGAAAAAACTGCTCGAACGCGTATAGCTGGGCACAATGGTATCAGCTCATCGCTCACCATGGTCCGTTATTCAGCACTTATGTACCGTTATTGTTTCTCGATAAATAACAGTGTTAACGACACGGACAGATTTGTTTGTTCCATCCGAAAGTTTTTAGATAGAAGCTTTCTTTAACCTAAATAAAACGTTAAATAATCAAAACAGCCTGCCACAAGGTACTATTTCAACCATAATCCTGTTTAATTTCTAGAAACATGAACAGGTTGTTAGTTGAACTTCATGTTAAGCTAATAATTGAATATCTGTAAAACTATATTTCACTATAGTACAGAAAACTATAGTCCAAAACTAAAATCTAATTATTTAATTTTGTTTCATTGTTATTAAACACCAAAATGATTTTTGAATATCTCATTCAAAAGACTGTAGTACTTCCAAAATGTCGTTTTCACATTATCCGTAGTTTGTAAAATACTTTTAGAAGTGTTGTATCAACATTGAAATATGAAGCAGTTGATTGGTTCTTATCATAGAGTATAAAGAGTATAGAATATTATTTTCTCTTGATTTTTCTACTTTTTAAATATTATAAATGGGTAAATATTAAATGTGCAAGTAACGAATATAAAATACTCTATTTTTTTACGACACTGGTTTTCAAAACCGTCTCTAGAAATTAACGTAAAATTTAGTGAATGAGTTTTGAATGATGGATAAATAAAAAAGTATCTTGTTTTAGCTTAAATATGTATAAAACTGGTTTGCCAAGAGCAGCAATAAGAAAACCATTCCTATAATCCTATACTTCGACTTTAGTCAAATTATTTGTTTATTATAAGATGCTTTAAAGGCCCAATGCCATGATTATTTAGTCCTTTTTCAAACGTATTACGACGCGTATTAAAATTCAACACTATTCTTCTTTTGAGCATAAATTTGTGTACATTGAACCCTTTCCAAAGCTGTTTGATTGATCCTGTTATCATAATTTTTTAAGCCTTAACGAACAATAAATGTACCGCCAAATGTAACCACGCAAACCTTTGAAACGGTATTTTTAATAACAGCATAGCAGCAAGACTTGCAATCGCCTGGCTATTAGTATAGCGAACTAAAACCATAAGATTCTTTAGTTAAATATAGTTGTAAATTTGAAACTATTTTTAGGATTGTTTTGTTGATGTACACTTCCCACCGATGCTAATTCCAAACGGTTAGCGCATAACGACCGCGAACCATGCTGAACGTAACTGATTTGAATACAAAGTTCGTATTGATTATGTTTCCTTGGTTTTTTGTTGTTGTTAAGTTACCTCGGGACGGTTTCTTTTTTTTCAATCATCATTCTTTCACAACTAGGCGTCGGTACGAAAAAGACAGGCACCTTATCCAATGGGCCGCTTGACCACCTTCTTCGTACGCATATTTCCTTTCACTATTACTGAGGGTCAATCACAATGGATTATCCCGTTAATGAAACGATACCTTAACTGATAGCTTAGTATATGTAATATGTACAGTAGTAAATAATGTCTTTTGTTTGTAAATAAATACTTCAATACTTAGTACATAAAATTAATTACATACACCCACTTAAACTTCTGCCATGCCCTGCTTCCACCAATTGAAGATGAAACATAATCCGAACCAAACCGTATATCCATTAACCAATCGGTTTCTAAAGGAAACAATAATATACATGAACAGTGCCGCGTATTGGCCGGAGTTCATCAAGCTAGACATTCTAAAAATATTCCAGCATCGCGTCTGACTCGGACACGGACTGACTTACACACATCTCACGCACGTAGTTCTCCGCGAGGTCGCCCATATATGTCAGCGGCAGTGCGCTAGTCTTGCAGCATCCCAGCTACACTCCTTTTGTCGCGAGCGAAAGGAGCAAACCACAAACGTCTCCACTCCACCAATACTCACGCGGTCCGGTAGCAATAGTAGTAGTAGTACTCCAAACCGCCTATAGATTAAGAAAGCATGGCGTTAACGCAACCGTCCGCGACATCCACGGCAGCCAAAGGTGTCAATACTACTTATCAGCAGCAACGGTCCCCACGGCGCAGCGGGTTTTCAGTGGCATCGTGCGACGACGGCTATCAGTTTGCTCGTAGCATCGAACTCGCTAGCACTCCCAGCAGCAAGTCGTCGGCGCATCGACGAATCCTCGTTGCATCACAGCTCATTTCCGAACAGCAGCAGCAGCTTCTGCGTGAACAGTGTCTTCTGTATCTGCCACGAGTGGCGTTTCCTTTTGCTCCTTTTACGGTGAGTTTTCGAAATTTCGCTCCGGTGGAAACTCGTCTACGGACGCTTAAAAATCCCCAGTGTGTGTCATAAGAGTGTTGCTTTTATTTGCGATCAAGTGAAGAATAAGGTCAATTTTTAAAATTTTAAATTAGTAAATTCTGTCATGAAACAGATAGGAAACACAAAAGCCAGAAGTTTGAATTGACCATCAAAGTTATCCCCACTAATAACAGCATCGAGCTGCTACCAAACCCCCCCTTTGGCAATGACTTTGATTTTAAATGTCGACGAAACGTTACCGGTGAAAGCATTTACACAATTACAATTCGATCGGTTTCATCGGGCAGGGCACATCGGGTGATTCTTTCCCTTCTTCAACCAGTGTACCAGTTATTTACATTTTCACATCGCCACACACACAATGTTTGCTCACCGATGACCCCCGGGGGTAAAAAGGCGACGCGCGATAGCGAACCAACGCCAACCAGCCAGCTCGAGAACGTCCGCGGTCGTTAGAGATTGGTGTATTTAAAAAAAATACAGCCACACGAAAGAAGAACACATAATAAGCACCAACACCCGCGGTTCAGCGTGGCGGCTGTCGGTTGTGGTGTCAAGTGAAATTAAAAAACACCGTATATAACCGATAATCGCGGTCTCATCACGGAAAACAAAAAATCCCGTTCGTTTGTTGGTGACAAAACCGGCAAGCTAGAGTCACTTCATTTTGTCGCAATACACGCATGGAACCGCAAAAATGCATATACGAACACGGAAGTATTTTATAAACACAATAAAACTATGATGCTATGCAACAAGAGATAATGCAGTTTGGTGTACAACACCCTCCAACCGAAGAGCAAATAACCCCCAGAGCACATAACAGCAACAAACAAATTTCAATGTCTGTCCTTAGTCGATTGATAGCTTCATGAGGGTGTGGATGGATTTGGCGGGAAGTAAAATGTTTTGTAAAATGTACGCAAACACGGCGGTTAAGCGCGTGCTGTATGCAAATCCTTCAGTCGATGGAGAAATATGACGACAATGTTGATGGCGAACATCTCTTAGAAATCTACAAACAAAACACTGCTCCCTGATGATATATTGAGTTTTATAAACATTTCAGATTATCAATTCGATTTTTTTTATATTCCTCTACAAAAATCTAGTTCTCGTTCCTACAGAACCTACAGAAGTTACGGTATTAAATTCCGTTCCGTTCCTATCGCAATGTTTCCATGGGGCATCAACATTCCTACACCGCTGCAATTTCTTATGCAGGATGCATTAAACAACTTTTGATATATGGTCATGGTTTCTGCCGATGCATCTGGCAGATCGTACAGTTACCATGCTCCATGCTAATAACTAAGATTGCAAACCACCTTGCTCACTACAATGTCACCGGAGAGCATCGCAACTAGACATTCTCGAAATCAAGTTTTTACTCATTTGAATTGATTATTAATGACGGGTGGGTTCAGTCCTAAATATAAAACTGATAACTTGCACAACATCCGAGTCCGCGTCAGGCCACTCCGGTCAGTCTGTGCCGATTCCGCATACCTAGAATAATGCTGTTACTCAACTAACGCGAGATAATGATGTTCATCTTTCGCTCGAATCTAACCCTCCGGGGTCGCGTCACGCATCAAACCGGTGAACCGCTTTCCGCTGATAACCCTTCTTCATGCCACAAAATATCAAACGCGCGTCATCATTTTCAGTGCTTTTCACCAAACCTTTTTTTTCACTTTCGTCCGTCATGTTACGTCATCTTGGGAGCCTTCAAAAATTAACGACGAGCCCTTCTTAACCGTTACGGAATAAAACTGTTCAAAGGTTATAGCAAAGATTGTTCTTGTTCAATGTTACCTTCTTCTGATAAGAAACTGATAACAAAAACCGATCGGATTTTTTTTACGTCCGAGAGAAACATTTCGATAAGACATCTACAAGTGCAGTAGGTTGCTTCAAACTACAGCTTCAAAAAAAAAGTAGCTCAACGAAGCATTTGTTTCTTAACAACGATCCATCTAGACACATTTTCATCACAACTTGACCAGCTTCAACCGGGTAGATAAAGAATCAGACAAATATTTAAAGCAACCCTCCCAGTTTAAACGGGGAGGAAATTTCTCATTCGCAATGAAGCAGCAGAGAACCACGAGGCACCTACTATATACCTAACTCATCCATTTACAACAAGCTGATACACCTCAACTGTAACAACATACTGCTGGCTGATATAAAACTACCTCACTATACCATGTGATTCTTGATTCTCGTCATGTTTAACTAGCGGTTATCTAAACAAACATCGCCACTTGACTGCGCTGACTGACTTCTGGTTACAACAAGCGGGCCAATGCTACGTGATTCCGAGGACAAGTATTTTTGAAGGATACTCTCATAATTATTTTCTCACTTCTATTTAAAATTTACTTGCCGTCAAGCGTATCTGACAGTTAATGAAACTTTTCGTCGTCAGTTAATTTTTGCTACGGTTACAAAAAAAAACAGTAAACAACAGTTGCGGTAGAAACTCTACTTGCTTTACCAGATACGACTACTGCAAAGATCTTTTACTGCTCACCCATAAACCAGTGCACGGCGGTACAAAAACAGCAGCTTCAACTGCTATCAATGGCCATTATATCTGCTACTTAACACTGATAAGACGGATGACAACTCTGAGCACTGTACTGATTATTGGCGCCATATAAAACAATATCGCACTTGAGTATCGTGCTATGGATTAGTATGTAACAAAGATCAGTTAATCGAGGATGCGTCTTTGAATGTTTACGATACTTTTACTGCAGTCAATAGACACGCATTCAACATGACGTATTTCTTTGCAACTTTAATCTGAATCTGTTGTAGTTGTATTTGAAGCTAAAATCTTACTTTTTTACACCTCTATCTCTCTCTACTTACAGAACAGCACAATGAAAAAATCCACGATCGATAACATTTCGGTATTTCTGGCCGAATTGATCGGCACCGGTTTGCTGGTGATGTTAGGTTGTATGGGATGTGTTTCCGGTTTAGGCCATACCCCTTCGCACTTTGAATTGTGCATCAACTTTGGTCTAATAGTGATGATCATCGTGCAAGTGTTCGGATGCGTTTCCGGAGCTCACCTTAATCCAGCCGTGACTGCAGCCGCCTGGGTCTACGAGTTAGTTTCCACCAAGGTACGAAGGATAGCGCAATGTGGGGTCAACGAAACGATTCCCTAAAATGAACATTTTAACATTATGTTTTTTTCTCTCTCTCTCTCTTTTGAACCGCGAAGATGGCCCTGGCATACGTTGCAGCACAATGTCTAGGAGGCTTCATGGGTTACGGCATCCTGAAGCTGCTAACACCGGTAGCCGTGTTCAGTGATGCCTTGGAAAAGGGAGCGGGATTCTGCGTGACACAACCGAATAGTGCCATCACAAGCATGCAGGCAGTTGGCATTGAATTTGTTGCAACGATGGTATTGATCTTGGTGTGCTGTGGTGTATGGGACCCGCGCAATGCCAAACATCATGATTCGGTGGCCCTGAAGTTTGGTTTCACTGTCGGAGCTCTTGCCGTCGCGGCGGTATGTACAATTTTATCACATCCTCAAGCCAGAAGTATCAGCAATCTTTACACAACATGCATCACTACAAATTCTAGGGCCCTTACACGGGTGCGAGTATGAATCCGGCACGTTCATTGGGTCCAGTCCTATGGAACGGAGTGTACAACGCCCATTGGATATACTGGGTTGGTCCGCTAGGAGCTGCGTTTTTGACTGCCTTCGCCTACAAAGCTGTATTCCGGCGGGAAGCACCGGTTGAACAACTCAACCATGAGCTAGCAGCACTGAACACCGACAAATCCAATGCTTAAACACGTCAATCTTTCGATTTGAGCAAAATCGCCAAAAATCGCCGTTTCTTGCATATAACGACGGTACCGTGTGTTATATGATTACTCAGTTTCCAAGCACTCTTTTCGAGGAGTAGCAGCAATCACTTACTTTGGTTGCATTGCATTGGTACTTAGTGTGTATCGTGCAAACAATGTCTTGACGATTAACCCTATATAATTGTAAGATATGTTGATAAAATAAACAATTAGCCAAAACAAGCCATTACAACCATCGTTAAGGTACTTCCATGCATGTTTGGAACATGGACGATAAATGGCTAAATACTCTATGCTTTCAACACTATCAAATTGTGTCGTTTTGTTCAATGTTTCCTATCTCCTATGGCATCTCTTTTCAGTGTGAATGATTATAGCCTTAATATCTGAAAAACGTTATTGTGTAGTATCCGAAATGGATAATAATTCACTGTTATCTGCATTTTTCTACTCCTATTGTCCTGTTTATCTTAAGGTAATCAATTCACAAATACATACGATTTGAAAGATGCCTATCGTTAAAACTACGGTTAAAACTCCCGGTCCAAATTTCGGTTGTTCCTGCGGATCACTTAAGTAGGTTTCGTTGTACCATTCTGATTAAAACATTATAATTCTTTTAGTAAAATTATTTAAACCTTCTAAACAAATTTCCCAGTCCAACAGCATAGCAGATATCAACACTACAAATTATATTCACTATACGCGGTAAACGAAACATTAAAAATCGCACAAAGTTTAAACCATTTTGTTTACACATGCTCTCAAGTAAAATATACCATCTACCAAAACAACAATGATGCGCTAGTGTTGTTCTTTTCTTTGTCATTTGTTTTCTTTATTAACAGCTTTTTTTCTGAAAAAAGCTATTTACCTGCACATTTTCTTAACCATAACAGCGTCACTGTGCACTTATCATACATACTAGTTTTCTGTGAGGTTCTCTATATTCTTTACTGCAACTTCTATCTATAGTACAAGACAGGGATCTCTACCTACGCGTATGCACTTTCAAAATATTTTTGTACCCTATGCTACACACAAAAAAATGGGAAAGCAGAAAAATTATTAATGCTGACGATGTGTAGGGGTGCCTATGGTTTAATGAATAACGTAACAAATAAACAGAGCCTAATGGTCACTCTATCAGTCTAAAGTTATGTTGACATTCATTCCTTTTTCAGCATTTTTGCCCCGGCAATTAGGACCTGGTGTGCACTCTAACAATTGTCAGGGTACACTGTTACATCGTTGGAGTCGTTTCCAGCAATGTTTCCAAAATAAATCTGAATCACCCGGAGGAGGAGCGCATTGTCAAACTTATGGTTCATTTTTTCATAAAACGTAGCACAATGCTTCTAAAGAACCGTTGTAACATCGAGCTTTAACCATCTTTACACTAATTCGCCTGTCAACCATTTTTCAGGCATCGCAAACGGCTACCACTCGTACAAATAATTTTATTATTAAACTGATTTCATTTCCTCACACCAAGCGTAAGCATTCATTCACTTAATGATATTTCTTCCATTTTCTCTTTACTTCTTCCCCCTTCTATGATTTCCGTTCCAATTTGTTACCCTTTCCAGAAACTTTAGTTCTCTTTAAACCGTCTAACATATTTAGGTACTAATTTTATACAAAGTCTGTCAAGCAATACCCTCTGTTCTACTAGTTTTGCAAACATTCTACCACAATACTCAGCAATGTACCCGCGGCGCACGTGTGTGTGTCGATCATGTGTGACAATTCCAGATTAAGCTTTTGTAGTAAGTTTTGGTTCACAAAACGTTCCGTTTTACATGCATGCAATTATAATAAACAAATTACACCTAACGGAGTATATTTCTTGTCTGTACATTGCTAAACGGTTCTACAGCACACAGGGGACAATGTTGAAAGAATTTTGTTTTCTGGTGACAGTTTGAATCCATCACTGTTTGAAACAATTCGTGCATTATACTGTTGGAAGATATTGAGATTCATAATTCAGTCGCGAAGTGTTCTCCCATCGCTAAAACCAGAAATTGCAACGGATCGACAACACATAAAGCAGGAAGCTTGCAAACGGACACGAGAACAAAGCATCGCACAGAACTACTAAGTAATATACATTTGAGGAATTCACCTGTTAACCGTTTTCATCCCTTTTCACCATCCCTCTCGAATTCTAGTTTTGTTTCATATTTCATTCGTTTGTTTTACTATTTCACTTTTCTGTTTTTCCTTTTTACTCATTTTGCTCCTTTTCCTCTCATTTATGTATATCTTGCTCTATTGCTCTGCTTAATACTAGCCCTACCCACCAACTTTAATAGATGACTTCGTAAACAGTAGCCTTTTTGTCTCCCGAGCCCGTAACTATGTATTTGTCATCGGCGGATATATCACAGCTTAGCACCGAGGAAGATTCCTTCGACTGCAATAAGCAAGGAAAACAAGAAGTATCAGTATCACGGCGAAACAATTGAACCTAGTATTTCCAACACGATGCATAAATATTTCCATTCTTACCTGGAAAATTGAGGCTCCATAAGGCGTTCTCCACGCGTTCAGTAAATTGTCCTTACCAGTCGAAACGAACCATTTGCCGCAGGCGGCAAATTTCAAACTCAGCACACAGCTTTCGTGCAAATGTAGCTGATACTTGTCGGGCTTGGTAGCGTGCAACACTTCCACATTCGAATTTTCCATTCCCACGGCAAGCCATTCACCTAGCAAAGTAATCATCACACGTGCTTTCATCATTTTCAACATACTTCTCAAACAAATCGTCAATATCCTTACCCGTTGGACAGTATCCAAGAGAGAAGATCTGCGAACTAAAATCATGTTGTTGTAGCTGTCTTCCCTCTCGCAGGTCCCATGAACGTACGGTATTATCTAAACCACCCGTCCAAAGCTTGGAGCCATCGGCACTAATGTCAATGCAGGAAGCTCCATCGGTGTGCCCTACAAAATGGAACAAACAAACATACACAGGTGTGATTAATTGCAACAGTATTGCAGACACAATTCAAATTAAGCTTACCTTGGAATTGTCGTACTAGTGTCTGATTTTGAAGATCCCAAACGGCAATGTTACCATCCGAACAACATGAAAAACACACTTTAGAGTCAGGCGAAATGGCAAGCGCATAACAGGCTGGCGCATTCGATGTTAATTCGGCTTTTATTCTAGGCGTCGGACTTGCTAAATCCCAGATGGAAAGGTTAGATGCTTCGCCTCCAACAATCAGCGTTCGTCCATCTGGTAAAAGTTTCACCGAGCGGATGTAATTGTCTCGTTGCTAGAAATATCAATACAAACATTTCATCAGATTGCATTTCTTTCGGAGGATTGTTTTCAACCGATGTAGATTTTTTTCTCTCTCTCTCTCTCTCTTACCAAACAATCTAGCTGCGACACAGGACTTTTATTCCCTGGCTGCGAAATATCCCACGCTTTTACACATCCTTTACCACCGGTATACACATACTTTGTCGGGTTGGAGATCGTTACGGCACACACTACTTCGCCATGGTTCAGGGAGCTAATTTGACGGGCGTGACGAGGAATACCAGGTCCAACTAGGGCATCCTGGGGAAATGGCACTGGTTGCATTTGTCCTTCAGCATTTACATGAAATGAATAAGCTCTGCATTGAAGTTCAAAGAGCAGAAAAAATACATAAAATTCATTTAGAAATCAAAAATACTTCATTCCATTTGCTTTCTTTTTCTTCTTTGCTTAAGATACTGACGGTTTTCCACCGGGGATACCAATCGGGCCGAGGGGAGCACGCATCTGAGGGTGGGGATCGAATGCCAACGGAGCACGGGCGTAGTTGTTCAACGAATGTGGCAGATTATTGTGCACACCGGGGCCACCGTACGCTGCAGCAGCTGCTGCTGCTGCTTGTAAATCGTGTGGAGCACCTGTAATCAAACATTTGCTTTATAGTATTCAACTTTGCGTCCATGCTGTTGTATATATCATACCATTTAGCGGACCAGCAAGGTACGGGGGATAACCGGGATTCAATACAGGCGGTTTATTGACCACCTTCGGCACACCGTTACTTGCAACCGAGTTGGTAGGAGTAGCTGGCTTTGCTATAGGTGTGGTTGGTTTGTCGTCCAGTTTCTTATTCGAAGGAGTCGATGCGTTGGATGACGTACCTGATGGGATGATACCAATTTAAAGGTTAGGACACAAGTGCTGCTTGATACACAACAACAACAACAACAACAGCAACAACTCATCGTACCTGATCGGGGCGAATGTGTTCCAATCCGATCTCGATCCTGCACGTCCAGTTTCTTTTGCATCATACCATTTTCGCGAGGCGACGCTGTTCCTAATAAATACAAAACCGTATTTTTCACAATTAAATACTTTACAAAAGAACAATTACAATTATTTATTTACCGTTATGATGTTGATTGGGCATTGGGCTCATTGGATTGATCTCCGATGCGTCATCCACCACTAAATCTTGATCCGACTTTTCACCATCAGACTGCGAAAGATATGACGCAATTTTTGTCATTACTTTTTCTTCTAATTACATACAACAATAGCACGATTGCTCATTATTTGTACTCACATGGCCCATGTCCTTTTCCTCCTTCTTAACCTTCTTCAGCTCGTGTGTTGATTCGGGGGTCCTTGGACGGTATTTATCACGATCCGATGGAGAAATTGAGCTTCGCTACGGGTTAAACACGACGGAACAAAGATTATCATTAATATGAGCCCATTTTTATGCAAACCATATCTCAACTTACGTGTCTGTCATCCAATGGCATTATGTTACTATTGCTACTTTTCGATTCTTCCGGTCTGTGCAATTCCTGTTTGTTCAAGATTGCTAAGGGATGTTGAGGAGGCGTGCTACCGAGAGCTAACGGTCCGCCTAGTGCACCAGGTCCAAGGCTAGGATGAGGCATACCGACCGGTATCGGTGGTGCACCGTGAGCACCCGGAATTTGTTGAGCATGCATCTGTTGTAGTAACCTAGGCAAATCGGGCCGTTGTTGTTGCTAAAAAGTAAGGAGTAATAACGCATTATTTAGCAGTCAATTACTGATAAGCTTGCTAATAAATATTACCCCAATTACGCTATTCAGTTCCGACATTGTGATTTGCTTCGCTCGTTCAACAGCTGTCAACACTTGCTGCTGATGCTCTTGGGACAGGAACGGCACGATCTGGGTGATTATTGCGTTTAGTCTTTTCGAAATTTCCGTCTGTTAAAGATAAATAAAAAAAAAGACTTTAATTAGGAGCGATGTAGCGGTACACAATTGGGAATAGAAAATATTATTTATTATTACTCCAAATGGATCTTCAAAGAAATGATAGAAGATAGTTCTTGTATGCACACAGACTATACAGTCACTGAATTGTGAATTAAATTCAAACATTTAATAGTTCACAATACACATTTTCTCTCTCATATATTTGTTGTTATCAATATTTTTGTTATCCTTCAATCGCAATCGAAAACAATCCTCGGAATACCCAGCAACATATTTGTGAAAAGGAAGATGTATGTGAATAATCCATCAACCTTTTCAAAACTCATTTATTTTTTGCAGTTATTGATAATTTTTTCATATTTGCACTAGGGCAACAAACCTCAATCCACAGTTCTGATATGAATTCAATTCCCAAGAATCCCAAGTTGGTAGCAAATCCGTTTTGTTCTATAACACACAACAGCCTCAGGTTGCATTGCCATTTCAGGTTGTGATATCAGTATTGTCGAAAGGATTCGATATCCGTAGTGCCGCATGAAAAGCGTGTGATAGTACCGAACACCTGTTCAAGAAATCACTACATGCTTCAATGCACCACATCGAGTCTTAAAATGAGTGTAAACTTGTTTTAACCGACCCAGTGCAAGACACGATAATTGAACACCATTACATTTGCTAGCACATAATCGAAAAGTTAGCAAACGAGAGCTAAGATTCTGATGTACCAAAAACGTAACCATGGTTTAGTACCACACCGTATTAGAATTGTGTATACCATTCATGAACTAGAATATGCTGGACGATTTCGAGCAACAGCGGCAGCAAGATTGAAAATAAAACCACACAGCCCTCTTCTAACTTTACACCAGCGTGATATGTTAAACGAGCCTGCTATCCTCTTAATAGAGGCCATAGGGATAGTTCATCCTCACATTTGGTAAAGAAACGAAAGGATTGGAAGCGAGGAACCGCTGACTTCATTGCTTGTATTTCCTACAGCCTACACCACCTCCCCTTTCATTTGAAATCCTTCCCACTAGCCAGCAATCGGATGTACTACGAGAGGACAACCTTATACACCACAATACCACGACGCCTGAGAACAGCTCAGATATCCTCACACAACCCTTTATCTATCCACCGTACCCTTGGAAATATGCATGACCGCACCCCACATTTCATGATTTCACGAGATGAAGGTTGATGGTTGATCACTCCTCTTCAAGCTCTGTTCCGGCACTGTACTGCCTCTGCTCGATGCTTCATCACAAGCATTCTAGTGGCTCCTAACCACTCGTTTACTCTCTCTCTCTCTCTCTCTCTCTCTCTCTCTCTCTCTCTCTCTCTCTCTCTCTCTCTCTCTCTTTCCACTTGTCTATCAAGTGGTTTTTGTGGATTTTCCATTTTTCCATCCGTATACCAACTTTAACGCATACCACACACTATCCTAACACTCGTTTGCCAGAAGAGATTTTCCTTTCGAGTTTCAGGAAAATTACAACCCAACGCGCCGCCACATGCTGCGACGGTATCGCTCTAGTGGTTGTTAGAATTGAAACTGTACGCTGACGGAAGCTGTTATCTACCCCAGCAGCGTACACTCCACATTCTCATCCCAGAATCTGCCCACTCACACACACACACACGCAGAAACTGCTACATTTAACAACTCTCCACATAGAGGCACAGAAGCTTTCGCCATTGCAAATTTCACTCCTTCTCACCGTTAGGGGTTTATAGCATTACAGTGGATCCCCGTCTGGTATGCCATTGGGAAGAACAGAAATGCCACCCGAACTCCATTCGATGTTGGTGCGTTTTTTAGACCATTGTCGATACAACGAAACACATTGAAGGTGAGCGTCTGCGCGGGACAACGGGTTGGCGGCGTCGGCTATGAATGAAAACGAAATAAACCACCAGAAGGGACGCGATGAGGCGGAAGGTGGGAGAGCGAGAGCGGGAGCTTGTGGTTTGTGGTACATAGCATAAAATAGTTGGAACCAATAGATTTCCCAACGTGCATAATAGTGTGAGAGCAGGATGTGCAGCGGGCGGGTTAGAGTAACTATGTAGAGCCACCGCAACGCTGCGGTTCGGGTGACCGCATCATATAGGATACAAATATGACCACAGAGGAAAACCACCGTCCCACCGTATGACAGAGAGAAGCAACGAGAGTCTGGATTGTTGCGGCTGTAGCGCACACATACACACACACAGAGAGCGCTTTTACCAACCTGCAAACCACCCGGTGTACATTCATTTCATGCTACTTCCTCCAGCCCATGTGCGGCATTTATCCAAGGTAAATGTATAACGGATTGCCTCGGAAGTCAGGATAATAGTACCATTTTTGAGGACAGGTTTTGATCTGGGTACAGGCACAATCACAGCAAGCGAAACAGAACGCTAGCCGCACACGAACTTCGAGCTTAGGTTTGGTTTTAGCCGATGTAGGTGGTTTGCTCCCAATCATTTGGGTCGGAATTTGGAAACACGGAAAACGACATAGGTTGAAGCGCATTATAGCATTCTCTTTACTCGATTATCCAATCAACCACATGAAACATTCGATGTATCGCAGTCAATCGAATCGAAGAATCTACAAGCAGGTTCTTCTTTTCACAAATAGTGAACGCTCTCTTTGTTTCTCATAGCACGTATCGACCGAGTTTCATCTTAATATTTTTTAGTAATTAGGGGAAGCTCAAACGGCATCTGCTTGTTCAAAAATTGTTCCAGGCAGGTCTTTCAACAGTTTGTACAAAACTAACCATGTCCATCCATTCGTCTTCACATGAGAAATTATTAGTTTCATAGTGAAGAATATATGATAATACACAAAAGTAAATCATTACTAGTAATACAATAGTATCAAAACGTAAAAATGTCATTATACAACAGAAATGAAATGCATTTTATGTAGTAAAACGGTCACAATACATCAACAGTTATAAAAGAAATATTTTACAAGTTTGCGTGCGTAGCTAAACTACGTTTAGCTAAACGCTAAGCGCAGCTATACGTAATTTGAGTCGTGCAAAATCTCAGACTTATTTTCTATTACAAACAGACAAACTATAAACCACAAGTTCCTCCAGTCAAGAAAACAATTGGAGCCATGATAAGTACTCATGGAATAATCACAAGATTATTAAAACGTTAAACAAAATTATTTAGCACATACAGACTGGATGAAGGATGTTATTTGACTAACAATCAATCGATTAAAAAATTATTGCTTCTTACACTACAAAATGAACTCTAAACTTGAAACTAAGTTCCAACTAGCTTAACGGTGATTTTTTAACCGAAACAAAAATTCCTCACATAATTTATCAAATGACTTGCCGTTGCGCTCAAATCACCTTAACTGAAACTGAGCTCAAACGCTGCTAAAATTCATCACAAAATTAATTTTGTTTAGTAAGTTTTCGACTCGAGTTTTCGACGATTTTTTATTGCTATTTACCTGTTTGTGCATTTCCACATTGAGACCATATGACATTTCGTAGTACTGAAAATAAAATAAAAACAAAAGTTTTAGTTAGCAGCACACTCTTAACTCATTACTTGGGACTGTCAAATCCAATCTGCTCCAAGTATCCAAGTATTATCTGCTTACCATCACGTAATGTCGCTGCATTTCCGTTTTATCTTGAGCCAGCTTTTCACACTCCATTTTCAGACTGAAAGAAAATGTGCATATTGATTAGTGGTTAGTTGTGATGTTTAAAACCAGATTTCTCTTCATGTCGCTCAGTACTTACTTATGATACTGTGCTTGAAGAAAATTGAACTCTTCTTTTATCCTATCACAGTTTTCAGTTATGGTGAATTTGAATGGCTGTGCGGATTGCGGCGGGCCCTGGGGAAGGCAAAAAATAATGATTAAAGTTAGATTACAATTCAAACCAGGGAGCGTTCAGGGATGTGAAAGCATAAGTTGAAGATTGATCCATTTAACAAAAACACACACAAAATCTTTAGATAGATCGCATACAGTGGGAACGGTCTGGATGGGATCGGCTATTGTTTTAACACTGCGACTGTGATTGTATTTTTCCGCTTATTTAGCCACTCAAGCGCCACTTTGCTCGATTTACTTACATCTAGAATTAATGAATTTTGTTCCTTAAGGCAGAGCGCATCACCATAGAGTAAATTAATAGCAACAGTATCTAGCCATACCTTTTTTTTCTTCAAAATCTCTTCATGACCTTTTCTTCCGCTCTTGTACTTTGCCCTAGTTACACGCTTTCCAATTTTCACACCAGTCACACCACGACGAACACCGCACATGGAAGTAGTAATGTTTTCCCTCATTCCAACGTCAACAATCAGCTAAAGCTGTTTTGTCGACTATACACTGTGCTACAACACAACAAGACCAGACAGGGGAATAAGGAACTTTTTCACCCCAATTGAAAACACACTGCCGTGGTGGCATCAGCAGCAAAACGAAAAGCTAAGGGAACCCCGCGTGTGGCTGGTCCCAATTTAAGGGTAAACAAATTTTGAACCCATCTTCCAGTCCGCATCAACACCACCATATGTGTGTATTTCGTGCGTTTGCATTCAAACAATGAATTATATTCCCCCATTTGCCGAGCAGCAGCATTACCGACGGCTCTTACGGTTTAAATGTTTTGAACCCCGCTTTATTTCACCCCGCTAAATAAACCGCTCTCCAAGGAAACGCTTCCTACAATGAACCCTACTACCCTAATCAGCCATAAACAACACAATCAGTTCCAAAAAGAAGGACGAAAAATAGCAACGCAATAGGACACGCAAACGCGAGAATGAATCATGTTCAACCCGTGAAGTAATTGTTAATTAAGAAGGTTGTGCACGGGAACCACCATCATCATCAACAACATTCGAACAGCGCTATAAAAGTGCCGATGATTGAGTTACGAAATGATTAAGGACAATCGGGATGGCGAAGGAAATCTGGAAACTACACCGCCGTAGGCAGTTGTTGAGTTTGTGTTTTATTCCGATTTTTCATTGCTTGTTCAAACACGTCCTGAGTGTCAATTAATTTTAGTTTTTCAAAAACAAATCCTCTTTTTCATTCTATATTTTTATAATTTAAAGAAATTTTTTATTGCAAGGGCAACATATCATGCCATATTTATTCCAATGATATCCGATCCAACAAATGTTCCCATTGCTACAGCCATTCTTCCTCCAAAAAACGACACCAAAAAAAGCATCCATATTCGCGCCAGCATTCAATTAGAAGTTTTCCGTTTCCGTTGGCTCTCGTTTGACCAGACGCATCATCGTACAAACTGGAAAAACAAGAACGGGGAGGGGAGGGGAGGGGGGGGGATGAAGCCAATGTTGACGACGACGCTAACCAGACGCCTAGATTAATCCGGAAATTATTATCTGTGAAACGGCACCACCCTCCAGTGTGCAAAGCCCGTTCCGGTATTTAGAACCAAGAAGCGTTCACCCCCTGATCATTTTGACGACACACGACACGCCACACACACACACACACACACCCAGGGCGATAACAAAATACCGACCAACCACGCACGCACTCGGCAATATAGGGGTCTTTTCCCCCTATTGAAAGAACATTGGGAAAGCGAAAAATACCCCGCGTGGGTCAAACACAAAATCATCATCCCCTAAAATCTGTCCTTTTTTTTTTTTTTGTTCGATGCATGCTTGAGTTTAACGTTTTCCTTCCGAAATTAATACGGTCTAGTTTCCCTCTACTGTATTCAAAATCGATTTATCACCCAATGGCCTCACCGCTTGCCCTCGGGAGAAATTCCCCCTTTATTTTTTGTGCTTGTTTCTACCCTTACAAGTTACGTATCTAGAGTTTTTTTTTGTTCTTCTTTACCCTACCTATGGGATTCAATGATGCCAAACAACTTCAAGGCAATTATGATATGACACAAGGACTTGGGAAAAACGTGTGAGTATCTCTTTTCGAATAATAACGTTACATGTGTCATGTAATAACCGTTGGCTATCCACCTCCAAACCAGAATCAAATGGCATTGCATTCATCGTTCTCAAACTCTCGTTTCACCTTTTTTTTACAGTGACTTGCTGAACGATAGCAACAAGATGACCTTATTTTTATTAACCGATTAACTTTGTTTTATTTTTTGTCCTTTCATTAGAGCAAAAAGAAAAAATCGATTCTGGTTTTGATTGATGAATAATACTGTAATAGGCCTGATTGTCAAAGCCAAACGGAAAACTTTCCGACGGAAAGACTTACCAAACGGAAAGCAAATTTATATTATGGTCAACCGTTAGAGTCGACGAATGTTTCGTCGACGTTTTGCATACATTCATTCAGGCACAGGTTGCTCAGTTAATCACATTTCACAGATGATTTTATTCGAATTAAACCTATCGGAAATTCATAATACCAAAGCGACATTTATGTGACGTTTGAGAAGACCTTTGGGTTTCACAAACAGTCCTAATGTTTTACCAATATTCTGTAAAGTTCAGATAAGTAAAATAGGTCAAAAGTATTAGTTATCAAAAAAGAAATAAAGGTGATCTGTTTTCTGTTGTTCAACACTGTGTGACTTCAATGGCCGAATCGGTTCTATTTTCTAATAAAAATAATTATTTGTGGGAAGATCTTGGGAGGTTTCTTTATACTCGATTGTCTGTAAAAAATATCCCTGTGACCCTGGTTTGCGAGACTCACAGAGATTCATCATTATCTAATCACGTTAAAGGTTTCGCTGTTATCAACGGCGGATGCAACAGACAGACAAAAAGCTGTCCCACGATTAGAATTATTTGGATTGCTAATTTTTTCTAAATAAATTTCTTTATGGCGTAAAAAGGAAATGTTTGCAAGAAAAGAAGAAATGTTTACTTATGTTTTGTTAATTTTGAACCTTTATCAAAACTATTCCATCTTCATCTTTTCTAATTAATCTAGTTTGGCCTGTCACTACTGGCTTACTCGACTTTTAGATATCACGTAGTTGGATAGCCAGCCATTGTTTCGGGGGAGACGAGTGTCGAACGGCATTCGTTACCTGATCCTGGCATATGAAAAACAAACCGACTAATCCTCTGCCGGAAATCTCATCTCACTCACTGTATTCAATATTCTGTTATATGATTGCAAAATAAAACAACCGAATTGCAGAGTTCCACTATTGATTTGAGAATCGTTTTGGTGTTCCTAAATGATTTTAACAATTGTACATGAATAGAAACTGCGTGCGTAATGTATTAGAACGTTACAGGGAAATGGAAATGATAGAAACCCCAACACATGGGCGGCCCTGGTGGTACAGGCGGCAGCGGCTCTGGTCTTTAAACGGCAGGACCGGGGTTCAAATCCCATCCGGACCGTCCCCCCTGCAGTTAGGACTGACTATCCAACTACGTGGTATCGAAGAGTCTAGAGTAAGCCATTGGATGGCCGGCGTGGCCTAGAAGGTCGTTAAGCCAAGAGGAAGAAAACATTAGCGAATCAGCAAAAATAGATACAAAATCATCCAAAATAGTTACGGAAGCCGGTGCGCGATTGATATTGGAAATGTGTACTAACCGGTTGAATAGTTGAAAAATTTAAACAAACTTTTTCACGTTAATATTTTATAAAATTACCTAGCTTCTGCGCGCCAAAACCAAAGGAAAATTAAATTCATAACGTGCTAAATTAAAAAGTATTTGGTTTTTACCATCAAAGGACAAACATTTAAAAAAAACCAATTCCAAAAACATGCTAATATTTGAATTCGAGATTTGAACCAGTGCGTATATACAAATCCGTTTAAAAATCGTTCATGCGTGCAACGGATCGACAGAACCGTTTAGGTACAAACAATATTTTATGTTCGTCTAGAAAGCGCAGTGCGTAAAGTTTTACCAAAATATATATGTTTTTGCGAATTTTATGTATTGCAAGTGTTATCAAAATAGCACCGTGTCTTAATTTTTGGTGCTTGTCATTGTAAAATATTAACGTAAAAATGATTGTTTACATTTTTCAATTCTCTAACCGGCTAGAATACATTTTCCATGTCAATCGAATCAATCCGTAACTATTTTGGATGATTTTGTATCTATTTTTGTTGTTTCGCTAATGTATTGGGGGTTTCTACACCAGTGGTCCAGGATTAGATAAGAGCTTGCGCTATTCTCTAAAGTTGGCCCGCCGCACGCTATCATTTGCATTTCCTTGCACTACAAAGTTCAAGCACAAATACTCGTTACGGATATTCAAACAACTAGTCAAAAAATGTTTAAAACTAGTGCATTTTTATATGATTCACAACATGATCTTTTTTTTGTTGAACAGCCCACTTAACTTGGAATTTTTATCAATTATATTTATATTCGAAAATACGTCGTTGAGTCATCATACTGAATTACAAATATGTTTGGATTGGTAATATTTTTTATTTTTTTGCAAGGCATTTCTTCACCTCGTTTGTTCCACTCACAAATACACCGCAAGTAAACAAAGCAGAAAAAAACATAACATTCACAGTTATGCCGATATCTACACACTTACACATATCTGTATATACCAGTGCAAACAATTGAGAAAGATAAATACACCATTGAACTGACAAACAAATCATAAATCAACAATTGATCACCTAAACGGTATGACCGGTAGTTTTTTAGACCTCTTCAATGAAAAACAAACATGCACACAATCATAATGATGAAAGATTCAGGACTTGCTAGCAGCATTTTAATCTCCTACCGTCGTATTGTATTTAAAAAAAATGGCTGCAGAAACGCATCACAATTACACGGCAATAACAACTGTTATTGACTATCGATAAAAGCTCCTAATTAGAACAACATTTTGCTGAAATATTGCGGCCTACCACCACGAGGCGCGTGGTAGCCAGACACTTCTCTAACTACAATTAATTTTACGAAGAACAATTTGGTTGCAATTGTGATTGAACTGCCCTAGTCTAAGTGCTCATTTCGTCTAGAAAGGACTAATTGTAATTTAAAAAAAAGCAACAAGTTAGCTTATATCTAACAAAAAAAATGCTTTTCCAGATATATCCTTTTAATTTTTTATTTTCGCTGTCCAAACTATATGTATAAATTGTGCAAGTAATTTGGTTTGAAGCAGGTAATAAAGCACAACGTAAATGCACACCCTACTTGACGATAAATGGTCACTAAAAGCCCCCCTACGTTAAATACGCTCCTCAAGTACCATATTGCTATTATTGCTCTTGACCAGATGACACAAGAGTGTCCGAACTATTAAGCGCAATCATCTGCCTTTTCAATTAAGGGCTAGATATTTGGCTGATGATTTTAAAACAGAATGTTATAAAAATATCTTAATAGTACAACACTTTGTTATTAAACATAATTGGTTATGATTATACTACGGCGGGTTTGTAAGAGATAAGGATAACTATAGGCCTGATTACCACACACAAATTGTCAAGACAAATTGTCAAAAACGGAAGATTCGTATTATGACAGCCGTTTGTGTTGTCTGTTGAAAAAAAAACTTAACGAAATGCAAACTTACAAGTACACACTGCCAAGAATTTGTATTCTCTAACACAAACGGAGACTCATATTTGTCAAACTGTTTTCCGTCAAACACCTATTCGAAACGGAAAGGCGCCAAAACTCAGGTCGTCGGGCATCTTGCTGCTCGTTTGGTTCCATTTCTAATGAAATGTATTCCGGCGAAAACGTTTCTTCCAAAATATTTAAACATTTGTTAAATGAAGGTGAATTAAAATCTTTCTTTGTTCCCTTTCGGTAACTCTCCTCCACAACAAACCGTAGCGTAGCAGCCAAACATTTCTTTTGCGTGAGTCCTTTTGCCCTTACAGGCGGAAACTTTGACTCAATCTCATCAAAAATATCGAAGAAAAATTCCTTTGATATACGAAAATTTTTGTTAAATCTGAAAAGAACAACATATCAAAAAGGTTTTACACAAAAGTTTCACAGGTCAAACTCACACTTGATTAGTAAATTCCAAAGGATCGAACATACCACGAAGCAGTCGACGTTGTTTAGTAAGATCTTCCGTTGTTTCATCATAACTACTCCTATCATCGCGCACATGATATGAAGAAACGTTTTAATATCGTAAATATCAGCTACAACACAAAATATATTCTCAACAAGAACAGTTGTTTACACTTTTGGTTTTGTTTTTGTTGGTTTCATCACTTTGACATATTGGTTTTGAAGATTTAACGAAAAAAAAATGCTTAACGAAACTTGTCTGTGACAAGAACGGTTTCATAATGCAAGTTTATTTTCCGTTTGTATTGACAAGCTTGTCTTGAGACGTTTCCGTTTGTAATAAATAATCAGGCCTTAAAAGTCGGCTGCACACCTCTGGAGGTTATGTACGGCTTAATTCTACAAATTCGGAAAACGTAAATGGGTAGCTAAAATATCGCATCGTATTGATATAATTAAAATCATTTCAATTTCCCTGGTTCAAGCACAATTGATTCTTCCCTTGCTTAAAAAAACACATTCGCAGAAGGTCCTCATAAATGGTGCGTGAGGACGCTTTAAAAAATTTCCAATAGAAGAAACATTGGTGATAGCAGGCAAGCAAAACACCCTAAATCCAATAAAAAAACAACAACTTCTCCCTTTTTACTGCAATGAAAAACAGAACATGAAAATCAAACAAACAGAAACAATAACGAACAGAAGCGAATAATTTTCGAACGGTCATTTTATTGTCCTATCTTTAAACAAAATAACAAAATCCTGCGTTTCGATAACTGTGACTGTTAGTCTAATAACAGTTACATTTAATAAGCTCATCAAGTATCTTTCTCTGACATATTAAATAAAAATAGCCGTTATTTTGTACTGTGAAAAACGGATACCAATCATCTGTGCCAACTTTGTTAAACCTAATCTTTTACTAGCGCTTTTCATACGAAGTAAATTACTCCATTTAAACCATTACACCACACCATTGTGTGTTGCTCGTTTCACTCTCACTTGCTTTTAAAAAGCCGGCCGTCAATCACAACGCGCTGCCTTGCCCGTATTGATCATATCTTGGATTTGCGTTTTGTTAGCTGAAACGAACGGCAGCATAAACTAAACAACATCAACACTCCCCCCACGGTGATGATGTTGGTGGTGGTGGTGGTGGTGGTAACACAGGAAGTTGAAACGGAAACGCGCGTTGGAAAAAATCGAAACAATACAAACTTGGCGAAGACAGAGTCTGGCTGGGGAAAAACAAAACAGAACAGCCAAAAGCAAACACAAGAAAAGCAAACGGAAGCATAAAAGCATGCAGCAGGCCTCTTTTCCTACCATCGATCAGGCCGGGGGTGTATTTGGCTCGAGAGACCGAGCGGTTTGTTGTATGTACCTCCATATGAAACGTTTGTTCCTGTGTTCGCTTAATAAATACCATGCTGCCACCGCCGCCGCCGCCGCGTGCATGCTTCACTTGGCGCACTGGGAGGTTTGCGTCCTCCTGAGGCGTAGTGACAATATTGACAAGAAAGCATAATATTGCTTAAAATTAAATAAATTGCTCTTCTCCATCGAAGGAGTTTGATCCAGTTTGTTTAGTGGTTCAACACCCTTTAAATCCATTCTTCTATTTGGCTTTACCGACCTGTCAGATAATGTCAGCCATTTCATCTAATAGCTTACGAGACGTCTTATTGATACCACGTAGTTGGATACAAAGAAACGGGAACGGATGGGATTTGATACTCGATCCTGGCTTGTGAAGCTCTAATCCATTAATGCAGCATTTGTCTAACATCCATCGTAAACTCAACCTGTTCCGCGATTAAACAATTCAATCTAATCCAATGCTTCATCATCGCTTCTCAAGAGATCATCACCACCTCTTTCCTTCGTACGATTCATCCTTTGATTGGAAAAGAAATAACTTAACCCACTACTGCCGTCCCATAAAAAAAAAACATTGTAGGAAACCATACCCAAAGAGGAAGGTAGGGAGGAAGGAGAACACGGATGAAGAGAGGAGATTATGCTGGAAGCGAAAGGCCACAACAAAACCAATATGGCGTAACGACGCATTTGCTCGCCTCACGCTAATCGGCACCGTTAATTAAATACAACCACCGCTCTCCCCCCCCCCCCCCCGCCATTACTACATTCCTTCTTTTACAACCTATTCTTCGCACCCACCCTCGCCTTACACACACACACATGGAAGCGTCAAAAAAAAAACATTCACATTATTTATCTCCCACCCTTTTTCATTCTTCTCTTTGCTGCTCTTTCGTTAGCCCTACGTGTAGGCAGGAACCTCCCTTCAATGATGATACAAACCGTATCCGAGACACAACCAACAACCGTGAACCATCGCACTCTTCCTACTTGAGCCACAACATTCCCTACGCTTAGTTCTTCGTTTCCAAATTTTTGTGGTGGTGAACCTGCACAAAAAAAAAACACCGGCACAAGCAACAAGAGTGGATTGCAATAGCTTAAAGATCGAATTAGAAGAGGTTAATTACGTCTCGACAACGGATGGTGCACCTCGCAGGAGAGTGGTTGTGTGTTCGGCCCTTTCGGAGGCATTTTGCTTGCTTTCCCTTTTTTTCTATTTTTTATAGTTGGCGTCCAATCCAGCATATGCACGATGATGATTCAGGAAAAAATGCTTGTGGCTGCAATGGAAGTGAACCATCACTCTAGTGCATGTAATGGGATGTTAAAACTAATGCTAAACTTCCCCAAAATGCCTCATAAGACACTCATTCTGATTGTTTCGATACTCTCAAACGGAGGGAGCTGTCTTTTCGTAAGGCTAATGCAATACATTTTAGTAACGCACAACAGTGCTTTCGCAAACAGGATGCGCTCAAGAATTAAAATGAATGAATGTAAAGTTTCGTTTAGTGGCTTAACTTAGACCATATGCATGTATATTCAGCGTAACAGGTATAATCAAGTCGAAGAAGCTAGTAATGGCAGGCCATGACTTTTCAAAGATTTATCCGTTGCCGCCATTAAACATAGATAATTTCAAATTTATCACTGTTCGATTGTTGCAAATGACTTATGGTTGTAAAAATAATGCAAAAGATGTGTTAATCAAATACTTTCATGAAATTATAACTGTAAAAAAAGTGTTTATCACCATTTTACACAGTTGTACAGCAATTTGAACCTTATCCAACAATTTGTTTAAGGTTCTCTAGTTCGGTTTAAAGGATTATGAATGTTTCAACTGTTTGGCAGAAGCAGAGGCAGAAAATAAAAAAATCCAATTTTCTAGTTGAAGTCACCTTCTCAATTTCGCTAAATTTTATCGAATGTTGGCTTGTTTTAGTTTCGATACCGAACCAGAGCATAACATTTGTTTCCAATACAGAGTTTCGATCTATATATTATTTGAATTACTTAGCAGATTATTTAAATATGGACAGTGGATCTTTGCCATCATACAGCGCAATCTTGCAATCAGTAATCAGTTCTGCATCCCGTATCATAAACAGTCGGAGAGATTTAACGCAAAAAAAAATAGAAGGAAAAGTTTAATTTAATCAATGCTTCTTTAAACCAGTGCTGAACTGCAAAATTACAAAGTTAAATTTGCTAATTTCCTGTCAGGTGAGTTCAAAATTCTACTCTACGATTCAAAACTCCACAACGAGCTGGCAGTATTCCACCCTACAATTCAATTATGAGGATCGAAACCGTTTTCGCTCGTTGTAAGGAGATTTTCTTATAATTTCGTTTTTCTCGAAATGTTAAACTCTATTTCAGACACAACAGGACCCTTCCAAATCCCATCCAGACAGTTCGTTCGTACGTACAAATACCCTGACCACCGAAGATGGAGTAGTGTGGCAAGACACTGCAAATTCTTTTTCCTAGCAAATAGTTTTTCCGAAACAAATATCGCTTCAGGTTCCAGCGAAGAATACTTACCGGATGGCGGGCCGCAACCGCTGCGGCGTTAATGCCTGAATTCGGATACATCTCCGGTGGCAGCGTGATTGTTTTGTTTACAGTATTGTATCCTTTAAAAATGCCTTTTGTGAACTTCGCTTCCCGGATATTTCCAACACTTCACGCCTTTTTTTTTTTTTAGTTTTACTCTAAAACCGTCACATCCAACACCACACAATCTGGACACTGGGTTTTGCTTGTCTTCACACTTTTACAGATATCAAGTAATGCAGTGCTCGGGGGTTCATTTGCTACACTATAAAATGGAAATCGAAAAAATACGTGACATGAAGTATTCAATAGGAAACAATTATTTGGAAAACACACACGATGTTTGTGACACCGATACAGTGAATTTCACAAGAACAGCAGGCGGTGCTGTTTGCTTTAGAACGACCGCCCAATGCTTTGTTTGCTCAGCGATTATCTGTCAGCTTGTGAAAAATAAATACACTATTTATTCAAACCTAATGCCAGCCACACCACACCACACACACACACCCCGCAAGCGATACGGCGAATACGCTTTTTGCAGTTTCATTTAGCAGCATACAAATTCCACCAGCAATAAGTTTGCTCATCCCTCTCTCTCTGCTTCTTCAGCGTGTCATTACTGTGTAACCACACTACACCCAAAACAACACGCACATACACACATTCATCACATCCATCCATCCGCCCATCACCATCCGGCACTCATTCGTAAACCAACTTTGCCAACTAATCGAATTTGTGTCGGATTCCTGCATTGCCATCCATCTCCTACTTTCTCGTCTTGGGACGCCGCGATCTAACCGAATGAGCATCGACAATTTTGTACGCAAGGAACAGCAACACGCACACTCACTCTCACACACACACATACACACACGCACGCACGCACTCGGCACAGCCTGATAAAAAGGGAATCAAATTCTCTTGTCGACGATGATGCCAAATTCAATTATCAACCGATTTCACTTTCCACTCGCGTTCATCGTGATAAAAAGGCACTGAAAAAAGAGCGGGAAATTCGTCGACCTCGAGCCAGTGCGCGCGTCCCCTCTTCTTTTGACTCGATCGAGTCACCGTTGGCTGCGTTTTGCTCTCGCTTTCTCTCTCACTGCTCCACCTATTTTGCAATTATTTGCCGTTGCTGCTACGATGAGACATTTCTCGGTAGTATGCTGGTTGGTTGGTGGTGGTTCTTTTCACACGTGCTCGCATCAACCATTTTCCTTCTTTTTTTTTCTCTTTCTCTATGGTACAGCCAACCGATTGCCCATCATGATTACTCATTTGCCGGCCGCCCTTCGGATCGAACGAGTAAGCCGCCACTGCCGCATCACTATCTTCTCAGCACCATCATCATTATCATCAAACGCACCACGATAAACTAAATTGATGCAGGGCAATTAATTATCGGCGACCCGTAAAAAAGGTCTCTCTACCATTGCCTGCCATCTTCGCCTATTTGACCCTAACATTTGTGCGTACTGGATCTGAAACACTCACACACGCACACACTTCATGCACTTTGGCTGTGACACAAGAAAAAGTAACACACTTATAATTGCTCCTAATCTTCGCTTGTCTAGCAGCATATAACATAGCACACACTTTTCCACACTGCACAGAAACTAACACTACAATTCACATCGCATTGCATACAGCTATCGTAGCACCTTAAAACAGCTTCCTTTCAACTAAACCCATCCGCCCCACACAGTGCCTTACACCAATCCATGTTTGTGTTTTGTTGGAAACAAAAGCTAGTACCGCCGTCGCAGCATTTTAAAGCCCCACTTCCGACGGAATGATGAAAAAAAAAAAAACGACTGCCAACGATGTTATGTTGACCCCTTTCGGCACAGCACGCCAATTCACAGGCGCTAATCGATTCGCACATTGTTGTTTCCATTAATCGACACACGTTTTATTCGCTGCCATTCCACTGAAAACGGAGCAACTTTTAAGACCACGCCGAATTCGCACAAGCTATTTCGAATAAACTACGGTATTACAGGGACACGGTATGTTCACATTCCCATCGCAAAAACTTCGAGGGTACCGCAACACACGACAAATTACACCATTTAACTAACCATTATAAGCTGCCGCACGGATTTTGCGACCAAATCGCCAACGAGAAGCAACGCTGCTGCCCGAACGCTTCACAAAACTCACTCAACTCGCTCTCGAACGACGCCTCCTACCTCGGCAACGGCTAGCATCCAAATAAACGTCTGTATGTGTACACCGTTCGGCTCAAACGTCCATCGGCGGTGTAGTGGTGAGAGCACGCGTGTACGTACACGATGTGTACGATACGCCATCCTGAGCGTATTTATATTGCCACGTTCGTTTCTACCGTTTGAGTTCAAGCACGCTTCACAGGTCGAATTTCATCAAAATTAAAGTAAAATACATGTTTTAAATTGTCAAATAACACACAATAATGTCTTATAGATGCTTCTACTTTCAATTTGTTTTAACTTTAAGACTTAACAAGGCTGTGTATTGACTCGTTTTCGATTTCTTCGGTGGATTGGTTTGACTTCGATCCATCTTTGCACTTCCATTCCACGTACATGCCGTATCCCGAGTGCTAGAATGAAGCAAAAGCATGAGGCTTTCTGTTCGGGTTTTGAACATTTTATTTTATTTTTTTTATTGAATTAGCAATGGTAATATTTCCATTTTTTCCAACTAGTCTAGACGAGTGATAGCTCTGCGAAAGTATAGCGAATTAATTTCCTTAAAACTCTATGAATAAACCAAACAAACTTTCCACAATCCAATCCGAAAATAATTTGATATTAAAATTTACTAAATTGTTTTGGTACGCGATTAGTTAGCCTATAAATTTCTACACTCATAAATCAACAATCATAAGCTCGCTCGTTTCGTGATTTGGGCACGTTCTGAGGTGTGGTATCATGACGTTTGCGGGAAATACGTGATAAACGAGATGAAAAGCTTCTCTGTTAATAGCTCAGAAAGAATGAACCTGTAAACGCGAGCCGGATACAGGGATCCAGCTGATATAGTAATTAAAATTTTATGGTTGAATCAATGCTCAAGAGCAGCAGCATATCAACTGTGGGGAAAGGTGGTTTAACGATGCACTCTGGTGCAATTTAACATTCATAGGCATGCTGAAAGACAGCATGCAAAATATAGAGGCTAAATTGACTTTAGTCGCTGCAAATGAGACGCAACGTACTTTATTTACTCAAACAGCTATAGGATTGATTTTTTTTATTCGTCAACATCTCCGAACATTTTATGTTGTGTCACCGTCAACGGTTTCACCGGATACTAAACGAGTGTTATCCTCAAAAGTGATCAATTTTCTAAATCGTTTTAAAGCCTTTAATCGTAGAGCAACAACAAAAAGGTCTCTAAGCCGTAGACAACGGGGTTAACTTTGGTTGAACATTATCGTCAGATTTTTGCCTTTTGATTGCGTAGTTAGACCTTTAGACCGTTGGTGGTGAGAGTGTGAAGCGATATAAAACGTACGTGACCACCAAAATCAAATGATTGATTACGGATCCATTGCACGTTTCACAACGATTTACGACGCCTGTAATTCGTTTGACGCCGCGATGGTACTGTGGCCAGCGGCTCGTACTTATCAAGCAATCGATTCCACTAATAGCTAGATAGGGATGTCAGGCTTGTGCGATCGTTACTACCGAAGGTTGAGAAGTTCCGGAGCTAAAGTTATGAATAAATTACATTTTTATCGCACAGCGTCAATTCACAACCATTTCATCCTCTTCTGCATGAACCACACTAGCCCATGCCCATCAACTGAATGTTCTGTAATATTCGAAAAACTCTAGAAAAGCTGGGAGCAATGTTACAATGCACCTCTGCTGTCAACTGTTTCGCTGCAGATTTTTTGACAATTCTTTGCGGCATCTTGGTTTGATAAACTGGACAAGAAACCCTTTTTAATCCTCGTATCCTGTACAGATTCAGCTCTTAGCCAAATTCAACCATCAAAGCCAGGAATGGCAAATACAGGAGACGAAGTAGACGTAAAGATGACAGTGCAATAGTATAGTTAGTACAATTATTTATTTAATATTGTATACTTCCAAGACTATCAACAAAATTATATTTTAACAACTAAACATGAACTATAAAGCTTGTGTTGGTACTTTGGGATATAATTAAGAGAATTTGAAATTATTCTTTTTCATTCGTATAATTATCCTCACCATTTGTGGTTTTTTAGGAAGGCATTAATTGACGATAAAATTTTCAATAATTGATATCTATGAAAAAAAGCACTAAACAGATATTAAACCCATTTGCCATAGGCTTGACCTGTGAACTCAAAATTAAAAATATTAAACGGTTTTACGAACGCATTGATTGACAATAAAATGTTCAATAATTGATATCTATAAAAGAAACACTAAACATAAATTAAATGTTTGCCACAAACTTAAGCTCAGAACCCACAATTAAAAAAAAAGAAGGAAATAAAATCCTTCAGAGTATCTTTGGCATGCCGCTCATTTGACGTGTGTGTCTGTAGTGCTCAGCAGGAGGAACTGCGCTGTTCAACTGCTGTAACAGGCACAAAGGAAACCGGCCGGCTTCGACAATTTGCAAGCCACCAACAATCATCCTCGGCTCGTCCGTAATAGCAGCAGTTATACCGATCCCATGAGCTACCCCCGGCCAGGACAGTGCGACCAAAGACTCGAAGCTGCCCACCAAACTACCAATCAATTCGTGCGCTTGGTACCCCGCCCGTATTTTCGCTACATGGCGCCATTTCGGTAGGTTTATCTCGATCAGCCGAAATAGCCTAAAGGCTCTTCTTTTTTACGATTCATCATCATCATCATTATCATCAACTGCTTTTGCTTCAACCTTGCCAGTGCCAGTGTGATACGAGCTTTGGTTGTGTAGCGATTGGGTTATGTGTGTTTTTTTTTGGTTTTTGCTAGATTTGAGCACATTGACTTACAAAAAGCATACTTCCATTAAGCGTCTATTTGCATTTGTTAACAAAAGCTATTTTTTACTATATTCATCGCCCTAAAATCCACAAAAAAAAAATTTTTGATTCAAAGAAGCGATGATAAACATCACCACAGAATATCGTCAAAGCTGTCGCTCATAAGACACCGAAAGCCATCTTCAGTATCTCAGTTGCGTTAATTAATTTCCAATTACCAACCAACTGACCACATTGTGAACCAACCCCGTGTTGGATCGGGGGCTGGAAATCCACCGGGAACCCGTAACCAGCAAACCTGACCTGACATAGAGTTGCACCTATGCTGTCTCTCTCACCTTCAATCCGGTGCTTTATGGCTGAACATTACATAATTAATCAATTACTCGCTTTTCCACAGCAAGAGGCTCGCAGAGAGCGGTGGTTTGGCTGCACCGCAGTTTTCCATCACATTCCTAACCGCTGCCACCGCGTAGCCGCGTTCGTACGATTAACGTAGCCCCCGATGTCGTTTAGTTGCTATTATGGCCAACTACACGTGGTAAATTAGGGGGCCATAAATATGAATTCCACACACACACACACACCCTCACGTACGGCCAGCCCCATCGACCTAAACTCGGCCTGATAAGTTGCTGTGTTCGCAGTAGTTAACCCGTTTTGTAAATTAGTGTTATTTTGCTGTAAAATAGTGCAAATTATTATAGTGACATTATTATCTCCAGACTCCCCTTCCTCCAAGGCTCCGAGTGTGAGTGTGGATTGTCATCACGTGTTTGAAATAAATCATAAAATGTGTCAACATTAGTCAACATTCCTTCGTAGTTCAGTGCAAACACACTCTGTCCTGTTGTGGTGATGTTGTGAGATTTTGTAACGTTATCAAGAAGACTACATGAGTACAAAGTTCTTCCCGTTGACCGATGATCGTGTTACTAAAGTAGTGCTACGTTAGGTAAATAGTTTAGACAAATAGACAAATAGTAACCATACCAAATAAATTTTGCTGCAAATGTATATATTGTTTGACGCTCAGCTGCTGTGACACACGGGTAGAGTAAAGCATCTTGACATTAATTTCTAGCTTTCAAGTACACAAATCAGAAAGAAGCTAAGGTCTCTTTGGAAAGTGATCTCTTGGCAGACAAAGTCACTTAGATGGGAAGGCATTTGGATAAACATTCTTCAGGCAACAATATGCCGCTGTTGATAGCCAAATGGTGCCGTATTAGACTGATATCGTCTAAATAATATACGTGATAGAAAGTTAGACCGATGCTACCAACGTTCACGATCTTGGTCCATGACCATTGTCTTCACAATTGTTATTAAAGCGATCAAAACTATAACAATTCTTTATCAGGCAGTTTCGAAAGGCTTCCAATCCACCGACCAATTCCTTCGCCAACCACGATCCTGATCTTACGCTGATCATGATTGATTACCAATAGCAGTCATGGGTAGGGATTTTAACAAATATTTTTCGCACAGAAGCATTAAGTAAATGTTAATGTTGTTATGTAGTATGACAATTCATTAGTTTAATAGGTTAAATGTACCCATTTCCGACAGGTTGGTGGAGCTGCTGAACAAAAAAATATATTTTGGCAGAAGGTTGTGACAGTTTCTTTTTTTTTTTTAATTATTGTTTTAGATAGGTTTAGGGTTCCAGGATAAGGCAAAAAATAAGGAGGAAATGCCTTATCAAGATTATTATAAAATTTACTCAACACAAGCGGTGTTGACAATACGGCACTGGACCGTCATTATTAATTATAAATAAATAAATAAATAGGTTTAGGGTTCCAAATAATTTCCAATTTAAGTATTACTGCTTCGTACCGTATTCTCAGCTCTTTTTATGCTGACTTTGTACAAATGTTTTCCGCATTTTTTTGCCTTTATTTATTATTATTATTATTCACGGGTAAAATATTTTATAATATGAAATTAATAAACGAAAGATGTTTCCAACACTTTTCTTCTTTTCGCTTGCCAAAACTGTTCAAATCAAAAGTAGGTAAATAATTGCTAATGCTGATGCTGATCCTTACCTCTAAGGTCTCCCGAATATCGCACTGAAACCAAAAATAAATCCATAAAAAAAAAATATTTGTAACCAATTTCTTTGCATTGGTTGGAGCTTAATAATTAGAAAGTTGAGGCAAACAAGAAGGCCTTTTCCTGTAGGCAGCTTCCCTGGAAGAAGTAAGTAAACATTAACAACTACAGAAAACATTGCATATTTCCAGGTGGAACATCCTGCATAATCTGGTTCATCTAATTAACGCATACATTGAGTAAATCAGAAACAAAACAAACAGAAAACACAAATCTCCCTAAATATCCTTCACGCTTCGAATTGACATTAGAAAAAGAACTCTCTCTTGAACGATCGCAGAACGGAAAATATGACACCGTTTTGTATTTTCTTCACCACCGAACGGAGCAACCTTTGAAAGTCAGTCTGTTCTTTGCAACTCCCTGCAAGGAACTTCCCAAAAGTTGCCATAACTAATCAATTATATGTTTCTTGCCGTACTTATTCTACAGTTCTTTCAGCCGTTGCGATTCCCTTTCTTTCCTTGTACCATCTCTCACCTTCTCTATGACGCCTTTTTTTTGTGTTGCAGTAGCTCAAAAAGCAATAGCTTCACAGGCAACACCGCTCACCAATCATCTATTCAACGAAACGGAGATGTGAAATGGCGCAAACAAAAAAAACACACACACACACACACACACATACACATACTTCCAAATTAGCACAAAAGTTTCCGATGGTTCCCCAAATCCCAACTGCTCTCTGGCTCAACCCCGCCAGGACTGGTCTTTTGCAGCCGTGGCTACATCTTGAAAGAGCATAAGTGTAAATTATTTCAAGATAACACTTAAATACCCATCTAATATTATACGGATTCGATCCGACCTGAAGCGTCTTCCACCGGTGGCGGTCGTGCTGGTGATGGTGGTGAAAGGGACATGGGAAAAAATTGCTGCCCTAACGTAACCGGGCACGGAAGGAATGGGACGAGGAAAACCATAATTTATTATTAGAACCATTAAAACGGCGCAGGGGAAGAATCGTGTAGCATCGTTAAAGGCACTTTCTACGGCCCCTTCACCACCAACGGCCAAACATGAGGTTTGGTGGGCACGCTGAGGCCGATTAAACGACAAAACACAAGGCGAACGTGAAGGAAGGAAGCAGAAGAGGGGAAGAAGGTGTCACGGAGACGATGAAATCAAGAGCGCGCGTTAGTTGCGCCTCTGCGGCGGATAAACCTCTCATCAGAACGATCTCCGGGGGCCGCGTCCAGCGCCGGCTCGGAGGCAAGTCAGTCTTCCGGGAAGCGTGATCATTATGCATGTATGTGTGTCGAGGGTTCGAGAAACGAGAACCGTCACAAAACATTGGGATCCGCAAATTTGTCATGCTTGGAACGAGGGAACAGAGCGCGATAGAACGGGGAACAAGGGACGACGTCGTATGGCCGTGTACTGTAATGGAAGGGATTGTTTTTAACTATCCGATGTCTATCATCATTTCGTATCGGGGTATGTTTGCTTCCACAGAGGAAACAAATCAGCCTCAAATAGAGCAACTCCTAACCAGAGAAGCTGCTACATCGGGAGGTTCCTCATGGAATTGCTACACTCAGTTGCAAACTTCAGTAGCTAATTCCGTAATTAAATCAATACCTGCTAATGCTTTGTAGCAATAAACATTGTTTCACAAATGTTTTGTGTGTGTGTGTGTGTGTGTGTGTGTGTGAGTGGTTTTCAATCACTTTTCTTACATGCAAATACACACGGTTGCCGTTTTCCAAAGCCAAAACTCCTCCAATTGAGGGATCTATTAGCATATACTTTATGGATGTTTCACACCAATCAATCTTTGCCTTTTTTTTTTTTTTGCTGTTACATCTCATTTCCCATGGCGCAGGATGGAAGTGTGCAGGAAGAACGACAAGAGCTGACGGTGGCCGGTTGGCGTGGATCGCAATTAGAAAAGGCGTCGTAGCGCGTTTCAAAACAAAGAAAATGTGCCAACGTAGTACACACGATACAGGTGGAGAAGAGAAGGACTGGTATGCCGGTGGGGTCAGGTAATGGCGGTTGGAGCCAGCGTTTGAAGCCGCTGGTAATATGTTCTTGTTGTTTTGTGTGTGTGTGTGTGTGTTGTTTTTTTTCGCTGTCTTTAGTTTCCCGACACCCTGTTCTTTTGCTACCTTTTCGTTTTGCGAAACATTAATCGGTTCGGATCAAAATCGCGAAGAGTGGTGAGTGGTTGCGGTCAAAGGATCATAGCAGGCATGGATGCAATTCCCAACGAACATTTTCTAGGCGTTTTATAGTCTTAAATAATTTTTATTTAAGCTTTATTATGTCTGTACCTGGTGCTAAACCATTATGATCAACTAATCTTATATGTACCAATGATTCAGAATGCGATGACTGCTGATTAGTCCTTTGTGTCTTCTTTGAGTGTTTTTTAAAGGGTGTCTTTCTGCCTTTTCATCTACATTTTGAACAATTTCATGGTACTCAGTATATAAGGCACACAAAGCTGCCATAAACCTTAAAGGTCTTGTGCGTTGTCCTTTGAAGTTATTTGATTTATATAATTATTATTATGAATTATGTTAAACTGTTTTATAAACTGTTTGCAGTTTCAATCTCAAACGATCTTAAGGAGGAGTCATGGAAGAAGATCTTTCAATGTTGAATCTTGCCACTACGATGGCATACACTTTTATTGCATAAAGTTCTTTTTTTATGTCAATATTTAGGATTCCGACACAATAACAGCTTTCTTTCCATATAATGGGTGTAGGCTTATGATTCATTTTTATAAAGATAACTGAGGCTAAAGATCATTTTTCGAGGTTCATTGGTCACCAACCAAATTCAGCCAAAGCAACATAAGCAGCTCTCTCTCACACACACTACACAGTTTCGAAGTCTTAAAAGGTTGTCAGCACGGGTGTTAACAGCGCCCGGTAGACTGGGACTGGGTCCTTTTAACGACTTGCTAGGTCATGTAGACGTAGTTGATTATTCAGCCATCAATACGGGGGAGCGATCCGGATGGGATTTGGATCTAGGTACTGCCGTGTGAAGACCGGCACCGCTATTACCGTGTGATAACTATGATAATAAAAAAAGTTTCTTGGGAAGGAAGGAAATTCTAGGAGATGGTGCTGCCGCACCACAAACTCGCACATACAAGGTGGTGTAGATTTGTATATTTATGTGAATCATGTACATTTTTTACCTTTTTTTTTTGCAACTCGGGTTTAATTTCTTTCGGGTTTTATGAAACGAACGGGCCCCAATAGTCAGTAGCTGGCAGCGGTACAAAAATGAGATGCAGAAAAGCAGAACAACAGCAACAGCACAGCAAAAAGCTGTTTGTGCAAGAGACGCACAAAGTTTACGACGACGAGAACGCGAACGGGGAGCGGTGAACAGACGAACCGACGTAGGATGGTTTTTTGCTTCTTCTGTAGGAACTTATGGAACCTGGCAAGAGGAGGAACGGACGACGGCGCCGACGACGCCGACGACGACGACCTCACGACCAACTATCTCGTCACTACCGCCTGTGGGCTTGTGGAGATGGAATTGCGATGCCGATGAACGAGAGAAGGATCGCGTGAAAGAAATCGTCAATGTTGGAAGTGTGTGCTTTTTTTTTTTTTGAGCTGAGGAAATATGTGGCATCGACGGGAGGGAATCAAGCTTCCCGAATCGAATCGCCAACATACGAGCGTGGGTGAGTTGCCGTGTCCACCGGAAGGTGGGGAGGAAAATAGTGAAAACGAATCAGTTATTCTCGAAAACGAGAATGAGAAAATTGTGCAAGTCGTGGCACGAGGGAACTGCAAGCAAAATTCCCCCAACATAAGCCCTTTTTTCCAATACCTTTTCTCTACCGATCGAACTGAGATGCACCCAGATGAGAAACGTAACAGAGCTGTCGGAGGGAACCGGGAAGGCATGACAGAAGGGCAAAAAAACGCGACAAACCGATTTCGAGTTCGAGAACGTCGAGAACTACCGCCGGCCCCAAATGGGATGTCGTTTGTCGATTGCTTGAAGCAAGCAGAAAAGCCAGATGAGGAGGGGACGAGAGAGAGAGAGAGAGAGAGAAAGAGAGCACACGAAGCGTAGAAACGGTTTTTATGCTATAGGGGAAGACCATGGGAAAGGGGTTAGGAAGGGGAGTGTGGCCCCAGAAGGAGGAACGGGTGTTGTGGCGCGGAGCGTAGCAAAGTCTCTTAGCAAAGGGCTGTTGTGTGAAATGAGTGTGTATGGCAAGAGGGTGGACATCGGGCGAGGTAGGGTGAGGACACTCTGGTGCTCAAACTCCGACAGTCGACAACGATGGCCGTGTCAGTGGAATCGGGTTTGGGTTTCCTGTGGCTTCCCCTTGTTCGGTTTTGGTTATACCCGCTGGGTCGCTGGCGGTAAAGTAAGCAGGTTTGAAGGAACCCGGGTAGGGGTGTGCGCACGTTAGCGGAGAACGAACCGTGAGGTAAACATTTTTCAGTTCAACCGAGCTATAGCGCGCGTACCACAGCGACCGACCGAAAAACCGACCCGACTTGACTCCACGTGGAGTCGTCACCGGGCGCTGGTTTTCCCAACCAATCAGACGGCGCGATTCGGTTGAACGTATTATGGCCGTGTAGAGTCGGCCGGCGGGAGTGCTGGCTCTTGCTGCCCTCCCTTGCTCTTGCTGTGTTTGCTGTCTGCTTCTGCTGCTGCTGCTGCTGCTGCTTTGCCCGTTTCCTCCTTCCCTTCTTGCTTTTTCCTTCTTCTCTTCCCCTTTCCTTTTCTATCTTTACGCTATGCCTTGACATACACAAGTCGAACAAGCAGAGCTACAGCGAAAAGCGCATGGATGCGAGAGAGAGAGAGAGAGAACGAGAGCGAGAAGATGCCGGTGGTGGGCTAGGCGGCGGAGCAAAAAGCAACAAAAAAGAAGCGTACACAAAGAGAGAGGTTTACGAGCAAGGACGAACGTGCTGTGAGCGGGGTTCTTGGAAACGGTTGGAAGATCGTCATCACCATCGCTTCGTCGCCAACGTGTTTCCCGTGTTTTTTTTTCTTCGCTTTACTCTGTTTTGCTGGCTGCTGGTGGTGCTGCTGTTGTTGCTGCTATTATCGTTGGTCGTGTTGGTCTCTCGATAGCGGGACAGCTTGGGGTTTGGGTTTGGTTTAGGTCCCTTACCCCGCACACACACACACTCTCTTTCTTTCTCCCCCCCCCTCTCTTTCCTCTTCCTACCGACAACGGGCAGTTATTTGGTAAAGTGGTAAAGAAAAAGAAGCAACCGGGAGGAAAAGATGCCAAGGAAGCAGCAATGTTGAGCTTTTTTATGGCAAGCATACACACTCACACACACCTCGCCCTCCTCGAAGAGTCTTTGCATTCTCGTGCCTTTTCTTCTTGTGCTTCCTTCCGCCGGGCCACGACCGCCGGGAATTGAAAATGGTTCCCATTTGCAGAAGAGCGCTGTTGAGGTCGTTTTATTTATTTTTCTTTTTGCTCTTCTCTACATTTCGTCTCGTTTTGTGAAACAGATCTCAACCAGGAACATCGTTTCAGAGTACAAGAACCCATAAGGGCCCGCGGTACGGTAGATCAAGTTATGCAGAAGGAACTAAAACACAAAAAAAGGTTTTTGCTTGAGAAGTTCTAAAACTTTGCTTGCTGTGCTTGGGTGGGATATAGTATTGCTACTGCTACTACTACTACTACTACTTCTACTACTACTATTACTTCTATTGCCAAAAAAGGGAAAATAAAGTAAGTTCTCTCTTTCTCGCAATTCCATGGAAATTTGAACAGCCAGCCGGCACGTAAACTGCAGGCTAGATAATAACAGCATTAAACACACACACCCCGTTGGCCGTTTGCCCGCCATTATTGTGCCGTTGGTTTGCTGCTGCCGTACGTGAATGTGTGAGTGAACGCAGCCTGCACAAACACCACTATATCATTCGCTGCGAAGCGAGCGTACAACGCATACCATCGCACTGCGGAAGGAAAACATTTCACGCACACTTCCCCACAGACAGTCAGTACCCGAGCTCGAGGATGTACCAAACCAAACTACAGAAACGGCAAAATCCTTGCAACCGTCGCCCAGCAAAAAAACGAAGAAAAAATTAACGAACGATTTTGTTCCATTTCTATTTGTGCGAGGTTGTGAACGCAATCGAAGCAAAACGGGGAGCGTGTTGGTAAAGTGGCCTTAAGAGGGTTTCAAGTTTTGCATAATTCATACAAGATTTCCCACTTGGCTGTTCGCTCTCGTCAGAACAAAATCAAATTCAACGTGCACCCACCCAAGCAGGCCCAGCCTAGGGTGCTCAACTTTCCAAAGAAGTGTACAAGTGTAGTGAGAACACTTTATGAGGTTTGTTTTTTTTGTGTCCTTTTCTTCTGTAATGCATAAATATTGCAGAATTCTGGATACAATGTTGTGCCCATTGATACTAGCAAAGAAAAGAAAATATTGTATATTTCTTAATAAAGTTTCGACATTCCACGTTCCGCGTAAGTAAATTAACTTCAAGAATGTATCGAAGGGGTGGTAGTGAATATTTCATTTTTCATACACTTTTTCCGATACATTATGATTTAATTTATAAATCGAAGGAAACTTTACGAAATATGTACGGAAATTTTATGTTATTTTATACCCTCTTAGAATTGCATTATTATGGCAGTATCATCGGTCTAGTTCGAGCATTGATCACGCGATCATTAAACAAACATTTGAAAACAGTAAGGACACATCACGCACAATTCCTCCTCGATCTTCAGATCGATTTTCTACCGTACTAAAATTAAACTTGGTTCCATCCGGTAGTGAGTGGATTGTTGAAGCAAAAGCCATCGTTTGAGTTATTGGAACCCGACTCAATCGAGACCGACTGAGTTGGATGTTAACTGGCTGGAAGAACTTACATTGACGCCATTGTTAACACTTTGCAACAAATGTTCTTGTGTACAAGGTTTTCACAGGTACCTTGAGGGTAGGTTTGAAACTCATAGGCTGATTTGAATCCAGTTAAAAATGCCCTCTAAGCATTCTCCAAAAATATTTTCAACGATACAGCTGTTCGATCGGTTGGCAGTTAGCTGGGAGCATGGTTAAGATTAGCTTAAGACATACTACTGTGCCCTAAAAATAAAGTGACTTTTCTTTTTTTTTCTTAAATGTTTTTTTTTTATTATGCCCAATGAAGGTCATCACATTCGAAGTAATCCCCTTCCGATGCAATGCACCTCTTTCATCTCTTCGCTCACTCCTTGAAGCGTGTTCCCGAAGCGGCCGACCAAATCCTTGATTTGGAGGACGTGGGCGTCATCGGTCGAGGTGGATGATCTCCCCGGATAGTCGTAGATTCTTCTCCGACATAGATTTTTCTCCAAAGGCTTTTGTAACATCCGCAATGTTTATGCAGCGTTTATTTCATTGCTCAAACAAAATTAGATACATGCGCGCTGCTCCACAATCTTGGACATGGTTAATATGGACAAAAACACTTGGCGCAGCTCCGAAAACAAATTGTCACTCCTAGCCGGGTTGATGTTGTGACTTGAAACATGTGCAGAACTGTCAAAAACATACATATTGACAAACGAAAAATAAAAACAATGGGATTCTTTTGGCCCGCGAAATTTGACATCCAATGTCACCTTTCTTTTCGGACACGGTAGTATGACTATTTCTTACAATAAGCGACCGATTTGTTGTGAGTAGTTAGTAGACAGGTGTATTGAGAGATGCGTGAAAAAAGCATCATAATTGTCTAGCGGTAGACCAATAGAGTCGTCTTTAGAGTCGAGCAATCGATTCGCCATTAAGGTTTCCGTAGTTCCGTTTGAGTTTCCAAACATAAAACATAAAATACAACGACAACGATACGAAAAAGAAAAAAAAACCGCCTCATATTTCGAACAGTTCTCTGTAGTTCCCTGCAGCATCGTCGTGGTACATCGTATATTTCTTTACGATCGAACAACACAAGCTCGAACATCGTCGATCTAATCAACGATCAGCCACCACCCCGTGCACTGCCTGCACAAGGTAGCAGAAGGTCTTTTGTTGTGTGGACGGCTGTATCTGCTGCTGAGCTGTGTGTACCGGTTATCGGTACAGCTTCGTTTTACACCAGTGCTCATTACTGTACAGCCATGGTGCAGCGGGGAAGGGAGAATGAGGCAGCGCGTACTGAGAAGACGGCTAGGGGGTGGGGGGGGGGAGGGGTCTGTCTGTCTTACATACGCGCATAACCTGCCTCTTCCGCCGCGTGTGTGTACCGTCGCCAGCCACGCCAGAAGGATGGTCACGTTACAATCATTAATTAAACACGAGCAATTAAAGACATCAGTCTGCTGCGGTGTGTGTGTGTGTGTGTGCGTGCGTCGAAAGTGGGGATGTGGTAATATACAGTGTAATGGCTCCCGCTGACTACTAGTGGGCGTCGGATGGTGTCATGATTAGGGCCAACAAGCGTGAACAAGTGTTACCTACGATGCGTAACACTGATTTGAACAGAATGAAAATTCAAGTGTACTACTTCCGAGCGGTTGTCTGTCTGTTGGAACCACCGCTACCGTTCACTTCTCAGACCTGGCGCGGCGCGAGTGTGAACCACACATCCTGGTTGGTGTTGGTCGATCTTTATCATGCAGGGTGCAACAATGTGAACGGTAAAGAGGTGTAGGAAATGGCACAGATAATTATGTCCCATTGTTTTCTTCACAACATAAAGTCCTTTAGGACGGAAATGTTTTTTGGCACACTTTAAGAATATTTTGAACCATCTCCGCTTAGAGAATTGGTTCGCAAGTGGCTTTAGTCCAGTTGCTAGTAAACTGTGCACACACCCTGCAAGCGGCGCAGTTTTTCCGGCGTCCAAGAGGAGCACTAATTCTCGCTCAAATATCACCACCCATCACCCATCCCATCATCGGAGTGCGGTGAAGGGAGAGCGTTGTTATCTTTGACCGCGCCGATCAAGTGTGTTTGATTTACCCCGTGAGTACGCCACGGCACGGCACACGGAAAACGGTTGGGTAAACATGTGTAGACAAACAAATGACGGGCGGAATTATGTTGACCGATGTTTGATGGTTGACAATAATATGGTTGGCTTCAAATTGGTGCGGAGGAAAAGGATGGTGCTGGTGTGGCGTAGCAAGCAAGAAATAGTAAAACAAATAATTTACTTTCACAACCTATCCTGGCCGTGGCCGTATGTACTGGTTGGTGCTGGGTTTTAAAGTGCCTGTTGGTGGCGGTGCCATACTGCTTACTTCACCTCACTGACAAAGTAGATGTTTTGCAGTTGTTACACTGCAATATTTAACGATGACGGTAAAAGGAATAAATCGCAAATGAATGAAGAACGGTACGGAACGTAAAGAACAAAACTGTTGTTCCTTTTTGGCACTAACACTAGCAACTAGTATTCGATAGAACATCTAAAGTAAACTCCGTCTGTCGACAAAACGTCGAACAAACATGTCCCCACTATCGTGGAATGTTTACACACCCTTGCGTGTGCGCGGCCCTGTTTAGTTTGTAGAGTAAACATGTATTTTTTTTTTAATACCATGCCGTAAGCAAACACATCCACAAACACACATTTTGGCCTCGTGATGAGGCCTCGAAAGAGTGTGGAAGTTACTGTTTGCCTAACAATCAGTCATTTCTTTACGCGCTGCCAGTAGGAGAAATGGTGACTTGGTGCGGTATTACCACAGGGGCACGACAGGCATGGACAGTTTCTCTTTTGTGGACGAAGTGGTGTGATCGGGAGAAGGCTTATGGGGTGGGGAGTTTGGGTTGTTTGTAGAGAAAATTATATTTTATTATCAACTTCACTGCATACATGTGGCAAAACTGCGATTGTGTACCATGGCCGATGTACATGCGGTCGTTGTTTGTAGGAAATTTGTGCAGCCGGCTGTGCTTCGTTCACCATCCATTCGCAGTGCGGCACACCGTTAGCTTACATACGTTTGAACATCGTTACATGTGTCTAGCATTTATTAGGTGTTTTTAGTTAAATGGAATTCAGTATAAGCTTCCTCATTTCACAAACAAAATGAGATTTACATATGGAATGGTCGCCAAGCCAGCAATATTCTGACGGGTTTGAACAAATATAATCCAAGTTGCATTGGCTTTACTATGCAACGATATGATTGCTTTCGATACATTTACGTAAACAATACACAATATAAATACTCCAAAGTGGGCAGTACTATAGGCTAATAGTAACAATAGTAACAATAGGCTAAATATGCTATAAGCAATGTGAGTTGTTCCACAGCTTTTGATATTATGTTAGAACTAAGTGTACAGAAATCGAATCGAATAGCCGTCATAAATCGAATTGTGTCGCTCCGGTGTCATACCATGCTTCCACTGAAGAGACGAATGTTGTTAAAAAAAGAAAGTCTCTATAAGCCGACAAGCCAGCCAGTCATGTCACCAAAGTTATCCTTACGTTTCTCGAAAATTAAAGACATTGTAAGACGTTGAACCAGAAAATTATTTTTATGAAATTAATATGTTTGTGGAGTCTTGCACAGTTCAATTCAGACTTAGTTAGAATAAATAGATTTTTTTTTTAAAGTGGATACGTATTTTTTAAGTAGTTTTTTTTTCGTTAGAGATGAGATTGATTCTATTGGGTCGTTAAGGTTATTGGGTGGTCCTAAATAAAATATAAATGCTATCTCAATGGTGGCAGTTCGGTAGCTGAGTAGAGTTTTTGGCCCCTTGCCAATCCATTAAAACAAGGTAAAAATAATAAACACGACCATTCAAGGTTTTTACGCAAGAATAGAAGAGGAACGACAAGGATTCTAATGAGTCTAAATCTTTATAAACTTACCAAACAACCTGGACTCTAAATAAAAATTAAAAAACATAATCGCAGAGCTGATTTACAATTTTGGAAATTGACAATACGGCAACGTGCCGACTTTATAACAAAATGAAAAATAACTTTGAAACTTGAGAATTACGGACCGTCCTTCAGGAAATTAAATTAAAAAAGTGTTGTTAGTAATAAATTTACTTTTGACAGTTATAGGCAAAGAGGGTTTTTAAAATACAAGTTTAACAGATGGGTTAGTAAAGATATCTCCTACCTAAGGAAATATACACTTGTTTTTGGCAAAATATAATTTTACTGCATATTAACTATACTACATATTAACTGCTAAATTCGAACTAATTGTAGTACGAATTAGCATTTACCTCAAAAAGGGCCTCTGTTCGGGTTCGTGTGTGGGTCACATTTCTTCCATTAAAAAGCAGTGGTGGAATTTCTTTTTTTCACATTTTTTAAATTAAATAGTGACATTGCTCAAAGTTTTAACGTGATAACGGTTTACAAAAAGGAAAATGCGTTCAATGAACATCCTTCTAAGCATTCGAGGCTCAAAGATTTCTTTGAGTGTGATAAGATGGCAAGCAAGAAAGTGTATGTGAAAAAAAATTAAACGATATCTAGAGATGACTTAGAACATTAAAAATTTTCAAGCTTTCCTCGAGGACATGGGAAGATTTAAATATCCAGGGAGAACTTGATGACTTCCACTGCGATAGTTCAAAGCAACTGATTAGCAGAGGAGATGCAGAAGTGGAATGTTCTCGAATACTAATCAAGTGGAAAAATCGAGCAGTTTGAGTGAAGTGCCACAGTACTTCAACATCACTTGACATAGAATTAATACAAGGTCGTTATACATCAAAGAGTGAGTTGGAGTTGAGAGGAAGTCATTGGGTGAGGTCAGTAACTTTCAAGTTAACAAGGCTTTCGCTACCCTTTACGGTGCAAAATAAGCACTTTTTTCTTTCTTGGCGAAACATTAGCTTCACTAGTTCAAATCGAACTAGGGAAGTTTTTAATCGCTCAGTAAGTTCGATGTCATTACAATTGACATGATTTATGAAGAACAGAAGCTAAATGTATAGAATCATGAAGCTTGTACGAGGATGGCAAGATGAGGGTCATTGCTAGTTTGTAAATTCCAAGGACAAAAGGAAAACCGAAGGTAACAATTATTAAAAATACTGTAAACTGTAACGAAGTACCACATATTTGCTCTTTGTACGAGCTTTAGATCACTTTGCACCTGATCCCACAGTCACCTGACACTTGAGGAATTAAAGGTGACAAAAAGATATAAATCGAACACTTACACTATTTCTCATGCGTGGTGCCTTTTTGAAGGAAATATGTTTGCTTTACAAAATACTTGAAACTATACTTCAAGTTTCGGTATTTTTTCCCCCAATAGATGAAATTGCTTTTCTCAAATCGATTTTTTTATATATTCAAACAAATCCTCCTACCCACTGTTTTCATCCTCTCCCTTTCGCAGATGCTTGTCCCCTCTGCTTCCGTGCTTATCTTCTTTTGAGATGTCATCATTGGCGATGGCGAAAAGATACCGAAAGAGCAAGTAGGCCCGCCCGCCTTGATTTGCCGCCCGTTCGGTCGGTCGGCTTGACGCTACGCTTTAATAATGTCAATATACACAGGCGGCACAATCACACGCACCGAACGATTCGATTCCGAAACGGCCCACCCCTACTTTCCCATGCCAGTACCTGATCCAAGCCTGTGCTCCATCAAACCAGAGCAAGTAAAAACACCGACCAAAATCGAACCAAAAGAAAAAAACACACACAAAACACAGAAAAAGAAACAACCACACACCAGCAGCAGCAGCAGCAACATCACGCACGTCAGTAAGCATCGCTGCGTTACCATGGGGAAAGAGTGTGAAAAGGAAGAGTTTGAAAGGTAAGGGCGGATGGGATGGATACTGGTGGACCGGGGTACCGGAGCCAGAAGCAGAAATATATTTTCGCTCGAAAAACCCCAACGGAGAGCCCCCGCAAGGAATGAGGTTTTTGGGTTTGTGCTATGTGGTATCGGAAGGATGATTGGGTGTGAAGGAGAGGAGGGGGGAGGGAGAGTGGAAATAAGCAAAGTAGGAGGAAAGGGAGAGGGTGGGTGATGAGGTGAAGCACTTTCGAAGGAATGAAAGAAGCGACGAAATTATTGGGCAGGGGGAAGCGCAACGCACAAAGCGACAACGACTGAAATGTGTGCACAGTTGTTGGTTGACGGTGTTGGCGGGAAAGCAAGGGTGTGTGTGTGTGTGTGAAACGGCGGAGGAGGAGAAGAAGGCGCTGTATGGGGTGTGAGAAGCTTGTCAGAAGAGCTCAGGCAAAAGGAACAGAGTATGGGTACAAGGACGCAGTGTGCGGAGATGGCGCAGAATGAAATGCGAAAGAAGGAAGAAGGGAGGATAAGCACGAGATCTAGAATGATTGGTTTGCCATGGTCGAGAGGAAAGTGCTATGATAGGGGAAGGGTCGACAGAGTGACGCAAGGGGCGGTGTGTGTGTGTGTGTATGTCGTTGGCGGTTGATTGGGGTTGTGGGCACGCGGGACTAAAATGGTCTGTCTGTGTGAAATATGAAGAAGCGGCAGGGAGCGGTCACGCGAGGAGGGGTGCTTTTACTAACCCTCAATCCCCCCTCTATTTGCCTCCACCAACCACCCCACACTCATTTGCGACTCTGCATTTCCACTTGACAAACCCTAAGGAAAGGCAAAAAATATTGGTTTCTTTTCATAAATAGTCGACGAATGCTGGATTTTCATTGGTCGAGGCATCACATGGCTGGTGTAATCTTGCCTGCCATAGCGACTCCACGTGGAGTGATCTCGCTTCGCTGTAGATTTGAAAAGGGTCGATGAGGTGAGCGTACGGGCGAGTGTATGTGTAAAGGGATGGCGAGAGAGCAGCGCTCTCGTTTCCTCGCTTACCTCAAGCTATCGTTTTCGTACGTCGCTACCGCTCTACACACATAAGCGCGCACACACACACACGTACCACCGCCCATCCGTCCGTCCGTCCGTCCGTCCGCACTCTTCCCATTAGACACACTCACCTACTGCGATGCTTGTTGTGTTGAGTTGCTTGCTTGGTTTGGTTGGGTTGGGTTTGGTTGGGTTGGTGACGGGATAGCAGAGGGAGAAAAGGAGGAGCGGTGAACGTTTTCATTTGTTCGCCGTCGTCTACGCCTCGGCTATACCTGCTCGCTGGCAACCCCTCAAGCCCTTAACAACTGCGCTCTCGTTCCTTACCACCTCGAACGTCTGCTTCGTTTGCCCGTTTCTACCGATCACAGTGAAATAACAATAACAGCAACAAAAACACGCACACACACACGTATAACACCCAAACAGTTGTTCTCGTTTTTTTCTCGAGGGCTAGCCTCAACACCGCTGATAGTTACCATTTCCTTCCCTGCTGCCTTGCCTGTCCTGAACCCCCTACCGACCCTTTTGTACTGCTCCTTTTCAACTTCGATTACTCGGTGTACCCTAACGCTGGTCCCTCCCGTTCCCTGTCCCTTATGCACGAATCACAACGTCCAGTTTATCCCATTTTCCATGCGCGATTGCCTGTGAGCTTTTTTTGGTGTTGTTGTTATTTTTGCTTTTGCACTCGTTTCAATGCCTGCCCGTCTCGTATCCCCTGCCTACCTAAAGGTGGCTCGAGTGAACTCTTAAGCAGCGGTAAATGCTCACATTTCTCGCTCACTTAAAAAAAACCTCGCGCTTGGTGTCTTCTTATTATTGCATCACGTGCAAATATGTTGCTTTCTCTGTCTCTCGCTCTCTCCCTCTATCTCTTGCAACAGCTGTAGAGAGATTGTTTAGAATTGAATTGGTATGTTTTGGTCTTCCTGGTCCGGTGCATCATCAGTTCTGTAGTGTTCTGAAGGGTATGTGCGCTCACTGGAGATGTAGTTTTGATTTTATTTCTCATCTTATTATTGCAATTATTGGTCATTTTCTTTTCATATGTAATTGCACGTAATGTATATGTGGTTGCTTGCTATTTTGCATTTTGACTCTCACCATGATAACTTGCCGTTTGGGCCAAACTGTGGACATTTGGAAAAAGTTTAATCATATGTGTAAATGATACTGTCGATTAACATAGTGTTAGTATTTGCAATGAATTTGTAATAACAATAAGCGCAGATTTCAAAATCTTTACAAATGACCGTGTAGTCTATCCATCAGGATCAAACATTATCAGGCGGACAGTTATCGATACTATTGATTGAGTTCGCTATTGTTGGGGCATTTTCATTGTTCTACTCACACGACATTCCTTTTCGAATCTTCCTCCAACCGCGATATGTTAAATGTATCTGTAGATCGTTAACCTTCTTTATAACACCTAACGCCAATCAACCAATTAAAGTGATTGCCTAATGTGATAATAATGTGATTGCCAGTATTACCATGCAATGGTTTAGAAAACTGCCCCTGGGTCGTGTTGCTTACGAAGAATGTCTTTGAATCCCGTAATGCATTTCCCGGACCGCTGCCAGGCGCTTATCAGGTCGGTTGGGATAGCTTTTGGGACAGCAAACTGGGCGGATTTGACAGCGCGTGAAGTAAAAAATCGACTTTATGATTTTTGTTTCATAATTTTGGCGTACGCTTATCTCCACGTGCTCTTCTGATATCTTTACTCTTTCCTTTTCTAACATATTCGTATGTCGGAAGCACAAACAGCGTTAAAGCGGTCCTAGCGATGCTGTCGACTGTTGATTGGTGTGGACTCTGACCAGGGGTGGATAGTGATGCAGAGCATGTTCCGTCCAAAATTTCCTGCACATTCGTAATTCAACTATATCCATCGAGAGCAGATTTAACGTTGGAGTGAAACGGCTTTAGATGTCGATTGAATTCAGCTATAGATTTCGCATTTGAAGTCGATGTCAGAGGGAGTTTCAGCATAAATCTTCTTCGCCTAATAACCGGTGAGAAAATGTGTGAAAAACCGCATCACTTAAAAAAGCCACCGGAATGGTCTTTGGATCGAATTTGGACTCGAAATTGATGCGGATTCCGTAACACAATTGATGGAATTGTGTCCTGAAGCGGATAGAAATACAAAGCCTGTCCAAAGCATGTCCCATATAATGTTTTTCTATGTGCGAAGAACTAATTATCGCCCCCTCCTGCAACGAACAAGCATAGGGACTGCACAGACGAACTTCATTTGCTTTCGAGGACCTTTTCCAAATCCGAACGAGCTTTTTTTCAATTTGATACAGGTCGCGCCTCCTCGCGTACACTAGCGGAAGTGACAATTTGACAGAACCGTTGCACGTACGATGTTGATTGGTGTTAGCAGTGTTCATCGGTGTTTGAGAAATGTTTCCTTTCGATAAAATGCAATTATTAATGAAACGATGAACGGTTTTGGTCCTCACTTTGGTGCTTAAAAGTATGTGTACATAGAATGATTGAATTGCATAGCGTTTTCTAGGCTCGTGTGCAGTGTAGATATGCATGGACGGTTTAAAAAATAACATCGAAAATAATCATCGCGCCAGCTGTCAAACGCTGTGACGTTTGTAGATTAGGGAAAAGAAACCAAACATAAACATTAACGATACATTCAGCATTGCCAACATCGTTTGGATAGCGATCACAACTTTAACGTCCATTTGTTTGACTATATTTATTTCTGCAATAAAGCAGAAGCAAATTTCTTTACACAACTATAAAAGTATGTCTGATCCACACGATGAACTCTGTCCGCCCAATCAAGAAGACGATGAACTAACCTTGCCACGCGCGAGTATCAACAAAATAATCAAGGAACTGGTAAGAATCCAATTGTGATTGCAATTGATTGCGGCTGCTGACTTAATCACAACCACATGTCCGAACATTCTTAGGTGCCATCGATTCGTGTGGCCAATGAAAGCCGAGAGCTAATATTGAACTGTTGCACCGAGTTCATACATTTGATCAGCTCGGAGGCGAATGAAGTGTGCAACCAGCGAAACAAGAAAACCATAAATGCCGAGCACGTCTTGGAAGCCCTCGATCGCCTGGGATTTAAAGATTACAAGCAAGAGGCGGAAGCGGTTTTGAACGACTGCAAGCAGGTGGCAGCAAAACGAAGGAGGCAGAGCACTCGGCTCGAAAATCTTGGCATTCCCGAGGAGGAGCTTTTGCGACAGCAACAGGAATTATTTGCTAGGGCCCGGGAGGAACAGGCTGCTGCCGAACAGCAGCAATGGTACAGTGTGCAGACAGCTACACTACAGAATGCTGAACTTTTCCAGAAACAAATGTCGCAAGACGAGGAAGATAGTGACGAATATTAAATGCATACTGTAAATTAAAGCTGTTTACGGTTCCGATCCAGTCCCAATGTAAGCGAAAGAAAAACGAAAACTTATCGTTGGCTCTTTTTATTGATGCATTTCAATGCTTGTATGCCATGTGGCGTTTACATCGGACCACCAAATATACTCCTAGATTGCCAACACATCCGTTTCGTGGCTCAGCTGTGTTTGAAGATTGGACAGCTTGTTCTTCAATACTTGCACTCCCATCAATACAATATTTTCTGGCTTGAGAGCACCGGAAGATTCAACATTGAAGAAGAATTTGTTTGGCTTCAACTCCCAGTTATAATCCGCTTCATCTACAAAATGAAAAGAACAACAGAAATGCTCGCAGGACTTTACGATAGTTGGAAGACAAATTTTAACTTACACTTATCATCATCCAGCTCGGTGTGTTCTGATTTCGGCCATTCGTCGGGCTTTGGGTACAAGGTGTGCCGCATTGCGTTGTCCGGATCGTACTCAAAGCTAACACCACAGGTAGGATTCCATTTGGCATGCTCTTTGCCGAACCCTTTCTTCGCGTATGCTTTCAGCTTCAGCTCTTGTCCTTTTCGAAGTTTAATGATTAGTATTTCGTCCGTTCCTTCTCCGTACTCGTTGTCTTCGTCGTCTCGATGTCTGGATGTAACTGGCAACACGCGAGGATCACTGGACTTCAGATCAGCCGTTGTCACGTGTCGTGTATGCTCCTCGTTGCACTTGACATCAAGGGTGAATTCAACGCTGCACTCGTTACAGAAGTCCAAACAGGGACAATCACGACTGTATTGCATACGATCCACCACTTCATCGGAAATAAGTGGTATCAACCCGACCCGATGTGCTAGAAACTCATCGGCCAGCACTGTTGTGTTTGATTCCAGCTGAACCCAGTCGATTGCCAGAGTTGGCGTTTCTGCTATGAACACCCGGCGCAAGCTGTTTGCCACACTACAAACAAGATCACAAAATATAACCAAACAATAGAGCATTTTTCGTACTAACTTACAAGATTATCTTACCTTAACTCGGTGTCTTCTACTATAAACTTTACATTTTCATCAGTTAGCTCGGATATTGTTACCGATGGCTGATTGGCGTACGGCATTTTTGGGAAAGAAAAGATGAACAAATTATTGAATGATGCTGCTTGCCGCAAATAATGCTTTACTGTCGAAGGTAAACAAATTCATGACGTTTGACGTTTGGAAGCGTCTGTTCCAAGTATTGATATAGATTTTTCACTAGTAGTGAGCATTGTGCCAAACCGTAAACAAACAACAAAGAGCGGCATGGCAAGTGTAATATCAAGTGGTTTTCGTGACGATTGTTTGGAGTTTTTAAGTGAATTTTCCAAGTTGAAGGTGCCAGACTATCAAACCTTTTGCCAGGAATGGAAAAGAACCAATTTCCAGTATATTTTTTAGTAAGATCAACACGCATATCGGTTTGGTGTCCTGTAAACATGTTGTTTGTTTGTTTGTTTGTTCCAGCGGGCGGAATACGGACGCGGAAATGGCGGAATATTTAGGAGAAATGTTTTACACTGTTAAGAAGTGTTTTTTTAGTTCCCACAATCAGTTTGAACGAATCGCATCGTTTTACCTGCTCTACACGTTATACTTCAAGCAACCGCTATTTATGTTTTGCAAGATACGGCTCACAGTAACTGAGTGGCGTAGGATGAAAGATTTTGCTAAGCGTCCATACAACGGTCAGGAACTGCCACAAATAACAGTTATATTGTGGAAGATGTTCAAATCAGATGCATTTGGGTTTGTGCAAGACGAACTAGAGCGGGGTTTTGATAGATTTTATCTAAAAAGCTGTGGTAATAACTTTGACGGTTCTGGACCATTGAGAACAAGCAAGGATTTGGAAAAAGAGCTCCTTACATTGACGGCACCTGGTGGACTTATCAACGCGATGGAGATTCTTGAAATGGGTTACAACGAAATGAAAGAGGCGCTTGATGGTAAGTTCTCTTTAATATGTATTTTTTGTTTTGATTGATAAAATAGATTCAGTTCAAGAAGGATGCATAACAATATTCTAGCATGTGCATTCTAGCATATTCTAGGAGAAATTCATGTGTTGCAAACAATATAAAACTGTGTTAGTACTTACTGTTCAATACGGTTTTTTTCGTGACCCAGAATAGCCGCTCAGTTTGCGTATCGGCATACCCGCCAGTTTAGCAAAATATTTAAATGGCTAAATTTCATTTGGTCAGCTTATGGTGCGAGAGCGATTGATAAAGCTTTTTCACTGGGGGATGTAATGTCAAATAGCTGTCAAATCATTTAGGTCCAAATTAATGAAAAACAAATCGTACGTATTCTGCCCACTTTTCACAATATCTAAACATGTCGGAAACAATGTTTGATGCCCGTGCGTACTGCAAAATAATGCTGCATGCGGCGAAGTATCCCCATTTAGCCGTGAACGGACTGCTTTTGGCAGTAAATGGAAAACCGAATGTAATTGTGGATGTGGTACCTCTGTTCCATCAGTGCCTTCACGTGTCACCCATGGCTGAAGTAGCAATGGTTCAGGTATGTTGGTTGAACTTTTTCCGAATGTGCACTTTTCCGAATTTTTGTACTTAATTGTAGTAGTAAAATTTGTTTATTTCGATCATTGCAGGTAGAAGCAAAAGCAGCTCAAAAGGGTCAACAAATTGTTGGTTACTACGTCGGGTGCGAAAATTTCTACGACAACCGTTTCGAGCGGGCACCGGGAATACGGATTGCGGATAAAATAGCCGAAAATTGTGGTGATGCTTGCATTGCCGTGATCGATAACCGGGCTATTTCGATTAACATGCGCTATCCAGCATTGAGGATTTGGCAGCATCGCGACAATCGCTGGGTAAAAGCAAAATGTGTAGTAGAAAACGATCACGCCACATTCGATGCGGTTTCCTGCCTATTGCAGCGTGGTGCAGCAAAAGAACTGCATGACTATGATAACTACCTGGACAATACGCAAAATGATTGGAACAATGTGCATTTTAATGGCGATTTGAAACAAATACTTTCCATGTACTGAGAAATAAGGCAACTTGCAGTTCTAAGTTGAAATATATGCGTAAAAAATGTGTGAACAAGTTTGATTTTAGTTAAGAAATCTTCAAGAGAAGCAATGAAAATGATCAATAATTTCAATTGTTATTTTTGCCCTTTTTTGCTTTTAAAATAATAATCAACAAAAGATACTGGCGCATCTGCTACAGAACCCACCGTTGGTGAGAGAATACCGCAGTCAACATTGATGCAAAGCCTGCGCCATGATATTGATTCACTTGGAGTCATGCTGCGAAGTTTCGAAAATCAGGGACCCTCACGTCCGAGTTTAAAAACTGCCGAAGAGGTCCCAGACTCAATGGGGGCTAAGCGATATTCATTGCGCAGGAAAGCGTACAAACGAGAAGTAAAAAAGAAGGTATTTCGCATTGCCGGACGAGAGTGCCCACCGAGTTCGGAGGAAACGAGTGAAGAGGAGACTGTCCCAGAAAAAGTCGTAAACCTAGAGCAGATGGAACCGAAACCCAAAGGCTATCGAAACATTCGCCAAAGAGGAGTGAAGCTAAGGTAATAATGAAATAGTTACAGTTTTCGTTAAATAGACTAACAACGCGTATTTCTTGTTTTTTTTTTTTCAGTGACGGTGAGCAAGATAACTCCCAGGAAGAATCCGATTGAAATGTAAAAAATATACATGTTAATTTCAGTCTTGAAGTAATGTTATCTATTTGTTTATTTTATTTTATTTTGTTAGAACTTACAACTAAATTGCGCTAGGCAGAGGCAACGAAATTTGGAAATTTGCTTGTAATACTAGGAGGTCTATTTCTTTGACTTATGTTTACGTGGGACGACTATCCATACTCTTCTAAATGGTATTGTGTAGATGGAAATTAAACAGCGTGTAAAAGGTTAGAGTGGGTCAAGATCGAGCATGTCTCAAGCTATGCCTCACGCGAGACAGAAGTTTATCGTTTTTGTAACAGCTGGTTTTATATCAAATTGTTACCTAATTTCTATCACGGTGGGGAATAACCAGACGAACTCATTGGGCAACATCATCGAACGAATTTTATATTTGTTGTTAGTTCTGGTTGAATAGCAATTCCGACGTTAAGAATTCAGTATCGTATTAACATGTTCAGTCTGGCTTAAGCTCTCCACTTCATGGGTGGTTGGTCACTAGGGGGTCATTTAGCTATTAAACGGAAATAGATCTAGATCTGCAATGGATGTGAAGCAAATACTGGGAGTTTTGAGAATTTAATTATTTTTGTTCCGAACACTTCATATGGGATAAAAACAAGCCATTTATTTATTCGATTGAATAATTTCAAGGACGTATTTACTTTACGATACGTCCAGGCTTTTTTCTTAGAATAAAAATACACTATTGTATGTGTGTTGTATTCAATTTTATCATACTGCACAAGGTGAAGTGTACACCAGAATGCAAAAATTACACATTGTGCAATACCCACATGTGAATCTGTGGAACAATTACTACGTGACGTAACAATACAAATACAAATTACAAATAGGTAATTTTAAACTAGCTTTTTCTAGACTCTAAAACAAAATATTTGGCATTTGACATTTAAGTATCACTTTAGCCATGATTGTCGTAAAAGATAGCTCTTGCCATGAAGATTGCTCCAACTGCGACTCCGACAGAAGATTGCCTAATAAATTTTACCAGTCGTTGCTGTAAAATCGAGTCGATTTACGACTAGCCCAAAACTGCAATTTTTTTTCTACAACTTCGGTAGAAGTCAACGTTTAAGAATGTTTATCAGGATGGTTCATGGTGTTCTCTGTTTAGGCGATTTTTTAAAAATATTTTCTTAATTTGGGTTGAAAAAGTTCAACGGGAGTTTGGAATAACGCATTAGATTGAAGCCTTCCGAACATTTGTTTTGATAATATTGGGGAATGATATTGAAAGACTTGTTCTGTGCCGAAGATTACATTTAAGATTTTAAATTTAAGAATGACGTAATTGTAGCCGCCGATTTTAGACAATTTATGTTATTTGTTATTTATCAATTTGAATTTTTACTACATTCTATACTACATTTATGTCGGTTGGTAAATAGAAATTCGGGAACTCCATACATCCATAAAACCAGGGTTGGATATAGGATAGCACCGTACTAGTGGTTTCTACTTGATGAAGGAAGAAAAGTTTCGTTTAATAATAAAATAAATAATAAAGTTTCGTATAAATTTCATGTCGTATGGATACTACTCCCGATACTACTCCGTGATAGTACTCCCGACTGCTTATGTCTCGAACTATTTGTTAACTGTTTCTCCACCTGGTGTGTCTCTAACTTCCTTCATCTGTGTATTGACAACTGTAGTGTTCTTCCCTTTTCTCGTTCTTCGTTGCCCGTGAGGTACTACTATACAATCAATGGAAGCGCGATTAGTCGTGCTTCCCAAGTTCACATGCTAGGTTCGCGATTTTGGCCAACTCAGCTTGTCGGACCCCTGGTTTAATAAAAAATCCAATGAGTTATCGCATTGCACACGCATTGCGATTAGACGTCTTCACGCTCATTACTATGTTGAACTACCACCCTATCCCCCTGGAATTAAGAAAATCCTATACTCAGGATGCTGTTATTATTCAATCTATTAATCATTAAAAAATTTTATTCTATAGTCAATCTATTGTTATTATTCAATCTATTAATCAATTAATACTTTATTTAACCGTCTTCGTTCTTCGTTCATCTTTTATTCCTATTTACATTTCAACCTCCCTTTTATGTCTTTAAGAGGGAAACATTCTTGGGGTCGGCCAGGTTTTTTTTAAACAATTGGTAGGTTTTTTTTTATATTTTATGTTCACTATTTAACAACCATTTTCTTAGCTTTTCTTAGCCCTCCGTAACCATGGAATATTCCCGCGAGGGACTGATTCCATGGCTAAATGATGCGTTGCATTGCACCTTGACGCCGTATTTTGTTACACAATCCGCAGTACGCCAGCTTCCCCTTCCGCACACCCACCGTTGAAGTGCACTACTCCTCATTCAACGGTCTGAAGAAGCGGCCTCTGTTATAGAGACCTGGTCCGCTGTGGTGAGTATCTCGCGATCTGTCCTGTGAATAATAGGACCGGTGTTTCTCGCCGCCTGCCTGCGGATACGTTCTGTGAGACGACGACGTATCCGCATCCGTGCTAACTTCCGATCAGAAGGTGGCGGCCGACTGCGACGGCTTCTTCCGGGAGGAATTGGTGGTAGTGTTCCCTCCCGTAAAGGGGCCGGCCGTGTGGTACAGGCGACAACCACGACGGACTTCATATGGCAGGACCGGAGTTCAAATCCCATCCGGACCGTCCCCCCGTAGTGAGGACTGACTATCCAACTGCGGTACTGCGGTATCGGGAAAAGTCTAGTAGGCCATACCATGGCCGGCATGACCTTAGAGGTCGTTAAGCCAAAACGAAGGTAACCGAATCATCTGCCGTTCGTTGCCCTAGACGATCACATTGCCCAGACCTACCGGACTGCTCTCACCAACAAATAAACACGCTGGCAGGACTGTTAGCTGTGAGTGACTGCAATAATACAGGGCTCGGCAGGTCGAGTCACAACATTTCCCTTCTATGTATTTCCTTTTGGCCTTGGCCCGACTGCATCCGATTTCCGACAGCTCCTCTACGCCTCATACCGAACGCTGACGACCTTCTTGGTGGGGCATGAGTCCGGCATCCTCATCACGTTCCCCAGCTACTGTATCCTTCCGGCTTTGACTACCGTCAGGATATCAACACCGCCAAAACTCAGCTAACTCAAGGTTCATTCTCCTTCGCCACACGCCCTGCTCGCACACACCGCTAAAGATAGTCCTTAGCAACCGCCGTTCGAAAATGGCGTGTGCATTGTCGTCCTCCGTCAGCATAGTCCAAGACTCGCACCCGTAGAGGACTACCGGACGTATCAAGGTGCGATATATCGTGCATTTCGTGAGTTGTTGAAGTCTTCACGATCGCAGAAATTTGTGGAGTCCTTAGTAGACACGTTCCCCTGAGGAATGCAGCTTCGCTGCTTACGTTTTAGTCCGAAGTTACGATTGTACCAAGGTAGCAGAACTCCTTTACCACCAGGAAATCGTCGCCGCTAACTGATACTCTGTTTCCGTGTCGGGCATTATCACGGTTTATCAGAGCATCCGGCCAGCAGGTATTTTGTCTTCGTCGCATTGATCCCCAACCCAATGTCGAAGTCATCCGCGAAGCCAAGGAATTGGAGAGATCGGATGAAAATCGTGCCTCGAATATCAAAGCCCGCGCTTCGCATGACAACAAACAGGAGAGGGTGTCCCCTTGCCTCCAACCCCGGTGGAATTCGAACGATTCCGAAAGCATGTTTGAAACTCTCGCCTTGCACTGCACCCGGTTAATAGAGACCCTTAGCAGCCGTACCAGCTTCCCAGGGAATCCGTACTGCTGCATGGTGTTCCATAGTTCGGTCCGATCCATGATATCGTAGGCCGCCTTGAAGTCAATGGACAGGTGGTGCGTAGGGATCTGGTCCCGACAATACTCTAGCATCTGCCGTAGAGCAAAGAATTGTAAATAAAATAATAAATAATTTTTGTTGCATTACATAATAATTGTAAAGTCCTTTAAGGTCGTCCACAAGGACAGCCGGAATGTTGAATTGGCTTATTACGGCGCAATACAATTGGCATATTGAGCGAAGCGTGCTTGAACGCGAACATTACAAAGCTAAGAAGTTCCAGCGTCTATTAATTCAGTAAGTAATATTCTGTTTCAACATAACAAATAAGATGTAAAAACTGTGAAAAGTTGAGCGGATCTCTATAACAAAAGGTCATTGAACAAAAAATCTTGAAAAATCTTGCGTGAAGGCACCCCTCAAGCTAAATAATGCTGAACCCTCATGGAAAAATCCTAGTAAAATCCGGCTGTCTAGCCGCCGCGTTGAGACTTTTTGAATTTCGCTATCAAAACCCATCCGTACGTTTCTCTCATGGTAACAGAAGACTATCCTGCCACGTGGTGTAATTCGATGCGAACTAATAAGTCATTAGAAGAAAGAGAGTTTTCCATTACATTAGTGATGTGATTTGGTTAAAATTGCGTAAAATAACTCTCAAAAATCATGTTGGGCTGTACGTTTGTACTATGATGGTTGTATAAATGATATGAACAGCGCAATCGTTATCATAACCCATTAATTTCTTACACGCATGGCAAATTCCTCAGAGCATGTATTTTTACTTTTCCGGTGAATCACTGGAAGTGGAGGAATTACAATTTATGAAACCAATTTTTCGAACGCGTCAAAGCGAGGTACATGGTCATGAGGTGTAGGTATGAAATTGGAAACCATTCGTGTTCCACTGACTGCTTGTCTCATTGATCGCGCAAGTCCAGATAAATGTCACTATTTAAATGCTAATCAACGAAATATAACCCTTACCGGCGCTCCCACAGCCAACAGAGAACTACTCATCTCACATGAGCACACAGTGTTAGCGCTCCTCTTGAAGACGAGTTATTTATTGACTCAATCAACTTATTGTTTCGACTGCACAGTTAAGCAGTATCCTTCCATTCATAGTAACGCATCACTGTTTTGGACGAGTTAATTGTATGTTTTGGCTGGTGGAGATTCGATCGGATGTAAGGATTTTGTGGTGTTGATCACACCTTCGATGCGTAGAAGAAATGATTGAATTGGTAAAGAAGTCGTGCCGAGCATCGTTTAAATAAATTTCTTGCTCCTAAAGCCGCCAAGCTCCAAATAGTTTTGTATTGGAAGTTGTTGTAATGTTGGCACACGCGTTGAATGTTGGAGTCCGTGGTTTAGCATAATTTGCATGCCGTTTTGGTCGCTTGTATCACTCGTGCAGGAGTTGTAATTTATTTCACAGGAAGCCTTAACCAGATTTTGGAGATCATTTAGTAAACCATTAAGCACAAAGTTTTATCGAAAGCTGATGCAACTTGTATTGTTTCGATTGAACTTTTATGCATAGATGTGTAGGACGTATGAAATTTGTTGGAATGATGAGTTCGACGATCAGTGTAGGGTTTTGTCAGGTATTCTAAGCAGTATATATAAGAAAATATAAATGAACAATCAATAGATAATTAAAATTCACCATGATCGTTCCAGGTGTAAATTAACCGTTATTTGGCTTAGGCGCTAGGTACTCTCCAGTTTTTCAGTTATTGATTATCGATAGAGTTTACTTACGATAGAGTCCGTTCACAGTGGAAGATAGCAAATTGTACGTTATTGAAAAAATATAAAAAATATGTAACGTTTTGTAGTAACTGTTGTTTGACTTAAACTACTATTTACAGAGTGGACCAATAGATCTTCGTGCAAAAGATATTCGCTTTGTGGTGAACTGAACATTGGCAACCCCTGCCCAAGGGGTTGATCGAACGAGACATTTAGCCGCGCCAGATCGTCTTTTACGTGCGGCATCTATATGCATGTGGTCATCACGAACATTCAAACCATCGTCGGTTTGTGGGAAAGAGATATTGCTAAGATCTTGTGATGGAGAGAATGAAGCTTGTGCAGATGGTTTATAAATAACGAACTGTACCTTATGGCTGTAGTTTTGTCGTACCACGCATCGGCATGGGACAGGGTAGGAGTGTGGTTAAGGATTTTTTTTTAAAGTCCGATGCCGATTTCGACCAGACATGTCGGTGGATGAATCAGTCTTTCGGTGGATTCTGTGAGTGGCGGATAGAATTTTGTTGTCACAGTCCACAGACTCGGTTGCGAACGGTTGCGTTAGCCGACCAGCGTAAGCCGACGATAGCTGTGAACGTTTGTGAAGCAGCTCTCGTGCGTAGCCGACCGATCGACCGAAATTCCCTTAACCCCTTTCCGTACGCCTAGCGTACTTTGGCGCCACGACGTGCAGCACGAAAGGGGAGCGTCCTAGCGTTTAGCCAAGTTAACAAGTGGAATTGATTGATTGATCTATCGGTGCAGGTTCGGGGCCGAGCAAACCGCCTGTTCCAACACATTGATTGTATTCGTCGTGTATGAAAGGTGAAAACGAATCTAGCTTGAATACATCTAGTGGTTGTGCCATGTGTTTGCGTGTTCCCTTGTTGCTTTAAAACCGAACTGTCGTGCACGGCACACCTACCGTCGGCAGTTTGTAACTGAATTGCGGATCCGGATTGCGTCGCCCTGCATCTCGCCGTACCACCGTAAGTCCGGCACTTGATTGGCGTTAGTCGTGTATTTCTGGTTGCGATCGTGATTGAAGCGGTGAAGTTGGGCTACGGGCAAACTAAAACAAACACAAAAATAATGCACACCAAACTGGTCCTTCTGCTCTCGATGGTGGCCATAACCGTGCATAGGGCCATGGCTGCTGGCAATCCCATCGGGGGTGCCGTTTTCTCTGAAGAAAGTTGTCGCAAGTCTGGGGTGCTGGTTTTCTACCGCATCAAACTGGTAACCAGCTGGTCGAAAAAACTGTTTCCGAAGCACTATCCAGAATTTCGACCGCCGCCACAATGGAGTATGACATTTGGTAAGAGATTTCGTTGCTGAAGGTTGTTCTATGTTCTATCGATCGTTGCTTGTTGAGTGTGAAAATAATTCATTAAACTTGTTTGTTTACAAATGCAACGTATGTTTAAAATAGAAGATCCATGCATAAAAACAGGTTTATGATGAGTCAGCAGATAGAAAAACAGACATTTAGGAGCAGAATGGAAGTTTTAATGTTATTATTTTTTAAATGCCAATAATAATTGTCACAAATTGTAACGATGAACATACAAAGATCTTTATTTCAATGACAAGGTTTATAGTAAGTTCTAAGCTAATTATAACACTTGGGTGTTAAGCATGCACGTGTTCGAAGTAATAACTAGGAACTAATGCCTACGCTTGAGTCGACATATGATAACCGTTTTACTAATTAGCTTATTACACACGACCGTGTCTTTTTTTTTTTGCATCGGTTCATTAGGTCAAACACACAACGACAGCTTCCAACTGTTTCAACTGAAACACCCAGCGTCGGTGCCAGTGGCAACCTTTGCGGAGACTGGACAGGTTGCCGCAATGGAAGAATCGTTGGCAGCTCAACAGGATCTGCTGTTAGATGAGTTTCGACTTCCTAAGATCCGTAAGGGCAAGGGCGAAAGTGAGGCAACGTTTTTCGTCGACGGTACACACTCGAGTGTATCTTTTATGACGAAAATAATACCTTCGCCAGACTGGTTTATTGGGTTGAATTCCTTCAATGTAGGTTCATGGGTGAACAATCGTGAAGTGTAAGAACAGCGTAGAAATATTGTAATAATACGATTTCTGATTGTTGTTTTTCGCTAGTTGTGCTCGCGAGGGCGATGGTTGGAAAAGGTGACGACCCCACTTCATCCACTGGACGCAGGGACGAGCAGTGGTCTTACCTTTACCTCACCGAAATGGCCCACGAATCCGCGTGGTTTGGTGGAACGAATCACTGCCCGATATCCGCTTCATTTCGCTAGCAGCTTTTTCTATCCAGAAATCAAACACCTTCCACCAATCGCACATGTCACCTTCACCAAGGTAAGCTAACGATCGCCAATCTGTACCACAGTCGACACGGACTGCTCATCGAGATCTATTGTATTGTGTCTTTTTTTTGTGTGTGCGTAGATTAAAGAATACCATAATGCCAACAACGTCCACAAGAAGGTGAAGAAACTCAAGTACAAACAACGCACGAAGTTGCTGCGAAAGCTGAACCAACAGCAATCGCCCAGTACTGACAATGGTACCGGCAACGATATCCTCTCCGACAAAGACTGTCAGGTTAGTGCGTGGTCTGCCTGGAGTCCTTGCAGCAAGACATGTGGGCTGGGTAAAAGAAATCGCACCCGCAACGTACTACAACACCATCGTCTTGGTGGTGTTGAATGTCCAGCTCTGATAGAAACGGAATGGTGTGGATCAGCTCGCCAGTGTGCCGAGTTTGACGCGTACTTTAGATGGTAAAGGTTGAAAATAAATGAACTTGATGGTCGGCTTGTTAAAAAGTTGTCTACACTACGATTGGAACCAGAAAGAAATGGAACCGTTTGGTAAAGTGGCTTTATACTTATCATTTGATTAGATGTACTCCATCCTTGAGGTACTCTATGTTACTACATATGTTAATAATACTCTTTTGCGTAACTCTTGTGGTGAATTTTGTGGCTAAATGCAACATGTTTTTAAATTCTACTATATTTAGTTCTACATTGCCACTGATCACAGTGCATCCGTTCTCCAGTACAATAGTAGTGAAATAAAACTTCCTAAAAAAGTGTTGTTACCCATAAAATGCGTCGGATGGTGGTTTTTTTGGTTATTGCATGAACGGAAAGCTAATTTATCTGATATGTAATACTCATTAATACCGTTTCTTGCGCGTGCAACAAATCACAACGCGCTGATGAATTTCGTTTCAGTCTTATGGGTGGAAGAGTACACGGCCGAAGCGCTGAAAAGTCGTGACGTATTAGCGCGTGTGCGAACTGATTTATGGGATGTACACTGCCATGACAAATTTGTGAACTGCAAAGCAAATGTCTGCACAATTTCGAACAACACTGTGGGTGTGAGTAATGTTCGTTTTCAATCATGCACTTCAGCTGGCTTTGTAGTAGTTATTGTAGCTGGAGTAGCTTTTAAAACAGATTTGCAATGTGCAAAAGTTAATTAGCTGTAGTTTGAAGATTGTTCTTTGAGATTATTGCAAAATGCCTGTTGATTTTCGTTCTGATTTTCATAAGTTTGTAAGTATACAGAACTAGTAAGTAACATTAAAATCTTATGAATATGTCAGTATCTGAGAATGTTGAGTTTTGTTTATTTATTTATTTTATTGTTTCAAAAAAGCAATCCGAAGGCCAAGTCCCGCATGTACTAAATGGATTTATACAAATTAAAAATTTAAGAAACTATGAGTTCACTCTCAGGAGCAAGATTTGGAAAAACAATCTCTACACTCTATTTGCTTTCCTATTTGCCGTTTTGAGCCTTGAGTCTCAGCACAGGTAAAGTACTACTGATTGCATACCTTCCCACTACACCAAATCGATCGATGAACAAAGTCAAGTCTTTATGCCGTCTAAAACAGCTTCTCGAATGTAGCCTTTTCTGTTTTCAGTAGAGACACCGGGCATCGACAACAGGTTTGACGTTCCAAAAAAGGGTTTTAAAATTTGTTCCGGAACCAAGTACCGGCATATGCAGCAGCAGTTTACACCGCGAAACGCTGTGGCAAAAATCTGTTTTCCAGTTTTTGTTTTTGAATCATCGACCGCATTACATGTGCGTCTTTATACGGATCCTGATAAATACTTCCTGTGCAGAAAGAGACGGAAATCGTGCAAAATGGTCCGTGTGACATGCCGGCTGGAATGTAAACTTTCAAGCTTGCGAGTGCATGGCGTGGTATCAGTAATTACTATCACGTAATCTTTTACCCTTCGTGGCCTAAAGTAGTTACACTGCTTTGGTTTGGAGCGAACAGCCGCCATTCCCGGTAGTGTGGTGGGAAAAGATAATTATCGCACCACTTCCTCAACAGAAGATTAATTTGCGAAAACAAAAATCTGGTTTGAAATTAGCTCGATGTTATACATTGTGTCATGCACCTAAATGCATTATCAGCTGTGGTTGATGCTTGTTTTTGACTTACAAAAGTAATTATAAAAAATATTATTGAAAAAAATGTTGCTTGCTGCACTTACGATGGAAGAATTGTTTTTGAAGATTCTGAGTCACACGATTTTATTGGAGTGTATGACATCTAACGCATACCGTTAAACAGCGATTATAGAAAATGTTAATAAGATTCTGGCACTTCTGGACAAAGGAAAGTCTTTTGAGCGGAAGATTGGTCGTCTGGCCATTTTAAGCGACCGAGCAAATCAGCAGCATCCATCTATGCCCGGTGTGATTTATGGTACGAGATACCTCCCAGAAGTTGTCCACCAAGATGACGTCGTGGTGCTCGTCATCTAGTCAAAGCGAGCGTTGCAAAAAATAAATGTGTCTCAGCTTCGCTCAATCGAAAATTTCCGGACCAATAGGAAAACGAGAACAAATGTATTTGTAGCGTTTTATGACCGAAATCACGGAAGAATTGATGAAATAGTCGATCTTTTCACTGAAAAAAGGCAAACAAAAAACATTTTTTCTGGCCCCAAGGACAAAGTCCAGGACTGTTTCTTAATGCATACGTTAGACGTGTAGACCTTGTTATAGTTGAAAACATTTTGATTTACCTAAATTAGGTTCACTTGCCGTCGTGTATAGTGTTATTTGTTTGGTGACGATTAAAGGTGAAAGCGAAAAGATTTTTTTGTGTTAAATACCGAAAGAGAATACATAATTCACACGAACTATATTGTCTTCTTCTTGGCTTAACGACCTCCGAGGTCATGCCGTATGATTGATTACTCAGACTTAAGACCACATAGTTGTATAGTCGGTCCTCATCAATCAAGGGAACACGATCCAGATGGGATTTGCTGGCCGGTCCTGCCGTGTGAAGACTCTCGACTCTATCGCATCTACAATCCAACCAATTTCAACAGTATCGAACATTCGATCTTCTGCAGATGGTAGCTCGGGAGGGTTGTGCGATCGGTCCGGATGGGATTTGATGCAGGAACTCGACATTTGCTCGAACATACGATCGGCAACGTTTAATTCCAATCCGTCAAAACTGGTTCCCGGTCCGGCAAAACAACCGTAGGGCTAACTGTTTCATTTAATCGTACCGCCTAACTGAGACATGTTAACTGCAGTTAAAAGATGTTGAGTCCGGGCGCATGTGATTACACAATCGATCCATTTGAAGACGTAACGATAGCCCAAGAAGAATCGCACGTAGCATTGGTCTCAACGACCTTACCTTGGTCGTGATCGTTAAAGTGTGTGTGTGTCTGTGTATGTGTTGAACTGCCCTGTATGGTCAAAGCTTTGGCTGCTTTCTTTCAGTGAGACTTGATGCGATGCTCTCCTCCATGCGCGTGAAAGGGTTTGATATTTTTGTAGATACTAGTACATGGCATCAGATCGAGTCCGTGAAGTGAAATGCAGACCACTGCTGTCGATCCTTTTTGGCAGTGAGAAACAGCAAGTATGGAGCGCCGTTTTTGCGTCGTCCACATTCTCTTATGCAGTCTTGATATCCTGCATCCGATTCTCGTTTCGATTAACAGTTAGCAATCCATTCATCGTTTTTGACACTCACACCTACCATTAACCATGTGGAACGCTAAAAATTTATTATATTTTTTAATCAAATTAAAACGAACAATCGTCTGGGGTTACACTGTTTTGCAAAAGCATGCCAACGCCAAGCAGCAACATAAAATTGTTCCAATTTAGCACAGCAGATTGTTCAGCAGATGAGGGTCGCGCTAAGCGGATGACGAAACAGAAAGATCACCGCTAATATAGCCCAGCGGCTGTCCCGCAGCCAAATGGGCTGCTGCCACTCATTGCTCCATCTTCTCTGCTCGGATAGTGGGGTTTTCAGGTAGTACGAAGAAAGTGAGAGTGAAAATTCGTAATCGATTTTGGCGGAGCCTTTCGTTTCGGTAATATGGATCATTAAAATTTATGTGAAAGAAAGCACAGCACACTTTCGTACACTGGCGTGCTGCGAGCGTGTGTTGTCAAAGTATAGGAAGAAAAGGTCGTAGACAATGGCGCTTGGAGGAGAAAAGGGAAAGGACTTGAAATGGGATATTCAAGTGCTTTTGTTTGGTGATTTGACAACACACAATCAAACGGATTGACGGTTGACGAAAAGTTATGCAATGTAGGTCAGTATACGGTAATGTTTGGACCAAATATTTCTCCATTTTGATACGATGAGCGTAGTTTAATGACTTTCCAAGGTAACACGGGAAGCAAATACAAGCTAGGTGGAGGAGCACGGGAATTAGTCTGCAAGATTGGAACGAAATAAGCACCGAAATCCTAACAGCTTGTGTGCCTTTGGAGCAAGGAAGCTTAACCGGAAGTTGTGGTCCGTTTCCACGATTCATTTAAAGTGATAGGCAAAGTTTCCGAAAAGGTAAATACGAAAGTAATGCACCCAATCCTATTTCCTGACACTTGTTTTTCTTTTATCACGCTAACCTGCACTGCCAAGGAACTGTTTTCATACATTACTTTGCAGTTTTGCTGCGTCGCCCGATCGATTCAATGCTTATATCAATGACATCTTGCCGGTTTTGCGCATTTCTCCGCGAATGTTAAACTACAGCGCGAACCACGTCTCTTTAGCCGGTTTAGCCAGACCTGTCAGTGCTAGCGAACCATTAGCAGGAATGACCGTAAAATAATATCGTGCAAAAATATGTGTACGGCTAAGTGCAAAAATGGCGTTCCCGGCAATCCGCTTGCACCGACGATCGACTTCCTATCTGAATCCGGATTTCAATTCCGTTTTCTGTAGATGGAACGATAAAAGTGCATTTCTTGCGACAGAACAGGGGAGATTTTTTTTTAGTTTTTTTTTTTGTTGTTGTAATGTTGTCTTCGGTGTAAAGCACAATAATCACACCCATGCTGCCTTACTAACCGGGGGCCTAAAGGCCTGGGAATGCGAGCTATTGAATCGCCAGGTGCATAAAGAGAAACGTTAATTTCACGAGAGTGCATTAGTTTAGATGGATATGTGTGGGTTCATAACACCGGATGAATTACATTTTGCAATTCTCACTCAGTACAGGTGAGCTTACTGACAATCAATAGCAAAAGCATAGCAACACTTCATTACTGATTAATAGCGTATGATGATGACGTTTTTCCAACTAGTAAATCGGGTTAAAATTGAAGCTGAGTGAATTTTAATGCGTACCCCAAAGCAAAATAATGAAATTCATTTGTGAAATTCATTGAGGGAGTTTTGTAAACTTTAAAAACTTTAATGGTAGCAACTAAAAGTCAGCAAAGTACTAAACAAAAAATATAATAATATGATGAGGTTGCTGTATGCGGCATCCCTGCATCTGATTGATGACCAAAGAGTAGTAAACGGAAAATAAAATGGAATTAAAACCAAGAAAACTAAAGTTTTTTCCTTCCCAAATCATCATACGGTTTAGTTATTTCTGAAACTTTGTTATAAATGCCTCCTATCACAGTTGATATGCATATTACGATCCTTTGGTTTTGTGCATATATGCAGCGCTGCATGCATGCATGATTTGTCTTATCGCGCTTTGCAAACTTGTTATCGTGCAATCTATGCATGCTCCGGTAATCTGGTTCACGGGTATAGGAGTAGTAATTTGCATAATTTTCAGTGCAAGTAGGAAGTGTAACAATTTTGATACGCACCGTTTTGCTTGCCGACGTTACAACGCTGGCTGGCCCAAGCAAGCCAAGCGGATGTGTTGCGTTTTGCGCAGGCCCTTCGTATTTTCGTTGTTTTTGTTTAAAGTTGCCCATAGTGGCGGGGAAGTAGGAACTTGTCACATGCATCGTCGATCGGAAAATCGTGATCAACGAGAAACGGTTGCGTCATTAATTATTATTTTATTACGCATGATTGATGACTCGATAAAGTTGATTCATTTTCCGTCCCACCGATTTTGTAGGCATACGAACTGATGAAGGTACGCTGGATGGGAGATAAACTCATGACGCAATGAGTGTACAACGGTGATACGTGTAGGCCACTGTTTCTCAATAATTGCTTTAGTTTTGGGTGACAGCGGTACACAGGGAATTTGGTGCCGCAGCACGTTAGTTAGCTGCGGGGGGAACGATGTTTTAACTTATCCGTTTTTCATCTTTCTATCGTGTGTGGGATATAACCATCGGCGCTGGAGGGTCTAGCAGTCATTTCCTTTTTTTGAACTTCTTTCTTCTTAGTTGTTACTACTATCCAAGTACGGCTAGAGCTACCATTTCCGGATGGAATTACTTTTTATTGATACGTAAATGGAGAACCAATGGTTTGGATGATACTTGAGGTAATCCCGAAGGTTTTCGAAGCAAAAGAAGAAGTACAAAAGATGTGTGAACTGTGTATGTATTTTTCATTCATTGGTTTTCATTGACTACTTTTGCTATGGTGCTACCTGATTTTCTAACTTGTTTACTAAGATTGTACATTTTATTCCTTCTTTTGTCAATTTATTTACTGTTTATTAGCATGAATTGCTTTATGGTCAATCAACCATCGCATTAAGTGTTCTAAGTATGTTATGGACCAATTCTGTAACGACTGAATCGGTATCAAATCCCATCTAAATCCCATCCCGTTCCCTCGAATGTCGTATAAAAAAGAAGTAAGTTGTAATGAATATGACGATGTGAATTTATTATGTTTGTTGGCAAGTTCAATAATGTTCTTTTTTATGCTTTATGCCATTCTCTAACCTTAATTCTTTCTTCCTTTGATTAACTGATTATGTTTCTTTTTATTGATAACTGCTAAACGTTTCATTTTATTTGAATAGTTCTTATAGTTTTCCTGTAACTTTTAAATGTATTTAGTAATTTGGGCTTGCCATCTTTTTATGTTTGTCAATATTACTTCAGTAGCATTCTTGCATATGTGCTTCAAAAAAGTTTTAATATACATACATCAATAAAAACAGTATCGTTTCTTGTACTTACACACATTCTCAGATAAAAGATATAGAAAATATATTTTTTATATATTACACAAGTCGAATTATGGGGAAAAAATGGAGCATTAAGCAGCACGTTGTTAAGGTAACTTTTTTTTTTGTAGAAAAGCCGGTTTATTTCCGCCAGATGTGTACTCCATTTTACCATCCAAATTCTCTGCCCGTTGTGCGGCTTTGTGAGATGATGGAAAACTCTCTCGCTGTGAACCGACTGAGAAACTACTACCGGATAGCCCTCCAGAAAGGTAGATCTTAACCGTTGTTTACACTCTCTACGCACTCGCTCTCTCTCGCGCGCTCCATGAGGCACAGCATCACGACCGATCGGTTCCCGGTGGAAAGAAATGTTAAAAATAAGTGAGGTCCATTATTTCGCGATCATTTCTACCAAAACCCTCGTGGTATTAACACGTTCCACTGTGTAGTACAGTTTCTCATCGTGTGGTGTGGTTAAAGGGTGTTAAAGCAGTTATGGTTTAGGTGCGAGAGGTCTAACTTTATTCGGTGCGAATATCTTTCGGGAAGAAATGCAATTCTCCATTGTTACGTTAGCGTGAACATAACCGGAAAGGAAGAAACTGTCGGGAAATTAAACAGAAAAAACAAACGACACGCAAACAAAGCATAACATAGGTGGACTTTGGTGGACAAAGTCACCAAAGTGTGTATACGGTCCGTGTACTCAGTGTACTGGTCAGTGAGAAGAAAGTTAAACCATTACGCGTGACCAATGCGCATTAATGTTTCGAGCAGAACACTCACTTGCAGTGCAAACAATAAAGTTTTGTTAAATATCTTGGTTATGACTGGTTATTTAAACGTTGTTTCATATTAGAACTGTGTTTACGTTTTGGTGATTTGGTAGTACAGATTTATGTGTTTGACAAACGAATTTTTACCAGTGTTGTCATGCTGTTATATCTCATTCACAGTGACTTCTTGTGTTTGTTAGTAAAACCGACTTTGAAACCGTTTCCGTAAACGAATGGACGTTAAACGTTGTAACAATTGTGGCGTTGTATGCAGCATTCAAATTGTTAAAGTTAAACGTAACAACGCTTGTTTTTCCATCGTGTTGATGAATCGCAACTACACACAACAATACTGACTGTTTGTATTATTATGCGTTGATATAATCAGATGTGTTAGTTAAAGGTAAGCCTGTTATTATTGGTTATTCGATGTAAAACTTTGCCTTTAAAATTAATTGCTACTACACTCTTACCAAAGTATCTACTAAAGGTTAAGGGCGAGGGAATAAATCATTTGTTTGAAGCTGTAACCCCTTAGTAAAATGATCAATTGAACAAAAGGAAGGTAATAAGTATGAAACATCCAAGAGTTGTTACTTTTGAATTCTAAACACAAGCCAATAATCAATAATTCCCTCTTCCAAGTGTCAAATAATAATTGTTAAAGCAGTAATACGGTTAGGCCGATCTTCATGAAATTTAAAAAAAAGTTTAACGCTACATTCTACTTGCATTGTAACTGATGCACGAAACTGATAGTTGCTTCATGAAAAATATTTTATTGTTTACTAAAAGTCTCGGTACGAAAAGTGGTATGGAAACTCCTGTAAGCCACAAAGTTCTGTTATTTTTATTTTTTTTTTATTCATAAGGGACGGCCTGGCCGTATTGCTAAGTTCTGTTATTTGTTGTTATCAAAACTATGAACTTTATACAAAAAATAGTTATTTCTGCATCGATCAGAAAGAGAAAACTTTTCATCATACTCACAGGTTGGATCCAAAACACCCAAAATAAGTTGATGTTAATGAACTCCGAAGTCACAGTAGAAAACGATAATTTAATTAATTATGAACGGATCTGCAGACCTTTAGTTGGTGTTATTATTATTACGTTCCATTTAAGCTTTCGCATATTTTGAATTTGATAATGTGACGATTACGCAAGCACTATCTTGATTACGAGGAAGAAAGAGAGAGAGAGAGAGAGAGAAAGAGAGAGAGAGAGAGAGAGAAAGATGCAAACCGAAACGAGATGGAGAAGAGATCTTTCTCTTTACACCTCTTTAACCATTCATGTTTCACCATGCAACTGAAAAGTAAAAGGTGTGACCTTCCAAAAGAAAGTGAACCTTTTTAATGCTCCTTGCGGCTGCGTAAGGTAAAATATCATGCATATTACAATGTTTTGCTTTTCGTTCGTCAACTATGTAGTTCTGATGGGTCTGATTTGGTATTTATTTAATACTTTAATACACACTTTTTGTTTTAAAATGAAATAAAAAAAGGAAAGAAATGACAAAACGATTGCATAAAAACCCAATACGAATGTTATGCTTGCAAGGAAAAATAATACAATTCAATTCAACACATTTTACAAATGCTAGTGCTTTGTGCAAAACAATTTACGATGTCACATATTATTTATGCAACCGTGCTGCACCCATTAAATGGTTAGCAGACGTTTGCAGCTTACAAAACAAACATAATTATCTTTGCAAGTTTTGTTGTACCTTTACGCCGACTGCATGAAATTGCCTGCCACCCATCTGGTCCGTCATCATCTCGTTGCTTATGGCCGTCGTTACCGCTCGAAGATGGCCTTAGGGCTCGCGGTACGCTGACAGTATAAGTTGCAGCTATATAATGCCTTGTAACTTTTACGTTGCCTCTATCCAAAATCCCACACTTTTCACCTAGAGTGTTTGTTACCAGAAAGTGATTGTTTTATGTTTTTCTCTCAGCCATGATTATGCCAGATTTTCTGGCCACTTTGAGGCTACTTGTTACTTTTAACGTTGGACATTTGATCACGCTCGTCTCTGAACGCTTTAGTTTTTCCCAAACCGGTCACCCCAAGCGGGAGTCGTTTTATTTAGCTTTCATTTAACTGATTCCGAATCCAGCCGGTTTCTCTTCCTGCTTTTCTCCTCAGATACGTTATCTTGCGCAAAGTTACACGCTTGGTGTGTTTAACCTGTGAGAATCATTTAAAAAGTTGCACGGGAGCTACAGACTTCTATGAAGCTATGGCTGGTTTGATAGGTAATGAAGGAGTAACAGTATAAAATCACTTCATTCATTCATTCCACATAACTGTAAGCTATGGTTTTGGCAAACACTTAAAACGAGGAATGTTAGTGTAATGCTTCCATGATGTTCCTTAGTTATTCTTTCACATTACAACCCGGTCAGAGGTCTTGGCCTGCCATTTATGACGTCCTTGACTTAATTTTTCTCGAAACTTATTCGGTTTAATGCTTCGTGTCGGGCGACGGTCCGTACAGGATACGATACCTGGTCCTACTCCTAGTGTGTGTCCAGCGTTGCTATCGTCTCAATCACTTTTTTTAAACTGCACTATGTCTTCACATAAAGCTAACGTAGAACTGTGATCGTTGCATTAGCATTCATAGCTAAACATTCAGTTGAAATTGATTCAACTTCTTTGCTAAGGGGTAAAACTCTTAGTATGGACAATTGTTCAATTGCAGTTAATACGACATTATTGTGTCTGTATATAAAATACATGAAACATAAGACGATGGAGAGTAGCGTAGATCACAGGTTGAGGATCCTTCAGGAATAAAATGTCATCAGTAAAATTAAAAAAAAATAAGTGAAATATTTCAAATTATTTTATTACCATATTCTAAGCAAGTCCCAGAGGACATACAGGGCATACAAGGCATTTCCGAGAACAGAAAACGATATGTTGAAATCGAGTGAACCAAAAAATTAGTCCGTTCTTGGTGTGTAATTTAACGTTTATCGTTCCTTATTCAATTACATACCGACCGATCGCTACCTAACTGATCTCAGGCCTGACAAATACTGTCCATTTCGTATCCTTTTTTCTGCTTTTCACATGGACTTTTAACAGACACTTTCTGCTTTCATCAGTATTACAAAACGACTGCATTTTGTTAAATTCCTCATAGCAAGCATTAATTATCAGGCCATACCGCCCATCTAACGGCTTGCAGGATTTATTTATACTACGTTGGATGGGATCCTCCTACACTGGACTGCCCCCATACTACTGGACCGTGACTTTTCCGGCAATGTGGAATGAATAAACTTAGTAAACCATTATAAGGCTGGCATGACCCTGGAAGCTGTTAGGTCAATAAGAAAAAAAATATTGAACCGAGAAACGAAAGTTCCTGTTTTTTATTCACTGAAGAACGGCGTAAATTTCCATTTATAATAGTAAAATAATTTGTTGATACAAAGTTTAGCATGGTTATACCTAAAAAAAGAACCGTACATTAAGGAGGCCTTATAATACTGTCCAATAGTAGGTTCCAGGTTTCTGCAGAGCAAAGAAGTCATCAATCAATTGATTATTAATTACGAAAAAAAAAACAATAATACACACACGATGAAAATATGACATTTTATTTGAATTTAAAATAAAAAAATGTAAATAGATTAATAATTAGTACGCAAATGCCATCTTTCTCCAGATTTTTAAACGTTTGTTGTACGCGTTTAAAGAGGCCATCTTAAGTTATATCAGCGAATTCTACTAGATGACTTAAATGGACTCTTCGACGCCCTTGGAATAACAATTTTAATTTTGCGATAAGAAATGAGTACGTTTTACGATACGGGTTAATTCTAGCCATCTTTAGCTCATTTTGAGGTAGAAGTTGCTCTACCATAACTTTAACATCCATGTTCTTGGCAAAAAAATTCGTTTTGTGCGTGTATGCCATAATGTTATTGTATTTACTATTAGTGGTTTGTGTACAGTAGATACATTTATAACAAGGATTTTGTGTTTCGGTTTAAAACTTATTTTATTCACATTAATACTGAACATATGAACACAATATACCATGTAACGGTGACACGCGCGAGTCACGTTCGTGCCAGGTGGCGAAATAAAATCAAGTCAATCTGCACGATCGAGAGGAAGTCGACTATATCCGTTAAGGTCAGGGTACATGGAGTTAGTGCCGAGCCCAGGATCAAAAACCTATGAATTGGGTTTTTGTGTCGATATCTACGCACATTACCATAATTCTCATTTACCCCCTTGCATTGAGTGCCGGCAGTATGAAAGCGAAGGCCTGCTTGCTTTCTTCCTTAGGCCTGTAGGAGAATACTTCACTCAAAGCGGAATCGAATCGGGCGTGTTCGGGAGTCCATTTCAGAAAAGCCGAATATCAATTCAAAAACCCATTCCAAGAACAAAATCTCTAGAGGGATTGCTGTTTTTCTTTTTGCCTGTCCTATCACTAAACAGTTTACTACTTCATTTACTTGTTAAATGATTTTTCCATCCGAAGAATGATTTAGGTTTAAGCAAGGAACTGTATGCAAATTGTACTCAGCTAAACAATTACCAAATCAAAATAAACATTTTTTAACTGTATTGTTCGCGTTTGCCTGTTTTCTTTGGTCAAAATGACAAAGTAACAATAGTGGTGCGCTTTTGAAAATACACTCTCGAGAATACAGTGTTGTTGACAAATACGGATATACAATTTTCTGCTAACAATAGTAACCGAATGATGTATTGCTCCGATGTGAATGAGAGTTATTGTTTCGATTGTCACGTGTACAGCGTTGTCAAATTTCAGGCGTACACCCGACTAAAACGCGAGGCCAATAGAATCGAATTGAGGATCAATAAGACGTAGACAAAGTACCCGTTTGCTTTGTACCTGAACCTGTTAGTTGACGGCTACGATCTTGAGGTAGTAGAGGTCTATGCCACCGGAGGACTCCAATGTACTCTGAGCAGGCAGAGAAGAAGAATTTTCATAGTTCTAAAATCACAGCTCTTTAATAAAAAGCATTTGTTGATAAACATCAATTACTAACCAAAGGGAATTAAACAGCGAGTGATAAGCTTATTATCAATCAAAAACCATAAGTAAACAGATAGTAAACAGGCATTTTGAAAATTTCACTTCAAATAAATTATATTAACTAAACACCTCATAAGCCGCTCTCAACATTTTACTCAATGCTTCGGTCACAGATAAAACTTACAATAAGAGCTACCGTGCGTGACAAAAAACTACGTTGCGGTTGCATGACCGTAAGAATCCCCTTTGGGTAGAAATTCATACAATTTGTACAGAGTTGAGATAGCAAATATAAGGGCGGACGATTATTCGATGAGTTGCATTGGTCCATAATAGAACACTTTTATTGACAATTTAATTGGTATATTTTTCAAAGAGTAAAAAAGACTATCTTGTTCAAGTAAAATATATTGAATTTCAAGCTCAATTTCTTCGGCATTGCCAATTTTAATACCTGTACCAGTCAGTGAAGATGAATATACCATTCGTAATATGCAAAGAATACAAGTTACGATTGAAAAAAACTAGCTTTGGGATACCAGGGATTCATATTTCAAACATCAAACCAAACATGCTTTCAATAAACGTTAACAATAGGAATGATCAAAGATAGGTAATAGCAGCTGGGAGATTTTGTGTACAACTTGGATTTTGGATTGATATTCGGCTTTTCTGAAATGAACTCCCGAATACGCCCGATCTCACTTTTGATTCCGCTTTGAGTGAAGTATTCTCCTACAGGCCTAAGGAAGAAAGTAAGCAGGCCTTCGCCTTCATACTGCCGGCGCTCAATGCAAGGGGTTGAATGAGGTTTATGATAGTGTGCGTAGACTTCGGCAAAACTTCGGGGTGTTACTTGGGATTTCAACTAATTACACATTGGACACTGGTCAGTTCCCAGATAGCAGCGAGTTTGCGGATAAGCAGTGGTCTCAGCTGGCTGTAACAAAGGCTCTAAGATTTTTCAGTTTTTAATTTTTTATGTTTATTGTTTGTTTGTTAATATTATTGGATTACGGCCAACTCCCATTGTAATTACTATTTTCGATACTTGTAGTAAGCATATTGCTCATAAGCTGCTCATAAGATTAATATTCCAATTACAAATTTCAATTTGAATATCAACAAATGTGAGATATTCCCTTTGAAAGGGTGGTTGAATGGAATTCACAGAGTAACAAGTAGTGGGAGGAAAACTAAAACTACTTGCGCCGTCCGGTTTGCAACTGTTTTTACGTCCTATATATCAATCTTACACGGCACATCTTATAATACATTGCTTTGTCAAATTTTTGAGTTCATGATCCTTAGCTGATGATACATTGTTCAAAATTGCCATCCTAAATATGTTTTGTTTTGTTTTTTTTTGTGGCAGAATAAACTCCTCAATGTTTCCCTTAACTTTGATATTAATTTCCTACAACACCTTTGTTTTTGTGCCATATATTATGACAATTCATTAAAACCAATTTCGTGATTTCGTGTATTTTGAGACTATTATCCAAATTTGAGACAAAATTAAATGAGTCAATTCGTTGAACATCAATTTCATCAAATAAGGGTAAATTGTTCTATTATTTTATGTATGTTGGCAAATAAAAAACAGTATAATACCAGAATGAAATTGTATGCTTATGACAGTTTTAGCCATTTACCATCTATGGAAAACTCTTATTTTGTAACGACTTTTGTACATCAGTTAGTATTTAATTCATAGGAAATATTTTTGTTTCTTCACAGTTTAGGTTCGTATAAAACAGAATGCTGGTCCCACTAGCATTGCTCGTAACATTCCTCTTGCGGATAGAGATCCACGCGGAGGGTTTCGACAACCATAGACACAATCAAAATGATCTAAATTCACTATTGCAACATCAACCTGAACCATCGATTCTGCCAACGATTGTGCCTGGAGAACAGGTAAATAGTAACTCTTTACTTTATCAAACCTCTTTGACTTTATCAAACCTCGAACCTATAATAACGCAAAATTTTGTTTTTTAAGGTTTTCCCTCATGGAGTTGTCCGTTATCAACATATGATCAATAATTCACCGAGCAGCAATTACTTTGTCTACTACACAGACGCTATTGCTAACCATCAAAATTCTCAGTATGTTCAAGGGTAAGAGGATGCATGAATGTTATTTAAAAAATAAATTACAACAACCCTGCTGTATTTTTTATTTCCTTCTAGGTACAGTATCCAAAACAGTGATGATTCGCCAGAAGGTGTTTCATACAGTCCAAATTCGGTTCCTATCCAACTAGTTACATTAGTTCAACCGGCTGTAGGAAACCAGGAAATTCAAAACTTTACCGAAAATACATTTATGGACGAGTCTGGTATTAAGAAGCTCGTTTCAAGCACACAGAATTTAGTCAGCAATGAAGATGTGGTGGACATTAACAATGCAGAAGAGGGTGTCACAGAACGTGCACAAAATGTTTCGGAAGCACAATCCACAACAGCAGACAGTGTGCCAAGCGAAAGCCAACAGTCGGAAAAGGCTGAAAGCTTTGATCAACCAATCATTGTCGGCGATAGTGATGCAGCGGAATCGAGCGATGTTCAGCGCCGTCAACATAACGACCGACATGTCAAGCAAATCAATGTAGAAATTCTTGGTGAATCGGAAGACCATAACAACGGGCAATATTTGAAAGAAACCACTATTTTAGCAACTAAACCGGCCGAACCATGCGATGACAACAATAAGGCAGAGGGGATCCTCATTACCAAACAGGAAGTTACTACTATCAATCCAGTGACGGTTACAGGCCTTCGTGGTTCAACTGCAGCGCGATTGAGCAACAGATACAAGAGCTCACAAACAACAGCCAATCCAAGTATAATCATTTCAACGACACCGAAAACTACACCAACCGCCGTTACGGGGGCACCTAAACCAGTGTCCTCCAGATATTTGGCTCCTATTCAAGCCGGGTTACGGTTGTCGAATACAGAAAAATCCAAAACAGATGACTGTCAGGATGATGGTGCGAAGGTGAAGGAACAAACTGTCGTAGAGGTGCAAAAAAGTGTGAATATAAAAAACATACTGATAAACCAGGAGACCCCAAATTTACGTCACTTTGGTAGCAGAACCAAAATTATCAAACAACCAGTGTACGTGGAGAAACCTGTTGACCGTATCGTAACGCAGCCGGTGTTTATCGAAAAACCTGTCGAAAGAATAGTAAAGCAGCCGGTTTATGTGGAAAAGCAAGTACAACAGATCGTAAAACAGCCAGTTTACATCGAAAAACCCGTGCCGGTTCCGGTAGATAGAATTGTGGAGAAGCCCGTCTATCACACGCGCTATGTTGACCGACCCGTCCCGGTCGAGCATCAGGTACACGTGCCTGTTGAAAAGATAGTTGAAAAACCGATACCGGTGGAAAAGATAGTGACGCAGAAAGTGAAGGTACCATACCCGGTGGCACATATTATCGATCGGCCGGTAGCCGTGGAAAAAATTGTGGAAAAGCCTGTAACAGTCGAGGTGGCACGCTATATCGATCGTCCTTATCCTGTGGAGAAGATCGTTGATCGTCCGGTTCCAGTAGAAGTGCCGGTAGAGAAAATCGTTGAAAAGGTCGTTGATCGCCCGGTGGAAGTAGAGCGTGTTGTTGAAAAGCACATCCAAGTTCCGGTACCCGTAACGGTGGAAAAAGTTGTGGAAAAATTTGTCGATCGTCCTGTGCCTTATCCAGTGGAGAAAATTATCGATCGGCCGTATCCGGTGGAAAAGATTGTAGAAAAAATAGTAGACCGACCATATCCAGTGCAGGTTCCGGTACAAGTACCAGTGCATTATCCGGTAGAGGTCCCCGTTGGTATTCCAATACCTTACCCGGTAGAGAAATATGTTCCGCTCCCGATTCATGAGCCCAAACCAACACATTCTATTATAAAAACGGTTCACCATGAGCATTTCGACATTGGGAAATTTTTGGCACAAAAGAAAAAACATTTTGTAGACCACTTCTTCCCCAAATCACACCATCCTTCCAAAGTTATAGTAGAATCTCCGGGAAAGTATGCTTTTCCGGCCAATCTACGGTATCCCAAAAATGATTTACACTATGGAGCATCCGCATCGATACCTGTGATTGTTGATGGTAATCATCTGAATGGACACACACATTTTTTGCCTGAAAAACATCATCCCGCCTTAGGAATAGTTTTCAATGGCGATGCTTATGCAGGTATGCGATAAGAAAACACCAGAAGAATGTTCTGGTCCGAGCTTTGAATAATAATTTGATTATCTGATTGTTGCAGGCAATTTCGGTTACATTCACCATGAACCAGTAGTGAAGGATGACTACGTGGGGCCTACACCTTTGCTGGATGACCATTGGGCAGCTAAGAGTGATGTGAAATTTCGACGAAGCCCTAGCTATGGCAAGAGTCTGCGCATCGAATACGGTGGATTTAAGCCTCCATTAGTGCCATCTGTGGAAATAGACGAACACGGTATTCCCCTGTCAAAAGCAAACAACTAAGTTATATTAAAAATAGGTTTTGGTTAGCAAATTAAGGCAGTGGCTTAAATTTTTAAATGTCTAATGTCGTTGTCTATGTTTGTTTAACTTAGATTCGAGCAGTTGTGTGTTTTCTATTTATTATTGTTTAATAAGTCAATAAACGTTGTTGAGTAGTAAAGATACAAATATGTTGGAAATATGTAATGAAGTGTTTTTCGTACAGACCAAATCATGAATACCTGGTTCATCAGATAGAAGGAGGTTGTATCCGAATGTGGTAAGAGAGAAACATAGAGAGACATTAGTCGGTTTAATGATAGGATAGGACTTTTTTTAGCAATCAGAAAAGATTACCTTTTTAAATGAACTGTTGCGAGATACTGTTATTTATTGCTGTACCTTGCTGTTTCTATTCCAAAGTAAAAGTTCCGGCCAGTTAGCCGAAACCCGATATAAGACCCTCTTTATATATGATGTTTCCTTCCATCAGTGGTTATAAGAAGATGAGCGAAATATTTCTTCGAAAACCATTCGCTACATGAAATATTCCTTTTATTTAAAATGAAATAATAAAAAATTAAACATATCCTTAATGGTTTAGCGGATCCTAGAAAGTTTTTTTTTATATTATTCCTTTGGTAGACGCGATAGCGGTGCCGATCTTTTCACTGCAGGACCGGGGAATAATTCTAGACCAACAAGTCTACTAAGCCATTTAATGTGCGCCGTGATCTTAGAAGGTTTTTTAAGCCAAGGATAGAATAGAAGAATTTACTGCTCGGACTCTGATGTATGAAAATGATGAACTGATGACCAACTCAAGAAACTGACGAAAGTGTAGGACTTTTCATATATATTGGTTCTTATATTTATCACACGTGGTATAAAGTAACAAGGTTTCGTATCAATTTGCTTTTAAGACTATGAAGTTTTTTGTTGTTGTGCAACCCAAAATTTAAAGACACATGTAAGACTATTGTCGTCGATGATATCAAATCGTTCAGTGTAAATAATTGTGCTAACGACTCGGTAAACGGTAAGCAGAATAAGTTGCAGCATTAGACAAAAAAAAAGAAAACAAAACAGAAAATAAGGAAGTGAAAGAAAAGATTTGGAAGTGGATAACAAGAGGGAACGGAAAAAAGGCTGGGATATGTTGAAATCAAAGTGATGGGAAGAGGAATTAAACATTTTGATGGCAATAAGGAAGGGATCTTTACGGCCCACCGCAGTGCGATGTAAGGCAACAAAAATTGGGGCACAATTTCGAAGGGCGCAGGAGGGAACATATAGAGGGATTTGCATGAGCAAATCTGGGGCATCGATGCAATCAAGGAGAAGTGCGGCAACAAATGAGGATTGGGAAAAAAGAACGGCGATCTTCAAGCGACGCAAGACCAAGCAACCGGCTTCTGTCCTCGTAACAGGGCAAAGCAGAGTATCCATCGCGAATAGTTTTCCGGAGAGCAAGGAAATGAAGTACCTCTGCACCCGCTCTATTCGATCAATGTGGATTCATGCCGACGGGGACCAGATAACCGAGCCATACTCCAGCATCGATTTGATCAGTGAACAGAACAAAGACTTCAAACAACAAGCATCGGAGAAGTCAAGGGCTACACGTTTAAGTACACCAAGAGTCCTCCTCGACTTGCTGACTATGGAGTCAATTTGGTGTTGAGCAAGATGTCCAAGTCCTTAATGACCGAAACACGCTCAACCATAACCTGGTTAAGGAAATAAGGATTAACAAAAGGGGTGCGGGACCAGGTAAACATAATAACACTACACTTAGTGGGATAGAGGAAAAGACGGTTGTGATTACACCAAGCACAGAAACGGTCAAGGATAGATTGAAAAACAACACAGTCAAAAGGAGAGGATATAGGATAGAAGATTTTTAAGTCGTCAGCAAAACAGAGGAAATAATCGGGTGGAAGGACAGTACTGACATCATTGATATGCAAAACAAATAACAGTGGACTTTAGACACTTCCTTGAGGTACGCCTGAACCTGAAGGAAAGGGAGAAGAAAAGGAACCTTTCAAGGAGACTCGATAACTACGATTACACAGGAAAGAACGGAACCTGGCAAGTAAGGAGGTATGGATGCCAAGACAGGATAATTATACATAAATGAGGAGTGCGTGGAGGATCAAAGGCAGATTTGAAATTGGTGTAAACGACATCAACCTGAGAAAACGTATCCAGTTGAGACGAAAGGCAAGAGGTAAAACATATTAGGTTAGTGGAAGTTGATCTTTTGGGCATGAATCCATGTTGTTGATGAATGATGGAAGAACGAGTAACATACAGAAGATAGGAATGGAGAATTGTTTCTAACACTTTGGCTATTGCACATAGTATGGAAATGCCTCGGTAATTACCGACCGACGTCTTATTTCCTTTTTTATGTATAGGAATAAGCCAAGAAAGTTTCCACAAGGAAGGAAAAGAGGACTTACACAATGGCAGGACGAATAGTTTTCTAAGAAGAGAAACAAACGTTACACTGCACCTTTTAGTACAGATGCAGAAATTCCGTCTGGACCAGGCCTATAAGACATTTTAAGCGAGTTAGGGCATTGAGGACGGATATATCATCAATGATGCTGGAGAAGTAACTCGGTAGATCAACCGGAGCATGAGCATCGTTAGATGAAGAGGTTGAGGATAAATCGCCCAGAGGCCGAGAAAAATTGCAGGCGAAATGCTCTGCGAAGAGGGAACAGATGCCGGTAAAGTAAAGCTAATATCTTGCCCGATTGTAAATGCGGTATGCTGCCGCAGCATATTTAAATATCTGGCGATGATAACCTGAGGCAGTGAGCCGAAGATTGCGAAGAGCCCGAGTTCTGTCAGAACGCAAAGATATGAGAGTTGTGTCAGACCAACATGGAGAGGGACAACACAGAGGGAAGGCTGCCAATATAACTTTCGTGAACTTGTCTACCGCTTCATTCACGGAGTTTGAGCGATCTAAGAATGTCCAGTTAGTAGTGGAGATTATTTGAACAAATTTCCCATAGTCTACCTTGCGGAAGTTAAATTCCCGTTTCTGGGCCTTTCTGATACGTGAACGGGCTGGGACACGAATACAAAGCTCAAAAGCATAGTGATAGCTGTCTGCAGGAAGTAAAGGTTAGGGAAAGCTAGAGACGGGCAATATAAATAAACTAAAGACGGGCAATATAAGGCAGGCAAAAGGTATAAGGTAATATAAAGGTCTAACTGTCTTTCAGCGGAATTAATAATACCTGATTTTTTACTTAGATTACATTCTTAAGACTCTTAAGAGGAGGAAAACGATGAAAAGGTAGAGGGAATGTAATAGTCAAATTCGGGAGACCAATTTATAGATGGTTGATTAAAATCACCAAATAGAATTAATAAAACCCTCGATTTCATGCGCTCTTGTATCGCAGAGATGGAATTGCACAATGAGTCAAGAAGTACTGAATTTTAGGTAAGCCCTGGCGGAAAATAAATAGCTCCCACGAAGATAGAATGCTCCCTAAGATGGATTTGTATCCATACAAGCTTCAGGGAAGTATGCGTGTTAGGTATTCTTAAGGATGTGAGCTCTGCTTTGCAGGTTACAAGTACCCCGCCGCCGCGAATGAAGGTACTGTTATCTGAGGAGCGGTCACAGCGATACACGGAGAAAGTGTCGTCGGCAAAATGTGCAGTGGGAATCGTATCATCTAACCAAGTTTCCGTCAACATAATGACGTCGTGACCGGAACGTCGCAAAGAGAGATACGGAGGTCAGTCAGCTTAGCCCTGGTACCAGCTATTGTTGTTGTGGTAGTGGAAGCGAAGGTAGTGTTACGCTGAAGATGTTGTGGCTGGTTAGTGGTGTAGCGGTTTCTTGTGATGCAATGGCGACAGTAGTAATGTTTTTTGAAGTGGTGTGGTTTGTTTTTGTTGATAGAGAGGACGATGTGGATTCCACTGAAGGTGAATTCCTTAAAAATTGTTCCCGTCGGCCAAGTGGATGGGGAAAAGGCTCTCTCCCGCAGCTCAAGCGACATACCGATCTTAAATGATAAGAAGGTCAGTGTGCTAAGATCCTTGTTCGCTGGGAATAGCTTAAATATTGATACATCATCAGTGCCGATTTGGTCTTTTACGAAATCTTGTACTTCTTGAGTAGTGGCCGTTGGGCGACATCGCGACAAATACAACCAGAGTTTGGGCGTTTCTGGCGGTAGTAACAAAGCAGCCTGACATGGTGTTTTGATTTTTGCTGTGCCAGAAAGGAGTGGAGTTGCCATAGTAGTGGTATAGGTGCTGGTCGGCGGGGAACGATCGATGAGGCATCGTTTGGATGGGTCGGGATCCGGAGTGTTGGTAGATGCTGGTGTGGGTATAAGTCGGCGATAAGATGAAGGTTGTTGAGTAGATAAACGGGCCTCCTTGAATTGCTCTAGTGAGGAGGTTGTCGTTCTTTTGAAAAACTCAGTGGTAGCTTCCCAGCGGGACGCAAATTCTGCAGTCAGTTGAGTCTTAAGATTATCCAGTGCAGACGTCAGAGACAACCGCCAAGCGCCCATTGCGTCGGTGTTCAGATCATTGGGAACACAACCACAGGAATCGAGATCCTTCCCTGGTGTGTTCCTTTACCACCACATTGCTCACTCCTAGGCAAGAGTGGTGGATTGCAGTAACCATCGCACGTGTAGATGTGATCTTCCGATGAATGTGCACGCACACACGACAAGCACTGGTCAGCCATGACGAAGCAGTGGAGTTGATATCAACGGAAGCACAGTATAGAAGCCGAAGTTATTCACACAAAATGAGCATATAATTATCTCACTGTAGGTTATTAAACTGTGGCAAGGCGATTCAGTTTCTTGTCAGGAATAGTTCAGTGTAGAAATGGAAATGCCTTTGCGTAAAAAACAACGGTAAAAATGTGTTTGATTATGGAACGACTTGAAACCGCGTGTCTAGTGGAACAGTGCAACGAAAAAAAAAAACATACATTACTTGTTTACTTATCAGGTGCTACAATTGCTTTGCAGTCGTGGCATACTCTAACAGTTCTCGAAATCACAGTCTAGCGTCGTTGTCTGCCAATAAAATATCGCGTTATATCTATCTGGTGGCATTAATGCGATCATTCCATCTTAGTTCGGGTCTACCAAGCCTCCTGTGTCCATGTGGACGGCCTAAAAGAACTTTACATGCTGGGTTGTTCGATACCATTCTTATTGTTGGTGTAGGTTTATTTTAGACGCGTCCAGCTGTTTTGAGCGCGAGTGGGCACACGAGCACTAAAACCCGTCTCGACCTATCTCCTCGGTGGTTGGTTGGAAAAAGAGGGCGATCGCACGACGCAACGTACGCACGATCCTTTTGCCGGATGTGCGTCCTGACATTTCTCTACCATCCAACCCACGTTTACAGGCGTAGGTTCGAGCTTTAGCGCTAACACTTATGATATGAGCAGTCCATCGGAGCCTAGCCAGTGTTCCGATGGACTATATTGGGGCTATAAAGATTTTATACAGTCTTAGTGTTGTGACCCGACCTGCCGATCTATTTCATTATTGCAGTCACTCACCGCTGACAGTCCTGTCAGCGTGTCGATGTGTACGTGAGAGCGGTCCGGTAGGATCGGGCAACGTGCGATCGCTAGGGGCAATGAACGGTAGCTCCTGGCGGCAAACGGAATCATTGGTTACACGATCCTCGAGGCAAACGGTCGCGTAGGTTCACGGAATATAAGTTTAATTATTAGTTACACCATAACTTTTAGCATGTGTTTTATTTACACGTGTTGTGATCGTCTTATACATTATCACAAAACTTAGGTTCGCCTGTCGCGACTGGTTTTGTTTTGAGTGAAAAAGGCGCGCAACCAGCACACTTGCGCGTAACTCAAATTCAATGTTGTTATTGGTGCAGACTTTTTACCCCAAAAAGGTGAAGTTTTGGATGATTTTGAAGGTGCGTTAGACTTGTTAGCACGGCCACTAGTGATGCCAGCATCGTTTTGGTTTTTTAATTTTTTGATTTTGATTATAGATGATGGTCCTCAAAGCTTCTAGTCTCGAATTGCCCTCTATAGCGCAAGATTGTCGAGACGACAGGCAAGCCAGAGGCAACCATTTCCCTGTTGGTGTTGTCTTGATTATGGTTGTTATGACATTTTCTGCCTAACGCTGGCAGAGATCAACAACTGGCTATATGAGTTTAAGAATATTAGCGATTGATATGGACATGGATTTTCAGTAAATCCAAGTAAGCTATCCTTCAGGCATTTCAGCAGTGCTACTATGCAGATAAGGTAAAAGTGAGTTAAGGAAGTTGTACATGGAAGGCGTGTGGAAACGGATTAAATGCGTCATTGAAAGTTTGTGTAATGCAAGAGAAATAATTTATCAGATTATAGTTCAAGCGTTAATGTGGTCATCTAAATGGAACAGCATATTGTACAGTTGCGACGATGAGCTAAAGCTCAATTACACAAATGTGTTGGTGCATTGGCTGACAGAGAAACATGTTATCACGGACAAGCCATTCGATAACTTTCGAGGTCATTAAGCCAAGAAGAAAAAGAAGAACATACTTTGAGTGACAAAATGTTGAAACATGTAACAATCCCAATTGGAAAAATCCAAGACAAAGATCCATGCATCGAAGCAGATAGTGCATTGGTGTCCGGAAGTCTTTGAACATCGATCGACGGTAGGCGTCTGTGGGCCATTCCGGAAAATTCATGAAACAGATCCCCACTCTTGTTTGTTGCTCCACCGTATGCGGAACGAGCATTTTAGCCATCCTCAACATCACCCTTTAAAGCTCTTCGCTGAGGTGGTTTGCAAGTGGGGGTAATTATGGCACATGGAGCTTGTTTGGAGGGGCAAACACCATTTGAACCATGGTCTTCAGACATCCACTGTACAAGTCCACTTAAGTACAATCATCCTGTTAAATCTAGATGCGGACAAGACCGCGATGTTATTTTTATAGTATAGCGATGTTATACATCCGTTAACGCGATTGAAGATATCACAAGAGCTGACTCCAAAATTTTTAACGCAATCAAACCAGAAGCGACTGCCCTAGTCCTTCCGAGGATGTAGTGGGAATACATTTGGAAACCTGATTAATGTACGTATGTAATACATTTGAAACATTCTAAATACTCCATATACAAGCTTTTTTTTAAAAGAACGACCTTATTGCTACAAAATTGCTATTTAGCATTAAGGTACATTAAGCACTCGTTTGAAGCGTGCTAACAATTACGAGATGTAATGTTTTCAAGCAGATTGTTTCCTACACACGGTGAAAATCCAATCATGATCGCTGTAATGAAGGGTGAAAAACATTCAGAAGAATGGAAAAGAGAGAATCACCAAAACAATTATCACCTTTAAAGTGGGCAATCGGAAGATGTTTGGACCGGCAGTTTGTGAAGATTTTCATGGATTTTTTTGTACGAGAAACGATTTTCAAAACATGAAGGTCTGCAAGATCAGAGCGATTTCTAAGCGGTTGGCTCTAGACAAGTATAGACCCTACGATGAACAATCTTTTATGGTATTGAAATCATTTCAATCCCTTAATAATTGTTGAGTCTCATAAGTACGAATGCTATTAGAAAACCTTTCCATTTCCTTTGGTATGTTGCATAAGCGCGAGATCAGCAAATGTCATTGATTTCAGAAACCCATTTCTAGCGTTACAATGCGAAGGTTCTTCGGAAGTATCTAGCAAATTATAAGCTGATTGAATTCCAACACGAAAAGCACATACTGTTGACATCTCTTCCTGACATGTACTATCAACCGTTAAATGAAAAGGAATGTTCACGTGAAAGTATCGTTGTCTATGAAATCAAAAGAGCATCATAAGTATCGATGAGTGGAATATCAAAATTGTGGTACATCACTGCGCGATTCGTGCAAACTGTGTATCGGTGTACATTAATGCATAACCAGAGTCACCAGGAAATTAATATTTATGTCCGTTAAACTTGTCATCTTATGAATTCAATGTAAGTGATGATTGCTAATTCGTGGTGAATTTCTATTTCCGGTCATGTGTAGTTGGTGATCATTATATTCAATATCAGCTTTCGCTGGACAAAAAAATCAAATAAAAAATGACTCAAATTATATTTTCCTTGAATGTGTTTTTCGGTTTTTCGAATTTTATAGCATTGTTTCTTGGTTGAGTATCCGTTTTGACGTGAGAAACGTGATGAAATATTTTACTTTAATACTCCAAGACTAAAACTGTTCAATGTATGGCTGCAATTGATACATTTTTAGACTTTAGTTTTGTAGACTCTTGGAAACCTTTTTTGAGTTTTATTTAACATATGCATTAAAAATACTTTCTTCAGATGCATGATAAAACTAAACGGTAAATGATAATGCAACCAATCAAATTGCATTATATTCATTGATTTATCTTTAATTTAAAAACTAAAGTCTAATCTTTGTCTCGTCACATTGCGACCTGTTGCCGGCACTTAAGCCATAAATATTGTTGGAAATTTTATAAGGCTCCCAACGCCCTGTCAGTTAAGAGGCGCCAAGAAGAAAATGAGAGATAAGAAGGTTAAAAAAAAGGGCAGGATGAGCCTGCCCTGGGATCAGTTAGGGAACGATCGAGTCAGTCGAAAATCAATCACGACCGGACAAAGATCGGAAAAACGAATATAAGCGCGCGCGAACAGCGGACAAATTTTTTGGTTTATTTCCAAGAGCTAATCAATAAAAAAAACTACACAGAAAAAGCAAAAGAAGCCGCGTTTCATTTTTCAACAAATATCAAAAATTAATTTGTAGACCTTTTTTCTGTTGCAAGATTGCCTATTTCATAAATTCATCCCTGACTTTCACCATGCAAATATTTTGATAGATTCCTTCAAATTCATTTATCAAATTGCGATCGAGTGGTTCTGGGACACACTTAGGTTGGCTACTTGGAATACCCCAAAATCTCTAAACGCTCCATTTTTTCAGCGATAGCTTCGAGTTGATAACAACATAATTTCAACATCATCATTGCATCTATTGGGAGGTTCCTTGTACTATAAATCACATGGGTCAATATGATTGCTGGAGAAAATATAACGGAACAAAGTACTTTTACTGTTTTCGTCCTAGCTACTGTAAATTAAGACATAAAGCTCTAAACTTTTGACAGTATGTAGCCAACTAGTTAATATTGACCACTTATCGGTGAACCGACCAACCAGGTGACGGTGACCAACCATTAAGAGGAGCATAATGGATAAAATCAACACATCGTTCCCTGCACCCTTCACCAACTCACCAGCGGTACCACAAGGCAGCATGATCTACTCTCTGCTGTTGGTCACTTACATCAATGATATTACCCCCTAGATTGCTTGAGTAACTTTATGTCCTGGTATTCTTTGAACTATAAGGAAGTTAATGCTCAAAAATCTTCTGTAATAACGTTCTCTGGAAAAACGTCGCAAACACTAAAAACATACCAAACCCAAAATACCAAAAACACAAATACAAAAATTCAATCTTAAGTAATCTGGAACCTCAGATTCGTAACTTATGTGTACTTACAGACTGTAGGCTTCAAGAACATATCTAGGAATCAAATTTCAAAGCGTTTCAACTGTTGGGCTTAGTTCACGTGTAGGTAAGGACTTTAAGGACCCTCACATTATTAAATCTTCAAATTGAGTTTTTGTTAGTGCTGTTGTGCTGAATTTTTATCCTGCTCAATGGATTGGGTCCGATTGATAAGTTCTACTCAACTTTTTAGGACTGGCGCATTGCCTCCGACTTGTTTGGAGTGATTTCGCGTAAATTGTAGACCGGAGAATACCTCTGACTTCAAAGAACAGTCTAAGGTGTTGGCTGGAGACGGTGCCACTACCGTGCTAAGTGCTCAAGGGGCATCCCGGTGGTAGAGGCGATTACGACGCCATTCATCACAAGGCAGGACCGCGGTTCGAATCCCATCCGTAGCCTTTAAATTAAACTTCCATATTCAGAAAAATATAGTGAATTTTTGACAAGTTTGATGCAATTGTTTTCTGATTTTGATAGTTTGGGAATGTGATGTAGGCCATGTCAGACCGATGAGCTTTAAATGTTAACTAATAGTAAATGAATAAAATATAGCGCAAAAGTTAGATTTCATCAGAAAGTCCAAGTTAGAAAGCATTATAGCTTGTATCGCGCTTGTATCGACTCTAAAATGAGCTAAATTATGATATTATTGATTATAATTGTTATGGGTGGATACTCATCTACGTCCCTTATTGTTACGCCATTTCTCGTTGCTGTCACTAAGTCACAGTGATCGATGTAGCGTTTGGCTATCCTCTGTTTATCCCATCGGTGCACAGTGTTTCACAACAAAAAAAAGCAACATGGTGTATCTGAGGTTTTAATGTATGCAATAATTAAATGTTTATCACAACACTTCACTAACCGAAAAACTTATCATAGGAAATAAATCATAACTGACAATGTAACATAGCCGGCATAGAAAATTGCAGTGAAAATAAACACAGCTCACATTCGCGACACGCTGGCACAACATATATTCAAACCAGCAAAATTGAAGTATTTATCTTCAGCTATCATCGCTCACAATGGAACTAGGTGCTAACAAAGAAAAGTTATATAATGGTGGGAAAACATTTGGACTCATGACTGTGTTTTGCCAAATAAAGAAAGCAACAGTTCGGACCAACATTCAACGTTGGTTGCATAGCTTTGTATTTGCTTTTCTAAATCGATGATATGACCACAATTGTTCAAGTATCCTCTTGAATAGCAATAGACACGGTTCACCCAACAATTCAAAACAGAAGCACATAAGCATGGTGAATTGCATCCACTATGTTCATGTTGTGCTGGTGTTTCTGATCGCATCTATACGTTCGGCGAGCAACATTTGATTGCTGCAATTTGTAGGTGAATGCTTGTATTGTAGTTGTATGAAAGTATAGATAATGTGCTGAGTATCCATTTAACACAGATATTTAGCTCAACAATTGAACCAAGCGCAAAAGAGGTCAACTTAAGGATGACTTGAGTTAAGAAGTAACTAGCTTACAGTTGTATGTAATAAGTAAATAGGTGGGATTGGTATTTGGCACGGATTTGGCTCTGATTTGCGATGCAATTTATATCTTGGTGTCATTCCTGCTGTGCGGCCTTGATCTATGTGTGTGTGTTGAGGTGTTTTCAAAATAATTTAACAAATTTGTCTTGTTCCTTAAGCTGTTTGCTTTTCTTGACTTGAATTGCACAGCGAATTCTTAGTTTGTTAAGTCTAGCCAAATAATCGAAAAGATTAAAACATATTTTTGCCATGTCAATCAAAGCAAACACTCAGGTAAAGGCTACATTAATCGAACAACGGTTATAATGAGCCATTTAAAAAAAAAAACGAAGTATCAGTTACGGGATTGCGTGGTACGCAGACTGAAACTATTTCGAATAACTTTCTACCTCTTCAGCCATGAACGAATCATGAAAGGACAATTTGGATGACAATCCATCAACAGGCCTTAGCCCCCAAGGAAAGGCAAGGATGATGGTTGTTTTCACTTTGCACCAATTGGCGCTTGTTTTTGCATCCCTCCTTTTTGACGTGCATTTCGCGTGTTCGTGCACATGTGTCTCGCGTTTCTCGCTTCACCTGCATTCATTTAGCTTGTGTGGCTGTAGATGCGTATGCAGAATACCTGTTTCAAGTTCAAACTGCACTTCGCCTATGCCTGTTCCGTTACCATTATAGAAATGCACTTACGTAATAGGTTGATCGTTTGCGCGGCCAATCTACTGTGCGGTGCGACACGTTGATTGGGAAGAGAAATGCATACATCTACCCACCTAGAGTGGTGAATGCGCGTGAATGAATTTTGTATGTTACGAACTAACGACTGTTGCATGCCGAAATCAATTAATTCACAACATTTGCATCGTCTACCATTTGGCACGTGTAAGACATGTACGACCTGTCCTGCATTCTAATGAGAATAAAAAAATAAAATGCATAACGCTAGCTGCAAACCAATTGTAGTAAAGGATCTATGAAAGCATACACATTCTGTTATTTTTTTTCACTCTAGGCTAAACCATCTTATTTAGATTGCAGACGACCACGTTGGGCCACATCTCCGAAGGTGGGGAAGGTTATGGTTGTTTTTATTTTTCTGTTAAAACCGGCTGCCAACCCTGCTCGTAACGAACACTCTCGCCTGTCACGCCGAAGGCTGGATTTGGTGTGGGCTATTGCGTTTTCATCTGCTTGCTATCATCCGGTTCGACTACTTTCTTGTGCTTCATTAACAGACCTTAGACTTTTATAGCAGCACTACCAGCTGAATGTGCTAAAGTTGGCGGGCGGGCGGATGCAACCGATTTCTTGGCGTTCGATTTTGCCGGAAAACTGTCTATTTGCTTCCGCCATACCTTCCAAGTGGGATGCGTTAAGGGAAGTGTAGCTTGGCTCCTTTTTAATCGTATCGCGAACGGATGGACGTCGGCGGATGCGGACATTTCTATCCACTTCCGAGATATCTTGTCGCCCGGTAGATATCGTCTCTGTGCGATTAATTATGCTAAATCATGACATAACTAACCTGGAGGATGTTTACATGCAATATCTGACGGTAATGCGGTCATCGAAAACGAGATGCAAAGGGAAGTCTATAACTGGGGGTGACATATCAAAACGGAAACGGTTTCAGTCAGTGAAAGGGGCGTATTTGCGTTGATGGGCGAATCGGCGCGATGGGAAGTACACTTCCGATTGAGGGGTTTTTCTTTAGCTTTCTTATGAATTAACTAATTGGTTGCTAGAACCATTTGAATGCTATGCTTGATTTACCTAACATTATCATTTTGTAGCAATCTAACAAACAGACTGAACATACAAAATTGACAGCTTCCCCTGTGTATTGATGATCAGCTTTGTAATAACACGTTGGTATTGTTTTTTGCTCCCTTTCCCGGCACATGTTACAGTAATTATTATCTGCGCGGAGTGCGGAACTAAACGCCTGGCTGTGAATCATAAAGAAACGAGTTCCCACCAATTGTTGTGCATGTACCAGGTGTGATTAAACCTGGTACAAATTCCCTCGTACGCTCGTATACGTATGTCTGTCATGCATAATATGTAAACCAAATATTTAGCCAAAAATATGTCGAGCAGTTTTGTAAAGGTATTTCACTCTACCTGCCATATTTTCTAAGCTCAAATCTGAAATTGAATAAACAGGTTTAAATAACGAAAAACAGTATGTTTTGCACAACTCAAAACAGACATGTCAAACTCTATTTGCGTTGGCTGCAATTAATCAGAAACTTGAAATATCAAACATAGAATGATGTGGACTCTAGAACATTTCTTGAGAGATTGTTCATTGTTTCCTTACATCATTAAAAAAGAAGGTTCTAGCAAGGTAGAATATATCTCAAGTGGAATATGCATCAAACTGTTTTATCGTTGATGTTTGACCGTTGAATAGCTCTGAGTATGTATATTAACATGTTTTGCAATGAAAAGACTTATTAAAAGACTTAAAATATGAAATAAAAAATCTGTGCAATCTTTACACCGTCAATCATGTATTTTTTTCACAAATATTTTCCATATTTTCCATCTAGAGTCCCGAATTATCGACTAGTTGCAGCTAAAATACGTAACACTACTTGAACAGGGTACCAGTTTTGACACGCCTGAATTAAATACTTCTTTCCTTATTAGCTTCACCCTTCTCCGTTTGTATGTGGTAATACATGGGTGTTTGTTTTCCAGCATAAATCCCGAAACAGTTTCCGCAGTGACGAGCGGTACGGGCCAAACCGGTGTATGCTGGAATTAGTTAGGGTATCTCACTCGGGGCCATCACACTGGTTATTTGTATTACATTCAGATGCTTGATGATGCATGCCTTCAATGATGGTGATCGCTTATTTCAACAAGGAAGTTGTGAAATAGTTTCAATTTCAGCGAAATGAAAAATCCATCAAGTGTTAAATTGTATCGTATCAAATGCACAATTTTTAGAAACATAACAATATTTCATACTGCTTAACTTCGAGCTATTGTACAACTTAATGGTATTTGGTTTTATACTGTTTAGTAGTAAGTTGGTCGAGCAATTATCAAAGAGGAAACCCCTTTTAGTAATAAGTAATAAGACTTTTTAACTAATTATAAGAGAAAAAAAGAATTATAAAACGCATCTGATACTGTTTCTTTAAATAACAGTTGTAAGCCCTAGATTAAAACAAAACAAACAAGAGGAGCTAAACTAAAAAGAACCCTTTTTCTACTCTGCTCTTCATTTTCTATTTAGCAAAGCATTAAGTTAGGTAGCAATACATAATTTTGCAATACTATCATTTTATGTGTTTTAGAAAAGTATTTTTACACTTTTTTGTCATTGTACAAGTATTTAATAGATTATTTCGAGGCGTCAAACGTATTTGAATTTTTAAACGGCAATTAAAGTTCGGCCATTTATGCTGGTAACTGATGCGGAACTTTCCCTTTCTTTTCGCCGCTAGCTGCAAGTCACCCGATGTGGTTGCATTATTTCAACGGCTCGGAAGAGGAACATCCCACTAGGACTCGTGCGAGGTGTTGGGAACCAACTGTCAACGGGTGAGCACTTGTTTCGTTGCTTCCTTTCCCTGCGACCAGCCCGAACCGGAGTGGGTAACGAAGTTGTGAGAGAAAGTTCAACGTCAAGCAAAATTGAGCCTCGCCACGGGTGTATGCATGAGAGAATAGTAGCATGTGTAGGGTGAGGTAGTGAGGCGCCATGGTAGAGGAGATGACCGGTTGCAGAGCTGGCTGAGATCCACCTAATGCGGCAGGCTGCAGTTCAAACCGGTGAGCGAATGTGTGCGAGTTTACGTGAAAGAAATTCCGCATAGCATGTATGTTTTGCACCCATTCAACCTGCGGATGTGTGTGGCTTTGGCGATCCGTCGGTGAAGAAAAGGAGAAGAAAACCCATTTTATAGTAAACATTTCTTTCTTTTAAACTCAGTACCGTGTTGGCGGCAAAGGTGTACGGATCGTTGCATGAAGGTGCACAGTTCATTTGGGTGTACAATGTTTGGTGGTTGTTTGAATATGTGATGCGTGGTTATTGTACTGTTTCATTCACCTGCGAGCGACGGATGCTACTACACTTTCAACAACATCAGAGTGGTGCATGTTTGTGTGATTTCATTGAATGTTTGTAAAAGACTTCGTTGCCTTTGAAGAGACGAACCCATGTGAGAAGCGTGCTGTAGTGTTTCGTGATTCATTACGTTGCAAAGTGCTTAAACGATTTTTGCCAAAAAATCTGACGACACATAGCCAAAGTTTCCTTACAGTGAATTATGAAAGAAGCAAAACAGGTGTATCTCTGTTTGAGTTAAAGTGAAAAACTGAAGCCGACAAATTACAGCGTGCAACCGTTAAGAACGTGTAGTGGTGTTTGCTTTACTGGATATCGTTACCGATCCATTCGGTAGCATCTTCATTCAGAGCGAAGGCTGTTACTGTAGGCATCATAAGACATGAGGAAGTGCATGGTAAGTGATGAACGGTGACCGCTTCCAATCATAGCTGCTTTTATGGCGCTATAACCTCAGGATGTCTTTGACCTAGGCGCCAAGTTCTTAAGCGCCTTGGCTTAGCTTTAACTGCCCAGCTGTATGTGATGTTTTCTTTCATACAGAATGCGATTCGAATGATATTGATACAGATTCCAGTTGTGTGAAATATCGGCACCGCCATCCCAATAACACCTTGCGTCTGATAACAATGATAAGTACGTGATAATGAGAATATCTATACCGGTTCACCTCTAGTGGACCTCTCATAAATATTCACTCATTTTTCATCAGCAGTCGGGATTTGATGCTACTTAGTGGACCATTCGGTATCGAGGTCATCGTTGATTTTGGACGTGAATAATAGCGAAGCAACAAACAAGAATCGGATAATAATTTTTGATTACAACGGTAACTGAACTTTTGTATGGATGCGATAATACTTATGGATGCTTCGCGATTGCACAGCCGAAAAAATCGAAAGCCTATAATTTTATGGTAGACGAAGGAGACAAACCAAGAAATGCAAAGTGCGAAGAAGAAATAGCATAATGTAGGTACAAAAAAGGAAAGAAAAGAAGCTTAGTTATGAAGCAACCAGTACACTGGTTTCGCGCTACAAATGTGCTTTTGTGATCATTTGTTGTGGTTCACGCGCAGACGATAATGCACAGCCGAATGCGAGTAACATGATGCGGACAAGAGGTGAACTCTGAAGTATTCATCACAAAGAAAAGATGCGCAATAGTTTTCAATCGAGAAGACACAAAATAGCGCCAAAAATAGTAGTTTGGCCAATGTGGTAATATCGCTGCTGACGCTTGGCGCGAGCTGTTGGCGCCAGCATAAAAACCATAGGAAAGGGTTTAACAGCTAAATTCAACAAATGTATAAATCGACAATTAAACAAAAAATCTTTACATGAACTTGCGCGTGTTACACTGGTTGCACAATAAATACAATTCCATGCAGTTGAATAGTTATTCCTCACTACGGGGGGCTGGTCCGAATGGGATTTGAACCCTGGTCCTGCCGCCCCTAAGGCTAAAAGTTATAGCTAGTTAAAGTCCACTAAAATATGTCATATTTTATTCTTTTCTTATTCCCTTGAAAAAGTAAAGAAAACCTTAAAAAGATAAAGAAATGTTAATTAGTCGCTTATTCAGCTAAAATTAAACATTTCACAATCATCTCATTGCATAGCGTGATTTCTTTCTACTTCCTTTATAAATTCACGAGATCGTTTCTGGCTTTTTGAAACTTTTGTCATGCGAGATTTTGAAATGCTTTGAAATGTTGATCTCATTGGTTCTATTGAATATTTTGAATCTATATCCAAATGATTGAGTGTATCCGGTCATAAGCCGGCTACACATCGACAACGGATGTGGAAGACGGAGAAGAACCTGTGGCCATTTAGAAAGGTTGCACAGATTGCCTGCACTTAAAGAGCGGCACTTGAAACGGAAGCAACTGTAATACAAAACCCACTGTCATGAAGGATTCGCCTTAAGGCAATTAGCAAAAGGTGCAAAAACCAGCACACGAGCTCGTGCGCATGAAAAGAAAGACAGAACATGAAAGCATTGAAATAATTAACGCTTACACTCATATGTGATCTGTAAAGAGTGATCTTTTTTAAGTTACTACTGTGGCAAGAAGTGGGACAAACGAAAAAAAAAAGACAGAATTCCTTTTCAGCAGTTTTTTTTTCGCAGGTTTGCTTTGGCTGCTTTTCGGAAATAGAAGAAAGCCACGGCTTGACCATGAGCAATGGTCGAAGTGAAATAGAAGGTCCAACATTAACAAGCTGACCTTTGTGGAGCTTGTCATGCTTAACCATTCGAAAATCTATAAGTGCCGTGTGTAGATGCCAAAAAAAGTACAAATAAACGTTTCACCACGGGTTCGTTCTTGATCTGATCGATTTGGCGTCAATGGTGTCAGGCTTTTTTTATGTTTGTTCGACATTTTGCGCAATTCATCACGGACGTACCATATGTGTTCGGTTTTTGTTATTTGTGGTTTGCATCTGCTCTGTGTTCCGAAGACCATGGGCAATGAAAGCGCGAGAAACACTGAATCCATTAGCTTTAAAAAGATGGAATCGCTTCCTTAATGGTTTGTCGGGTTTCTCGCTTTCCCTGCGTTGGCGTAAAGAACATTCGACGATTGAAGTATGGTTCTTTTGTAGGGAATATTTTTTTAATTTTTTTTTTTATTTTTTCGTCCTGGGTAGTGCCTGGCATTGTAGTTAACGGGCCGTCCTACGCAAAAACATAACACCATTTGGATATATCTAATGCTATTTATCGATTTTTTCAGCTTCTTCTGCTTCTACCCTTGACAGTCCTGGCGAGTAGATCGCCGGCTGCAGTGTTTGAAGATGTGTTTGAGTTGGGCCGACCAAATGCAGGCTTTCGGGCGACGACTGAAAGTCGGAACGTAAGATTTAGCACCGGAAGTGAATGCAAGAACCAAAAAGGATATGTTTTATTTCTTTTTCTCATTGTTCTAGGGAATGAAGGCATACTTAAGAAAAAAGTATCGCCAAATGCGAGATCCACTGCCACAGGCCTCAATGATGGCTGCTTACACTGCTGCCCACGAGCGGTACCAAAACATGGAAGAGAAACAGTACGATCGCGTACGTGTAGAAAATTTGCGCAAACTGTCATCGGTTCGCACGAAGCGCTTAGATGGACAGCCAGCAGCGGAGAAGAAGCCGAAAAGACTGGAAATAGTTCCACGGGAAATGATCAAGTTTGAGCTGTCCGATGCCATGATATTCACTCCGGACGTCGATTCGCAATCTTCAGATCAAACGAAAGCGCGCACAAAACGAGAAGAACAAGGTTCGCCATCGGTTCGCGTGGAGCCAGTTCCTCGGGAGATACTTCGATTCGAGTTGACTGATGCAATAGTATCTAGACAGAAAAGTGAAACGGTAAACGGTAGTTCGACAGTAGCTCGAAGGCATCGCCGGTCGGCCAGTCCCGATCCGCGTGATTACGTAAAATTTGAGCTGGAAGATGCCAAGCGGTCCGAACCTTACACTGGAAACAACGCAAAGGTGACAGAAAATTTGCGACATCCCTTTACGTCTTCCGACAGTTACAGGCGTGGAAAGGTGTTTGACGAAGTAGTGGAGCGTCCGCAGTCGGGCGGAAGACACTCTGAGTCTAGCAAGAAAGAGAAACGGGAGAGTGTGCAACCGTTGGAAGAAAACGAAGGAAACGATATGAACCCGGAGGAGTCTAGGCGCATTAAGATCAGAGGTAAAAAGCAGAAGCAGATTGCCAACTACGAGGATCTTCCACTTGGTGTGCAGAAGGCGATCGACATAGCGCTTAAGGAGAATGATCGCATGAATGGAAAAGGAAGAGATAGCGCACTGGAGGGTTCGGTAGTTCAATCTACTCCCAAGTACTTCTTCGGTGACAAGAAACCGAAGACAAAAAAACCGTACAGCGCTGCGACAAAAATTTCCGAACCAAAGTTTGTCCCGAGTGCTAAACTGTCCGATACTCAGCTGCCAATAGTAGAAGAGGAGTCTAACGGACAAACTGGCTTTATTCCGAGCAGGCCAATCAGCACTGATGCTGTAGTTTCGTCGGAAACGAGCGATGCAACCAAATCAAGGGGCTCTTCACTGCAGGGCATCCCGAAAGCGTGGTGGTCATACTCGGATCTGCGACGACCGAAACGATTATATCATAAGGTTCCGGTACAACCGTTGGTAATTAGTCCGCAGTACGTGAACACTTTTAAGCCGGCCAGTGAACAGCAGAGTAAGATGAACGATCTTTCGCCGGGTTACCATCCACGATCGGTTTTCTTTTCTCCGGTTACGTCTTCTAATGGAGTGGCGACTGCACACTCCGCTGATCATGAAAGTTATAAAACATCGTTATCGGATGGTCCGGAAGAAGTTGTCATAAAAGAACGGCCCAAGATACAATACGTGATAAAAGAGATACCCGTGCCGGTACAGATGAAGCAGCCTCGCACCAAGATCACGGTACAGCCTAGTATATCGATATCCTATGATAAAGATGTCACAAGTCCCGGAACGGGTGGAGGTGCTAGTGGTCAGGGATATGACAACCCGTATGGACCAATCGAGCTACAGTACGGCCACAGCCAAACGGCAAAAGAACCAGCACAGTCGTTCCAAAGCATGAAAATAGTGATACCAGACTCTAAAGAAGAGTCTCGTGAGCAGGAAAATTACTACGATAGCAAGAAGTACTCGCGGCTAATCGATACAACGCAACCCACCCCTACACAGTCTAACGAAATAGACACATCCGGGGGGAGCATTGCAGCGTTATCGGCCTTAATTGGACAGCGACCGAGTGTGCAATTGCAGGGACTAAATCAGCTACTTCACATGCCCGTACCAATGGGTGGCCATGAGAAACAGCATCGTCCTCAGGACAGCACTGCTCCAGTGACATTCCCGGAATCATCAACACCGACACCGAAGCCATCACGGCCGGGTTATCGATCGGTCCAAATCGATCATGGGCCGAAAGGAGTGTATGATGATAGCATTTATCATACGGTCCAGATGAACCCACAGCTACAGATACCGTCGAGTAAGGAATACACGCCGATCAAAGAAGATGTGTCCGACGTTTTGGACTCCGATTTTGATGGACCCACTATTGGGCCTCCCACTCACACGGCGCATGCTGTCAGATCGCATACGCCTATTCCGGCCCAAATAGTAGAACATCACGAATTTAACGAAGAGGAAGCTGGCCATGAAACAAACGCGTACCGTCACATCAACATCCACAGTACTCCAGCCCCTCCGGAGCACAGTGAATCGATAGCACATCACTATCAAGAGCAGCATCACCACCATCATCACCCTAGCAGCGATCATTATGATGTACGAATGCTAAAGTTGGCAATGGATCGGCGGTTGTTTGATTGACTTTTTAATTATTCTTTTTATGGTATTTTTGCAGGACTCGGAAGGGTATGCGTTTGGGTACAGAGTTCGAGATTTCCACACTGGAAACGACTTCGGTCACGTGCAGAACCATGACAATGGTGTTACGCGTGGAGAGTATCATATTTTACTGCCGGACGGTCGAGTGCAAAATGTGCGCTATACTGCCGATGAGAAAGGTTTCCATGCAGATGTCACATACGAAAGCGTCCATCCGGCGTCACACAGTCGAAAGTGAATCCGGTGACAAATAATAAGCCAATACTACTGATAACTAATAGATTTCGAGGGCAACGTTTATGCGAACAGCAGAAGAAGCTTCCAAACACTTCAAATCTTATGGTTTATGATTAGCAAAGCTACGGAAGCTTCGTGTGAGAGAATAAAAACAAGATTTCTCGGAGGGAAATGTACCTGTCAGTTAAACCACTTTATAAAAATCTTCACTTGCTATACACATGTATAAATTTACAGGCTATTATTAACAAGACCAGCGATGAACTTTTACAACTAACAAATGAACTAATGACTGTCGATAGGATGGCACGTGATTTACATGTAATTTTATTTATGCCATGCAATACGACACTTTTGTGCTGGCAGTAAACAAAAGCAGTGAACATTTTTCATATTGTGGATTGACAGTTTTTCTTTCATTTCTTTAGGAAAACTCTTGAAATAGTATGTTTTTCAAAGCTACCCTGGCGGGTTAATTTGTGATGAAAAGGGATGCGTGCAATACAAGAAATTTCTCTCGGTTTCATTTCTGTAGCCATGAGTGAACCAAGAATTTCTATAGAATTTTATGATTATTTTAGAGTAGAGGATCTCGATAGTTGTGTTATCGTAACGGGCGCATAGAGCAAATTTTCAGCGAGTACATGTCGTGTGCTTAGATACGCAGACGTCTAAACGATCTAACCAGTTTAGAATCATTTAGTTCAAGCCAAATGGACACTGTACCTATTTTTTTTTTTAATGTTTCTGATGTATTTTTGTACATGGTAAGCTGGATGTGTTATTCAACAATTAATAAAATTAATCATATTGATATATGTATATGGGTTAACGATTGATTCTATAGATGATTTTCCGAATTTCCGTGTAGTTGTAGTAGTATAAGTATAGAAATATAAAAGGAAGTTTTCAGAAGTTTCTCATTAGCACATCGAAACGTTGTTTGATTTAAAGGTAAATAATTAATAACTATTAACATGACACTAATAAGCAATACGGCCTGGCCGTCCTTTATGAATAAAAAAAACATGACACTAATAACTTCCACTATCGTGATATTTAAAAAAATAAAATAATAATAATCTAAACGAAGCTTGTCACTTTCAACAGCGTCCTAAAGTAGTCTTAAGAAAAATGAGTCATATGAACCAAAGCTCCAACTTCATGTTTTTAGTTGATAAATTGTCTCATTATTGATTTGACGATTTATTCTTTGCCAATAGAACATTAACTAATTTTACATCATTGTTTGCAGTAGAAATTTGTAAGTCAAATCATATTGTAAAATTATTTGCATAGAAACCTACCAAACAATGTATGCATTAAAAAATAGACTTTCCAATGACCACTTACATACATACTTATTTATTTACCCGTCAGTCGCCAAAGTCCCGTCAAAGTCTTGGCCTGCTGGAGAAATCCTAGACACCGCTCACGTCATCTATCAATCCAACGAATGACAACTACAGATAACTGGAAGAAATAAGAATAGAAAAAAGGGGGGGGGGGGGGGGGGGAAGAAATAAAAATAGAAAAATAAAAAATGGGATTCATTTCGTATTTATTCAACGTTCCGTTTGTCGTTCCGATTGATACTGATCGTCATCCTGTCTAGATCGCTCTTTTATATTGATCTTTTCGAGCGTTGTCGAACCTCCTCTCCCACAAAAGTTTATCATGAATCCTACATTTTGCTATGATGCCATATTTTAGTTTTTTCGACAGTAAGGAGTTGCTTCTTTCGGATATAAAATGATTGAATCAGAATTTTTTAATTCCTTCGTTGACCTAATTTTACCAATTCGTGTAGTCAGTTCTGCATACGCGGCTACAGTCCGAACCGAATTCGATTTCTGGTCCTGTTGTGAGGAGATCGGAGCTGCTATCGCCTCGACATGGATGGTTTTCAGACATGGTCAAGAAGATTTTTATAATAATGTTCATCTTGGTCACAATATTTACCATCGCTTAGACGGATCTTCTGCTTTCCTGGATCCATGATTAATAACGATAAAACCACCATAAAATGAAACCCTGGTTTCATGTAAGTGTAGCATTTGAGCTCACTTCACTGATGAGTAGCCAGGATCTGCACAGATACTCAATAGTTTTGCTTAGGTATATCGTTAATTTAAGTTCCTTGGCTGTTGTGACGATAGCTGCCCCAAATCAATTGATTACGCTATCATACTTTGGCTGTAGGCATTGGACATTGGTTGTAGGATCAATAGGATATGATACAGGTAAAAAATTGTAGAAATCCAGTTGAAAGCATACGTAACTTAACACAACATTAAATTTTCCCCGCCCCGCCGCCCCTTTTTAACAAATTCGAACGCAGAAATTATCTCTCCGTTCATCCAAAGCAACTGTAATAAATGGATGATCCCAAAACAGGGCATATAGAAATGTGTGTAATATTTTAAAGACTGTGAAATTCATGATGAGCAACATTGTTCGAATTGTACACAAATCACACGCTGTACAAATAGATTTACTACATTTGTCTGGTTTACGATACAATTTGTTATAATATGTTGCGAATAAATATAGCATGCAACGGCCATTTTTTATTTCAATAGAACAGTCTAGCCGTATTGCTAGATAGCGGCTCTTGATTTTTTCCATACTCAAAGTAATTCAAACCTGATGATGACTTTTCAAACCTGAGATTTTACAGTGTGTGGAAGACCATGGTACCGGCTTTTAGGTATCCCTGAAAGGCAACGTATGGTTTCATTAAAAGCACTGGCGGCAATTTGTCAGGACGTGAAGCAGTTTGGAGTTTTCGAAAATCTACAGAGAAAAAAAATGAATCTTTATTTGTACCTTACTACAGATTAAAGAATTTCTTGGTGAGATTTAGTTGACTGAATGGGCGGACGGTGCATAGCCGAAGTAGCGGCGACGATCTTCAAACGGCAGTGCTATCGTATCCAGTCTGGATCGTTTTCTCGTACGCAGATCTAACTATTTTCCATTTACGTAACCTAGTAATGACAGGTCAAAACCTCTTAAGATTCTTGAGGTACAACAACACGTAGAAGAGGAAATAAAACGAAGAATGTTGAAATAATGAAAGCGAATAAATATTCATTGACTAAAAACGTTCAAAAACATCTTCTTCTTGGATTAACGACCTTCTAGATCACGCTGACTATCCGATGGCCTACTAGACTTGCCGATACCACGCAGTTGGATAGAAAATTCTCACTATGGGAGAACGAACCAGATGAGATTTCAACCCCGGTCCTGCCGTGTGAAGATCAGGCGTTGCCTTTCCACCGGTACGCCGCCAATAAATATCATAAGAGATTATTTCTGAACACAAAAAACCATCATAACTGTTAAACGAAATTAAGCATTTGTTGGTGCTGCGAACGAATGAATCCTAAAACGATATTTGTTATATTGTAACGATATTGTCATATCTAGCGTCAACTTAAAAAAAGTTCCATGCACTACACTTACACAATTTATTTTGAACATCTGCAATACAAATGTAAACTACAATCTGTCATCGATTGTACGTGATGGATTAAATATTCAAAATTCATAAGTGGAAAAAGTAATGCGATAGCGACAAGATGATAAACATACATAATACACTGATGTAGTTGATGTTGAAAGATGTTCGTTCGATGGCCTTTGTTCGTTGGTTGATTGCGTTGATGCAACGAGCCGCATCAAACAATTGGAACGTCTTCACCGATCGATGGATTTAGCTAAGCGAGTCTGCATTTTGGTTTGGCCTAGCATGGTCAGTAAAGCGTGAAACAAACTAGCAGATTGCTTAGTATGGCGTTCTGTTCCTTGTAAGAGACAAGTGAGGCCAGCAAAGCGACGTTACAATTGTGTAAGGGTGTATATTCTTTCATCTAGCGCTTACTCCTGCCGGATCGCCCGCGTTGTGGTGTTCAGTTTCCCCGAAGGGATTGATATCTTCATTATTTTCTCGCTTCGCTTACTACTTCTCGTTGACTACCGTTTGACGAGTGTGATGCAATTTGATGTTTTTATTTATGTGATTTCAAAGGTTTACCCCGTTGTTTTGCGGGCTGGCTTAGCCTTCTCTTTTGTTCAACGGTCTCGTACCGGCACAATCAATAAGTAAATGACAGAGGACCAAGACCAAGTGTGGTATAGGGTTTCCCGAATGAATCTGGAGCTGTTGCAAATGCCAGCTGAAATAATGAAAGAAAAAAAAAGAAACTCTACAAAATGAAATTTGCCGCTCGGCAATTGTGTCGATCAGCACCTTCTTGTGGGTCTAGTTTAGATGCGTGAGAAGTGGCAGATTCCCACAAACCAGTAAAATCGGATCGACGATGGGTGCAACCCGAAAGCCAATCATGACATTTATTTCAATTGAAGTTCATTTAGTTTTCCCGTGCAGATATGACAACGGAGAACAGGAAAGAGACAACGTTACAGCCTAAGACAAAACATCGGAACCTCGGTCTACAGATGTAATACAACCTTTCAACAGATAATGAACAATAGCCACTTAAAGTCTTCCATTAAACGAAAATTGGGACTTTTACTTTTTAAATCAATTCGACTCTATTTAGCAAGTGTTTGTTGCTCTTCAAATAATACCCTTGACAGTTAACTTGAATTCTTTTGTTTTTCTTTTTCTCTAAACGATCTGATAGGTCATTCTGGACATAGAATGGATTACAAGAGTTATGTATAAAACATGATGTGGAATAGCAACAACTAAACTTAGATTTAAAACATCAGCTATCAGTTATGTAACATAAAATCGCAACGGTATTAGACAGATAATACAAAGATAGCACTAAGTTCTGAAATATTTGTACATTCAAACTGGGTAAAAGAATGACAATCGTATAATATAATAAGTAATATTTTACCCTCAAAACCTACCTCAATAACACTTAATACTTAAAATATGATGTATGAAAAATATTGTATAAAGAAGCTAAGTGTAGTACACAAATATATAATATTTGAAGATGTTAATGTTTAAAGCATAGAGATCAACAATATTTAACCTAATAATTGTTGAATATAAATTTTTTTTTTTATGTTATACTAGTTGAGGTGACGGATCGATGGTATAGGCGATAGCGGCGCCGGTCTTCAAACGGCAGGACCGGGGTTCAAATCCCATCCGGATCGTCACCCCGTAGTGAGGACTAACTATCCAACTACGTATCGACAAGTCTAGTAAGCTATTTAGATGGCCGGTGTGACCTTAGATTGTAAAGCCAAGAAGAAGAAGAAGAGGAAGAAGAAGAAGAAGCTAGACAAAGCTATGTGATTTCCATTTCAAGCTGCATAACTGGTTGACGTAAACCATTTCTTTATTTTATTGTCTCGAAAAGATAAATTTCAGCAGTCGTTCCTGGTATTCTTTATTAAATTTGCTGTAGCTAAATGGCATGGTTGGTACAATGTGATAGCGTCCTAAAACCACTATAAAACAAAGCTAACCATATCTAATATTTTAACACGCGAGTAACTAACCTATAATTTGATTCGAACGGATGGTGCGATTTTCGTTCAGCGGAAATGGGTGCAATTTATATAAACTACAGATTATGTTGCTCTCGATATGATCATCGGCGAAACGTTTTGACCATGTACAATTCAACGATCCACCGATTTATGGGTGCGAAATAGTGGCTGCATCAATACAAAAGTAAAATATTCTTCAGGTAACATCACCACACAGCACCGTTCGCACCACCCTAATGGTGTTGATTTATTGTTGTGTAGCATAGCGTTGGCAACGTTTTGTTTCAACGCTGAGGTTACATTGAGACAAGGAAGACCACTCTTCGCATATTGCAGCGAGTAGCAATGCGGCGCCATTGACCTTGTCCTCGACATGACGTGGGTTTTTGCGGTAGATGCACACAAAACCTGTCAATAGGACGGTAGCTTAGAGGAGGAAAAAAAAAACTGTTTCACCTATTTACTACAGCGATTGTTCTGTTGATTGCTAATTGTAATATGGATGAGTTACAGTGTTTGTCTGTGCGATGCTATGCTTTGTTAAATGTTGCAATCACCTTCTGACAGCACATTAATCGTAGTGCAATCGATTTTTTTTGTATTAATTGTTCTTTTGTTTACGATAGCATATAAATTACAATTTGTTGCAAATAGTGAGGAAATCAGATGTTTAAAGCTTGAAAATTTGTTTCGTTTATTTACAGATTTATAGTTTATTTGTTGAATCTCTGAGACTACATTCGACTCTCTATTTATAGGTTGTATGAAATTTTGTACGCTCATAGATGATCTTCAGTTGATTTCCTGCAAAGATCAGAACATTAAACCCTTAACTAATTGTTTGGAAAAGTTTTCTCATTCCTAATATCTTATTCATCGTTGTTATTATTCACTTGTTTGTATCATTAAACCAGAGCAAAACCTCGCGTCAAAATGAGCATTTTGACAAATAAGTCCAACTGTAAGGTATTTTCCTCGAAGAATTCCCCGGTGGGCAATTGGCTGAGCGAAAATGCCACATTCACTTCCTTACATCCTCCAATCTGGGTTGCACCACTTAGCAACTTGCTTCATATGTTGGTATGTTTCTGATCGCAAAACATCCGCTTGCGAATCACAAACATTTAAAGAAGATCATAGCTAAAGGTGTTTGCCAATAAGGCTGTGTTAGTGACTAGTGACGATCAGTGGATGCTGGCGCTTGCAGGTGGATATATGTAGGCTTGCGCATACAATCACTGCCTGCAAGCTGGTATATTCATCAACGGTTGCACGACCATGGCCCGTTCTTGCATGGCTGAGAATGTTTTGTAGCAGTCGAACTAGGAAAAATTGGCTTACCCTATAGGAGTGGCGCGCATCAAACCGTAACGAAATCATCTCCCACACTCTAAAACATCCGTGAAGATTGGTAACGTTACGAATTCTTCGTCGCTGCGGTGTGGTGGTAACCGTTGCGCAGTTCAAACTTGAGACGTTATATTTGTTAAAACATAAATATCAAGGCAAACGCTGTGTGTATTGAGGAGATGACTATTACCGACCCTCCCCGTATGGTAGATATTTAAAGCAACTTCAAAGGTGCGGCTACAGCTCCAGATTCTCTTGCTATTAATGTAGCGATGTAAAGACAACTGTTGCCTATGCTATATGAATGATGCGGCACCTAGAGCATCAAGTATGGGGCACCTGTGACAGAACAGTGTTAACGATGTGAATGTTTGATGATCCGATGACATCAGACATCAGCAAAATTCATTTCCAACCTATCGGTTTGAGAAAGCTTATAAGAATGTTTACTTAAAAACTTATTTAGTACTACTAAATGATGCAACTGCAAATCTAGTTCGAACCTTCCTTTTTCATATCGTAAGCATCTCTGGACTGAGTGAGTACTTCAATCACAAAACATTTCTTCCTCAGAATTTGTCACATTCTGGGCATGGTTGAATTGTATCCTCCCAAACATAGATCAACCATTAAAATATCTTATTTTATTTATTTGAAGTATGACGGCTTGCGCCGTATTGTCAACCATTGAAATATAACAACACGGATAATAAATGCAAGATATGCTCAAACTTAAATGATACCGGAATCAATGCCATCGCGTGATTCGCCATGCCATGCAGCGTACAGTACAGTCACTCAAAACTACTAACCGATTGTTGTGTACATCGCGTACACAATAATTAAGAAATTTCGTAAAACAAATTCTCAGTCCAGTTCATTTCTGGTGGAGTAACCGAATTGCAATGACTATCGTACCAACATGAAAAGACCAGCTCCCGGAATTTGGCATGGCTATGGCTATTACGTACGTACATTAAACTTATGATCGATTCATTATAAGTTTTCTTCCCAATGAATGGTTTAGTCTCCCGTCGATACGCTCGACTGCAAGGTATTCCAATTACCGTAATAGTTGATTTTGCTTGCACTCATCTTTCGTTTCTCATGCTGCGACTCGGTGCGGTTTATTGGCAAGGAAAAGGCGACTTGTCAGCTGCGCGTCACTGCTACACCGACGCTCTCAGCGGCATTACAAATATCACTACAAGTGAACGATTACAATCGCGTTTGCTAAACAAACCGAACAGTGAATAACTTAACGCGTTAGTTTTGCTCAATAGAGCCAAGCAACATCGACGCTTTAACTACGACATTTGGAGAGCGACTCAAAACTGGAACACAACACGTAAAAGTATAGCCCGCGATGGACTTGCAGGTATCGGTCAGAAACAAGCGAGAAGAAAACACAAATGATTGCTCAATTTCTCTACGCAAATCAGACGAAGAATCTTCCCATTAGCTTTATGGTGTTCTTCGCAGTGTGGTTTAAATGTTTGGAGGCTTCGCTTCGGATTGCATAACAAGCTTAAACGATCGTGGCCGAAAGTGATGGAGACGAAAGCCGGCTCACTTTTCCCCGCTCCGATAAATGCTATGTGTATGTACTTTTTTTTTACAGCCATAGCCGTGTAACCTCCTACATGTAAGATTCACGCGTACTTTCATTTGCCTGTGCAATATGATGCAAATAAATATTTAAAAAAAAAAACTTTGGTGTTTGGAATAGTTTGGGTTTTTCTTTTGATAACGAACGGCAACGTATTGAAGGTTTTTATATAAAAATGTGTAAGGCTGTATTTTTAGACGAATTTTCAACAATGTACGGAAATGATTGAAAAATGTGTGTCTTTTTATATGAACTAACGTTAACAATATTTTTTAAATAAGGTCAGTTATCAAGCTTTTTTAAACTACTTTTGACATAAACGGAAAAAATAAAACTAACCGATCGTTATCGCTTTAAAACAAGAACACTTCGCAACATTAGCTGTACGCATGATCTCCGGCAAAATCGGCAAAATGTTTAAACGGCATAATTTAAATGGCCGAACCAATGTTATTCAACAACAAGAGCAAACTTCTAGATTGTGCGTAGAGTAGGTGAATTTGGTTAATTCGATTGGAGAATTAGCAACAGGTTGCTCCGGTGGCTTTCGTTTTGGTAGGTATTTCGAATTCACCATCACCACCAGTATTGGTTGAGATCGAGAAGAAGATCGGAGCATTCGATGTGCTAGGTTACGCGACAAGTATGATTAATGCTCGCGGTACTGTTACCAAGTCACCAGATAATTAGAGAGCAGTGAATCTTGGAGAAACATTCACTGTCCAATGCCGGTGCCAATGTGCCATACAGCAAACCAGTACAAATTGGCGTCGGATTTTGCAGATTCGTTCTCAATCGCATGCCACACATTGCGCAGCGGCGCCTTGTATCTTGAACGTGATGAGCACACACTTTATGCAGAGAAGATCAAGGTCGAACGGATAGATGCAGCAAAAACTGTGGATAGCGTTGTTGGATTTGGAATTTGATATACTGTACGATGATTTAAGGTGCGAACCGTGCCAGTAAAGGTCAGGTTCGTTCACGTCGGGTTTGAATTTGAACCCAATTTTGCTTCCCGAATTACAACACTACACACAGATCAGCCGGAACCGATAGTCACAGGACAATTGGGGCCGGTCAAATAGCATCTATTTGTTTGCCCTCGGGTCAAAAGCTTCTTCAGCAGCGTATTGAATATTATCTTTCTATCACACTCAACACTCCAACCTGCAGACAATAAGCCATTTCGATGTGCCATTGAAGATGATGGCAAGCGGCTTCACCAATCCCATGGAGAATGGTTGTTAATTAATATTGTTACATTCAAACGGAAGACGCAAAAAAGACACAAAAAAACATAAGCATACTTAAAGCATAAATCTGATGTGGTCACGTGTTAATATATTGAGTTGAAGGATATTCAACACGTGCCAATAAAAAAAACATCTCGGCAATGTATTGCATGAAGCAGATTCTTGTGGCGTGCTCATAAATGGTTTCAAAAACATTATTAAGATAATTAGCAATTATAAGAGCTACAGTGTAAACAAGATAAATCCGGCACAGCAAGTTCGATACTATTCGGTACCAAATATGTTTTTTGACATTCGACAATGTAGTCGACGGTCCACAGGGGTCTAAGCAGTGAAGAGTGCATCATTGTTGCGGAGTTGTCAGGTAGAATTCAGATCCACATAATTTATGAACCACCAGTGCAGCTCAAATGTGAACTTTGTAACTTGTTATGGTAACTCTTCTACGGTATTTAAAGTTCCCTTGTTAAGACACATAAACAGATAGCTTGCAAGAAAAGAATGTTGTGCTTGATAACATTAGATGACATGATGAAATTATGTCGCGATTACTAACCACGTGCAACGAGGAGCAAGTTATCGTGCAACATGTAACGAAATCATGCACTACTCATATAAAGATCGTTATCTCGGATAACGAGTAACGGGTTAAGCTTCTATCTCTCGAAAATTAGCAACGTGAAGTGTCACATTGAGCAAATCGCCATAATGAACAATGGTCAGCTCATTATGTTAAATAACGCTTGGGCTGAATGATTTTCCTGTGAAAACCATATGCAATGATGCAAATAACGAGGAGCGTGGGAAGCAAGAAATGCATTTTGTTAAAAAAATGCAGTTTTATAAGAAGCTTTATTTAAAGAGTTTGAGTGAAATGGTGTGAAATTTTGGCCAATAGTCAACGGTGGAAATTCAATTCAGTTTTTTCGATTGTATCAAAACACCTGTCAAATTTATCATTTCCGCATAATAAATTGTCTTAATTATGAAGAAAAAACATTACAGATAGACGATTGCTGCACCAATGTTGTATGAGAATGGCAGTTTATAACGCTGACAAACGGTGGATGGTTACAGCTCGAAACCAATACGCATACAGTAGTAATATCTTCCTATTGGGGCGCTTTATTTCGATACCGGATTTTATGCTTGCATCCAATTGATGAAACATTGAACCAGTCTAGGTAACGAGCACTGGGATGAAGCACGAGACAAAGAACAATTCTATGCAACTGTCAGGTCGAAATGATGGTGCGATCAAGAAGAGGTCTGGGAACGCGCATGTTCGTTCTTCACATCTGGGTGGATATGAAGCATCTAACAGCTTTAGGCATCGTGTAGGATTGCCTCTTTAGGTAGTCACGATCTACGCTTGTTTTCATCGCTCTAAATGCCACCAAAGCTGTGCGCAGGTAAAGCGCACACCGTCCAAAAAATGTGGAACTGTTTGCTGTTGCGTTGCGATGCTGCTCCAGCAATCTATTTCGGGTCAAAATATCGTTTTTGAGTGATCGGATTATGACAGAGAATACGTTTCGTAGCTGTACACGAATGTAAGGAACAAAATAAACTGATCGTCTTGATTTCGGGACCCTTGTATAGCTTGCCACTAGCGATCATCAAGGTTCATCAGTTAAGCCGTTGTCAGCCGTTGATGATTGTTAAAAAAGAAGACTTCGATCTCCAATTACCCTTGCTTGTGAATATATTTTTTAGTACTTTCAGGTACAAATGTTAATGATTACCATTGACCTATCAACCAAACGTTAAGCAATATGGAAGTGTGTTGAAAGTACTCAAGAAACATTTATGAAGTTACGGATTCTTTCTACTTTATGCAAAGCTGCCAGAACAGAACGGTCAAGGCCGTTTAAACACTGTAACATCTTCCAACGATCACCTGCACAATATATCCATGAAAACAACGCATTTGGGATGTATAAATAGTACCATGGACAGCAACTATCGTATGCGTTACCATTAAATTTAAAGATTGCGTTTTTGGGTATTAACGATTTCTTGTGAAGACGAGCTACGATACAACTGGAATATTTTGAAAGGTGGACCGTTTCGCTTAACGGTTGATGAGATGATGCTAAATTTTGGCTATCGATATCAATGTGATCAAGGTTTTAACGTATTTTAGCACATCAAACAGCTTGATCATAATTTTAATTCTGTTCTTAAAAATGTTTATCGAAACAATAACTACTAAAACCAATAGAGATCTTCTTTTGTCGAGTCTACTTTGAAAAATAAGTTATATTTTTGGTTAATGTTATCCACGAACAATGCGCTAATTGTAATCTAAAATTCCCAACTTCACAATTTTGACTTTGAAGTATGAAACTTTTTACTGCATTGGATGTTAAACAAGGTGTTGCTGGTGGGGTTATATTGAGTGCATTTTGAAAGCATGTTGAAAGAAAACCCTTCCCCACTGAGATCATCTCCCACCTACATTGGTGGGTTCACTGCTATTCACTTGTAAAGTGTAAAGCATTTTTGCCTTCCGCTAACCAGCAAGCTCAGAGCAAACTCATCGCAGGAGAACATCTCTCTCCTGTGTATCAATGTACAGCAGATCGTGTCGGGCACCTGATGCGTCTCGCAACGTTAAAAAAAATGAGTTCTCCGATTTTCTTACGATTGCATAGTGGTAGGAACCAAGCGATGAATGGTACCGGTAGACAACGATCCTCGGCCAAGTTTTTCTCACAAAACCTATCTCATCATCTTCACAAAACGTCCGTCACTTGAATCTTGTGGTGTGGTTGTGTGCGAACAACTGCTCAACACAGATTCGGTAGAACGGGCACCTTTCACGTGTACGAATGTGCACCGCCATCAAAAGCAAAATGAGTCGGCGCTGCAAAATGGGTAGAGATGGTAGCGTAATTACTGCCATCATATTAACAGTTGGGCATCTTCAGTGGAAGATGCTACGGTTCATATTATATTGTAGAGAACCGCCACACACAGAGACAGGGATGAAAATGAGAGAGGTTTGTTGAGCTTTCTGTTTTCATTAGTTTTGGTGTTTTTTGTGAGTACAGAAACAAGCCTTCAATTCAAAACGCAAGATGCTACACCTAGGGGAGGAAAAAATGTACACACACGGTTGGGGCTAGAAAAATCAGAGGGGTAGAACTGCCCTCTCACCGGATGGATTGTTCGCATAAAGGCTGAACACAATGTAGAACCGAGCAATAGTCCATCACAGGATACGGCAGTGTATACATCCGATAAAAGGCTTGCTTGCAGTGCAGTGTGCAACATTGTTCTAGAGGTGACCGTGTGCGTTCGTCAACTAAGGTTTCATTCTTCGACCAAGTGCCACAAAACTGTCGCGATGAAGTTTCTGGTGAGTAGTGTTTTGATTAACAACAACTATCTCTGAACAACAGTGTTGATATCTGAGATAAAAGATTTGCAAAATTGTGATAGTGGTTTGCGTGGAAAATTCTATTCGGTTAAAAACAATGTGACAGTGAACTTGAGTATTCAACTTATTTGGATATTATGAAGTGGATATGATAGCTTGTGATATAGTCGTTTGTTACATTTTGAACCATCTAGTGTAATGGATGTATAACATTCGCTCATCGATATTATTCTAGAGATAGAACTTTAAAAACTAAATAAAACAACGCTTAAATTGCCCACAATGAAATTTATGTGATGCTTCAGAACGTCTTATTGCAACAAACTGACAATGAATAGGTGTACATAGTTCAGTGTTTATTAACAAGCGTCCAGAATTTTATAACAAAGCGCGTTTCGAAATACACAACAGTCTATGAAACATTAGGGTGTATCTCGAACAGTACTGTTATCTGCATTCGAACATCTACTTTTGTTTTCCTAATCCTAATCTAATAAACACACCATCTCGAGAACAGTCCACGAAGTAGAACAAAAAGAAATACTTCATTTATTTACAATTGATTATGACGGTCCAGCGCCGTATTGTCAAGAAATACTACATCTAGCACATATTATAGAGCGGCGATCGTTATTTCGCAGGTATTCCAGTACAAATCGTTTTTAAAAGTATAAATCAACTGTACATAAGTTTGCTTTTAACTGCTCTTGTTTAGCACAAAGAAATCGAAAGGATTAAAAACAGAATACTCCGATGGAAATGGTTTAATAATTGTGGGAAAAAGTTCAAATATTGCAGCCAAAATAAAATATTTTCAATGCACATACACGAGCTACTTCTTATTTTGTTACATTATGATCCATTTTCATAGAATTTGTCAAATGTAAAATGAAAAACTGTAACACTCTATTGTGTTATATACGATTGCAAAGATTTGTGTTAACGTTATTTAAAACATTAGTTTTGGTTGACAAACATAACATTAGAAATAAATAAAAACACATTCAGTGTGCCGCTTTTGTGACCTTCATTGTTTCACTTGGAATTTGTGAATTTGAAACCCCTTTTTCGCAAAATACTTAACTTCCGACTAACTTGCACAACAGGGCATCAGTGTGTTTTGCTAGTAATAACCTGAGAATGTTTAACTAACGAATCTAATTTTGAGGGCAATGCAAAATCCGTTTTTAAAATCCAACCCAAAAATAAAACATCAGACACCAAGTTATACAATCGAATTTCATACTTATTGTATTAACATCGCAGGATGTATTTTTCAGAGGCGCAGAATGTGTCTTGGATAGGATGCCAACAAATTAGCAGAATAAGTCATCGTCATTTTTTAACATGAACTAGTTGTATAGGCACACAAACGAGTACTACAAATTTCACAATATTTATAACACTTTCTGTTACACCACGTCGGTGGTGTCGGTGCAAGAATAAAAGTATCAAAATGTCCATTGATCTCAACAATAAACATGTAAAATAACAAGAGAGAGGCTGTATACAATATGTACCAAGCAAAAACAAAACAAGAAAAAAGACAATGAGTCGTGAATTTGTGTACGATAATCACATGCATTGCAATTAACCCTAGACCTTAGCTACTGCCTGTTAAGTTATGTGTTGACCCTTGACGGTTGTCAACGCTCACTCCGCAGCAATCATAAATTAATACTAAAATATCCTTCCCCCTCCAGTGCGTCGCTGTTTGCCTTGCCGTGATGTGTATTGAATCACTAGCTCAAAACAATCAATACCTGCCTCCTGACAAGGGTTATGCCTACGACAAGCCGAACCAGCCATTCCCTTCATCCCCTCAACCTCAGAATGTTCCACGACCGCAGCCCACTCCCGGTCGTCCAGCACCTTCATACGGTCCTCCCGCTCAGGACGATGTTAGCATGACGATGCACTGCACTGACGATGTTCGGATGAATAATTTATTTATTGTTTCGCAATTCTTTCTATTCAGCACCACCATGAACCTGGAATGCCTTTCGATTTCCAGTATAACGTGAATGACATTGAAACCCAAAATGATTACTCTCACAAGGCAGTAAGTGACGGCGATGTGACACGCGGCGAATACCGCGTTCAGCTTCCTGACGGACGTACGCAAGTGGTGCGTTATACTGCTGACTGGAAGAATGGCTACAATGCTGAGGTACGACTACTATGCCAACTCTGCTACTATAGAACATCGTTTAAATAATGTTAATTGTTTCTTCTTAGGTATCGTACGAAGGTGAAGCCAAATATCCAGAAGGTCCTGGACAGGGTGGTGCCAATGCAGGTGGATACAAATACTAGAGTTCGATAAATAAGAACAGTTCTTCATGGCCTATTTGCATGATGGACGTTGTTGTCTATTCTCGCGTTCGATAAGACTCGATTTTCTTCTGCATTACGGTAGAATCACCATTTTTCTATACATGTGTTTCCTTTCAAGCTGCATTGAATACGATAAGATTATAAGTAAAATAAGAGTCATTATGCAGGTAATATCCAAATGTGAATAGCCACTTACATACATTGAGCACATTACTCATTGTATGCGAGAATCAGGATATTGTTCGCATACTTGTTCATTCCTAGCTAGATGGTTGCAGAACTTACCGAAGTCATGAAATACGTACTGCATGATTCTGCATCCACCTACCGTGCGATAAATCATTAAATTAACTTACATTAACTCCAACTCAAGCCAACCTGTTGTTTAGAGACAATAACAGCGTACCCAGATTTTATTTCAACAAAGCGAAAAAATACATTTAAAACATTTGATGAACGTTTAACGAGAACAGTATGAAATTGTGCAACGAGATATCTCCGAAAATCTGTAGTGAACATGAGAACAATCGATAAGAATCCTTTACAGACATGTATTGGCGAAAGTATCAGATAAAAGGTATAATCCGCAAACATTATTTTCGCGTCGAAGAATCTCAAAATGGTAGCAGATGTGGTCGAATTCTTCATGTAGAAGAAAGACCCATTGCGCCTAGCAACACTTGCGCCTGGCCTTGCGCCTTGTCAAATTTAACGATCTTCCCGTACCGTCCCCGATAATCCGTCAATTACTTTCAAATTTTCGAGTGGTAAGTGCATGAATATCTACCGTTTTCGTTTAAGGAATTACAATGTCTCCATGCGAGCAGTAAGTTGCGGTTTGAAGGTCTAGAACTTTCACATTTTCTGTTCTTGTTTCTCGATCCAATCTAATGCGTTTATTCCTATTTCAATGTTATTAACCTAACTCTTGCGACTGCACATATTTCTTACGCATTTGAGATCATCATGGGATCATCCTTCCATTGAAATCGTTCATGGTACTTAGACAAATAATCATTGCTACCATTCGATCATGGAACGAAATATTCCTTTACGTCGTACCGCACAGTATATCTGCAAGTGAACAATTGTATCACTTTCTTCCGCTTCCCAGTGCGCTGTTACTCTGTAGTCACCGGCTGGAACAGATAACACTGCCAGCAGGTCTGCGTTCATCCAATTTAAATAATATGTTACCAGTTATTATACGATCACAAATAAGCTTACGCCCATTAAATTTAATCAGGTTGGTATCGAAATCCTCAATTATGTCATTAAAAAGTAATTACCACCCTACCATATTTAGATGATGCTGATGAACACATCCTCAATGTATGCAACACTAGTTACTTTTTGCTTTTTATTTGTGAGACAATTGTGGAAAAAGTGTTAGTTGCGATGCAGCACTCAGCTCGCAAGAGCTCCATAGCGACCGATAGATGGCGCTGTTCAGTTTGCTCGATTCGTGTACCATGGCTTAAAGAACGAAATGAAAGTAGGCGTGTTCTTAAGACCAAATCAAATAGTTTTACCCTTTCACGACGACCAGGATCGTAACCAGGATTTCCAGGCTCGACCATTACCGTGAGAACGGACAAAGAAGCGAGTTAAGGAAAATTATTGTGTTAACCGCCAACGAGGAAACAGTATGTGTACATGTTTTTCAACCAGGACATTTACTAGACAGGAGGAAAGTATACAGGATAAGTAAAACATCAGAAACCGGATTTACCAGGACAACTGGTAAAAGAACAGATTAATGAAATTAAGATTATCATAAAATATGATCAATCGTTCGGCTTTGAAGATGACTGTGTTACCCTGCCCATGGGCCATGATTCTGTTTTCACACATCTTTGTGTACATCCGCAAAATCCGGAATACAATAGAAAACAATTTTTGGGAAGGAAAGAATCTCGTCTAGTTATGACTGTATGTAAGGGTCTTTGCAAATGCCGTATTCGAGGGTGGTCAGACACTAACCATTTTGGTGAAGATAACGTCGGATTAATCGTTTCAAAATACTTCATCGGCGGCTAGTTGAATGGCTATTGCTTCGACAGAGAAGATGTAAGTATGATTAGGGACCTTTATGACACAGTGGTCGAGGCTTGAGTGAATCCCACAGCCGGCTGTGTCCTGATGAACGGAGCCGTCTGTAAAGATATGGTGAAAGTGTTTTTATTTGCTTTGCATCAAGTGAGTAACGATACTGAGCAAGTAAGTGAGTAATGAACCCTTCAAGATAAAAAATAATCTTCAAAGTCTGACAGCTATTGGATTTTAAGATGTTCGGATTGTGTTTGAATCACTATGTGTAAGCTCCTAGGTATGTACAAAGAAAAATTTCTTGCATTAAGCTGCTGTAAAGTTTGTCTTCTCACTAGGTTTTAATATCTTTTATTTTGCATGCACACCATGTGGATCGCCCTGTCGGATTATTTGTATTTTTTTCCTGGCTTAACCATATGCTGCTTTGCTAGAGTTTTTGCTAACACGTTGCTGGATTATTGGTCTATGGCTTGAAACAACTGGAGGTGAAAAATCGTTGTTCTGTGTGAAAGATGGCCTGTATCGAGGTTTTAATGAAGATCAGATATGTTGTTCTGTCATTTTACTGTATTTGCTTTTATCTTACAAACGGTACCTTTAACTTATATTTTATTTCATTTTAGGGCCTTCTTCTTATTAGTCCATCGCTGATGTAAAATTACGGAAAAACGAACAGGAAAAAGGAAAGCAAAAGAGCGTGGACATATGTGCTGGGCATTTTTGAATTATATCTATATGGTATTGGCTCTAAACCTTCTTTTGACGAAAGGTTTAATGGTTTCATCATTCAATCATGAATAAAAAATATCATTCTTATGCCTAGGAAATTCCTAGTTCTTTCCTAATTGTACTGTAAGTTACCGGCTTTGACAACGTAAGTTCTAACGTGCCGAAATGATACATCGCATCGCTGTGAATAGTATTTCATTGTCCGGTCGTTTACTCGTAGTGATGCCGCTGTTTCACTTAAACAAACCCCGTAACCAAAGGCGGATCTTCCTGTTAGCGAACTGAGCAGCCGCGTGGAGCCCCCGACTCGAATGGGTAATACATTGGTTAGTGTAAATATTGATGAGTTTACCGGCGCCTGCATGCCGCGAAAGCTGTCAGGTGCTTCAGAAGTTCTTGACGGTTTATTCTCCTAGTCGCAAGTGAAAACGGACTAAGGAAAGCAATGATAATTTCTCGAGTCTCCCTAATGTTACAACTTTTTTCAAATTCGTTAACGAAATATTCCATTCGTGAAAGTGAACGGAAAGCTCTCGACCTCGTCTTCGCTCTCTGCCTTTCACTCAACAAGTATCGCGATTGTACAAAAAAAAAGTCCCATCCCTCATGCATACTTCGGCGATCAAAAACGGGCCATCGGTTCGCCTGTCACAATTGCGATTAGCCTGGAAACATCGAAGAAATAGCGCAAATTCCTTTCTAACACTGATGATATAGAAATCAGTGGTTTGTGACTCTCCTACGTAGCAAGAGGTTGCCCTACGCAGCGATACATTAAATAATAGTGGCACCTCCAGCGATCGTCTTAGGAAATTGTAATAGCGTTTGATATGTACAGGGGCGGTCTGGTGATAGATTCGACTGCGCCGCTAGATACCACGTATATAGCACAAATCTCAGCCAAGTTGTTGCCTCTTTGTGAGGAATAACTATCCAACAACGTGGAATCAAGTCTCGTAAGCCATTTGATGGTCGGCATGACCTAGTAAACAGGTCGCTAAGCCTAGAAGAAGAAGTACAGCATTAGGATACCATCTTGTTTCACATTTTGACCACTCACTTAGATCTGAAATGTAGCAACAAGAGTATAGGAAGGTACTAACATAATAAAAGATTGGTAAGCGGCAGATTTGCATTTCCACTTTCTGCACTAAGAAACAGGAATGAAATCGTCAGTAGTGCTATAGGCCATCAGTCGAATTCGATAGACAAGTCGATTAAAGCGTTACAGGAGAATATATTTCAAATTTGAATCCTTTACATTTGATTTCTGTATTGATAAATAACTTGCTCTACGCAACATAATCCGCATATTCCACCGACAACTGCATACAAAACTCTTGAGTTCGTTGTTATTATTCATAGTACTCAGATAATTCATCATTGCTACCATTCGATCATGGAACGAAATATTCCTTTACGTCGTACTGCACAGTATATCTGCAAGTGAACAATTGTATCACTTTCTTCCGCTTCCCAGTGCGCTGTTACTCTGTAGTCACCGGCTGGAACAGATCGGGGAGACAAACGCTCATCCATTGTCCATAAAATGTCGTATGTTCTGTTCTGAAAATAAGTTTAATAATATCTCAAATATAACCAGCGATCATACGATCATTCTTAATACAATAGTATGCTAGCAAGGCTTAGGATTTGCAAGCTATACTAAACTCTTCATTTTGAACACATACTCCATGTGGGCAGGGATGTATCAGCATCGGAAGCGATTCCGCGAATATTTCGTATATATAGAGTGAAAGCGGATCGACTGGTCTATCTCGCAAAAATTTACAACCTTCTATCTTTGATTGGAACAAAAATGGCTGATACTCATTGAATTTGTAATCGATTTTGATACTAACATAACAAAAATTAATCACAAACGGAATAGTAATCGATATATTCAGCAAAGTGGGTTGGTTACGACGTAGGACGGTTTTGCAATGATGCAGTATAGTACGATTATACGGTTGATCCACACACAGTATTTTCACAAGTCGTAATTGAAACGGTCTAGAAGAGTTATCTTCGCAACCCACATCGATGTAAAAGAGAAACACTAGCCACATGATGGTGTAACAATTCCATTTTAATAGCATTTCTGTAATCAAAATCGATACTATAACAAAATGCAACACTGCGAGCAGCTGTGCGTTCACCGAAACGAAATTTAGTTGTGTTTGAGTTTGGAAAATAATGTTGTTTTAAATAAAAAGTTATCAGCCTTTTTCCGATCACAAATAAAGTTTTTTTTGTTCATATGGAACGGCCAGGCCGTACTGCTATCACAAATTAAGATACTCCCATTAAGTCCAATCAGATTGTATCGGAGTCCTTAATTGTATTACTTACATTGACATCATTAGCCTGCAGTATTTTGATGATGCTGATAACTCATCCGTGAATCCGTTGTATTTACATTTATTTTTTATTAAATTTATTCTTGGCTTGTTGACCCACCAGGTCACGCCGGCCCATCTATTGACTAGACGGGCTGATATCACGTTGCGGGATAGTCAGTCTTCACGATTGGAGATCAAGCCGGATGAGATTTATATACCGGTTCTCTCTACCATTGGGTCGAACCCGCTGTTCCGAAGGAAGGTCTATGAAACCGTCGTATCCCGAATAGCCAACATAGATTTCTAGCAAATGGTTGGTTAATTAGTAAGTTCGTATGAGTCTTGTCTGATCATCAGAAGAGTTCATATAAATAAAGATCCTGAAAACTAATCACTAATCATCGCTAACCAAAGAAAGTTTTTCTGCAAATATCACATCAAATCGCAACATCACATTCATATGAATTCACGATCAGTCCAAGAGTTCCCCAAAGACAGTGTTATGGGGACTCTAATTTGGGTGATCTTGTGCGACATCAACTGTATGAGTATGAACGATAATTGTTGTGTATTGTTTTGTATTGTTAATTAAGAATTGTCCACCATTGGTTTAACAATATTGTTAGTACTTATGAGGAAGGAAACACTTATGAGGAAGCTGGAAAACGAAGGCGTGAACGGAAAGATGTTAACGAAAGGCTAAAATCGAACAGAGCATAATTATAGTTGAAGCAACGAATGGCACTCGGGCGCCTATTGCCGTACGGCGAGTTTCTACAAAGATGAGAGGGCGTTGGCGCAATTGGTGCACGGGTAAATAAAACCCAATTGAGGACAGGAGAGGAGAAACATCACAATTATTAAGGAGCAGGGAAGCAATGATAGTGGCTTGCTCATGAAATCGGCATGTCTCTAGAGTTTCCAGACCTAATAGTTGCCAACGCATCAAATAAGGCGATGCTCTTCCGCCTTATTTGACGCGTGGAGTTCGTAGGCATTTGCAGATCCCAAAACGGACGAACAGTGAATGAAAATTTGCAGTCCAACTAGACACCCAGATCCTTTACAAGTTGGTCGAGGGTCAACGCCAGATATGAGCAAGTTGTTTGACAGACACCACATGTAGAAGTTGTCAAGATTGAATTGTAGGAACAAACAGTCAGAGTAAGAGGATGTACGGGAGAACAAATTAAGGTCATCAGCATAACAATAAAACAAAGGACCTCGGAAGGAAGGTAGGAACTCGCATCCTACACCTTAACGACACCTTAACAGAGCAGATGCAGGAGGCGCCGAACTAGGCGCATGAAGCAGAGGAGTGCAGAACTACGACAGCCAGCATGACGTTGACGAGGTACCCCCGCCATCCCTGGACGAAGTCATCAGTGCCATCAAACAGCTGAAATGCATTAAATCACCTGGTAGCGATGGGCTGGTGGCCGAACTGTTCAAGATGAGTACAGAGAAGATTTCCGCCATCATGCAACGGCTGATTGTTAAGATTTGGGGCCAGGAAGAACTAACTGAGGAGTGGAAACTGGGTGTCATACACCCGGTGTACAAAAAGGGCGACAGGATGGACTGTGCTAACTTCCGGGCCATCACAGTCCTGAATGCTACCTATAAGATCCTGTCCCGAATACTCTTCTGCAGACCGGGGCCCCTTGCAATAGATTTCGTTGGAAGTTACCAAGTTGGATTTGTTGGAGACAAATCGACAACCGACTAAATCTTCACTCTACGGCAGATCCTCCAAAAATGCCGGGAGCAAAAGATCCCTACGCACCAACTATTCATTGACTTCAAGGCGGCCTACGATACCATAGATCGGACCGAACTATGGAACACCATGCAGCATTCCACCATACGGATTCCTTGGGAAGCTTGTACGGTTGTTAAGGGCCACTATGGACGGGGGTGCAGTGCAAGGTAAGAGTTTCGAGAATGCTGTCAGAATCGTTCGATTCTCGCCGGGGTCTGATTCAAGGAGTCGGACTCCTGTTTGCTGTTCAACTTCGTTCTGGAGGGTGTCATGCGAAGCGCGGGCTTCGACATCCGTGGCACGATTTTCACCCGATCTCTCCAATTCCTTGGCTTCGCGGATGACATCGAAATCATCGGACGGACAACTGCAGCGGTGTGCGAGCTGTACACCCGACTGAAACGCGAGGCCAATAGGCCAGAGTATCAGTTGACGGCAAAGATCTCGAGGTAGTGGAGGAGTTCTGCTACCTTGGTATGATCGTAACTTCGGACAACAACGTAAGCAGCGAAATCCGAAGGCGCATTGTTCAGGGGAATCGTGGAGAATGAACCACGAGCTAGCTGATCTGTTTGGCGATGCTGATATCCTGACTCTAGTTAAAGCCGGAAGGATACATTGGCTGGGGCATGTGATGAGGATGCCGGACTCATGCCCCACCAAGAAGGTGCTCGTTAGCGATCCGTTCGACACGAGGTGTAGAGGAGCACAACGAGCTCGTTGGCTGGATCAAGTGGAGTCTAACCTGTCGGAGATCGGATGCAGCCGTGAATGGAGGACTGCAGCCCTAGACCGAGTTTCCTGGAAACTGATTGGAGACCTGGCCATGTCGACACGACGTGCTCAATACTGATCAGGCCAAGAAGAAGAAGAAGAAGAAGAAGACATGGATTTAACACACTTCCTTGGGTACGCCAGAGGGATACATAAAGCATTACGAAAAGGCATTGTCAAGTTTGACTTGATATACACGGTTTGATAAATAAGAATGAAGCCACGAGAGCATGTCGTCCGATAGCTCAAGTTTTTTCAATGTTTTAGGAGAATACCGTGAGGTCAACGGTGAAATGCCTCTTTGAAGTCATTGTATCAATTTGGTAACCTGAGTCAAGTCAATGAGGTTTGTTGTTGTGGATCGGTTGGACAAAAAACCATGTTGTTATGGCATGAGTATGTTTGATGTTAAATCTAACAGAGTATTTTTTTCGTTTATTTACAGATGCTTTGAGTCTTAGAGACTACATTCGCCTCTCTACAGCATAAAAAAGGATGGTTTAATCTAATACAGAACTATGGCACATGTGGCTTAAATATTATGGAAAACTATTGTTTATAAAACATTGGAAACTATTATGGCATATGGTATCGGATAAGTTTAAACTATTGCTTAAATTTCTTTGTATAAATGACTGATGCGTAAAAATCTAATGAGACGGTTCTGCTGGAGTTTGTCGGGTGATGGGATTGTCGTTAAATCAGTTCCTAGTTGACAGGTGGCTCGGTGTGTCATGTATCCATGGGAATCGGTGAGGATGTGGCGGACGGTGATGTCAACACCGCAGAAACTGCAGAGTGGAGGACTGGATTTTTCTAGGAGGTAGAAGGCGTAAGGCGGGTATGACCTATGCGAAGGCGGGAAAGGACTCGTTGGATGTGGCTCGATTCGGTATCTTCCCATGAAGAGGTATTGTTCTTGATAGGACGGAGTTTGTTGTTGAGGTCTACGTCGTGCCATTTGCAAGGCCGGCTTTCTCGTTTTCGTCGGCTTTCTCGTTTCCGTTGATTCCGGAATGACCCGGAATCCAACAGAAAACGATTGTCGGGGATGCAGGTATGAAGTCTAGGAGCTGGATGTGGGGGTCTTTGGAGTTGCCGTGTTCCAGGGCAGTCAGAACACTGGCACTGTCGCTGAAGATAACGTTCGGTCGGTCAGTCTGTAGTCCTTCGTCGGCGGCTAGTTGAATTGCTATTGCTTCGGCGGAAAAGATGGAAGTGTGATTAGGAAGTTTGATGGCGCAGTTGTCTGTAGTGGAGTGAATCCCACAGCCGGCTGAGTCCAGATAAACGGAGCCGTCTGTAAAGATATGGTGAAAATGTTTGTATTTAGTCTGAAATCTAACAGAGTATCCTAAACAACTGTTTCGAAGACCATGGCTGTACAACGAAGCTTAGCAATGCCAAGCTTTGTGGTGAATGGTGATGAGATGCTGTGCAGTAACTTTCGGTAACAAAATCTATTATATTTAGTTCTATAAAATCTGATATTGTCATCCCAAGCTATCAGATAGCTTGTCAGCAAGCTATCTTTGTAAAACCACTAGGAAGTTCTGTTCACTTAAACGCTACTCTTCTTAGTTTCGATAATACGTGGATGCTCATCGACGCTTTTGGTTTTTCTTTGTATAGTACAATAGTCCGTTCAGTTGTAGAACATGGGTATAATTCTCTAATCTGCTATTGCTGTCCCAGTTTCCAAAATAACTCGCAGAAATGAGCTTACTAGGTTTGTTTGAATCCTGAACCTGGCATTTTCTTTCCAGTTATAGCTTGTACAAAACTTCTTAAGAAACGATGGCGGAATTAAACTGGATTAAATAATATGATAACAAAAGAGATGATAGAATTATTGTGAAACGCTTTTTTTATAATTCAATTAAACCTTACATTTACTGCGTATTGTTTCCAGGGGCCCGGTGGTCGACAGAGGCGCCGGTCTTTATGCAGCAGGACCGGGGTTCAAATCCCATCCGGGCCGTCCCTCCGTAATGAGGATTGACTATCCAACTACGTGGTATCGGCAAGTCTAGTAAGCCATCCGATGGCCGGCGTGACCTTAGATGTCGTTAAGCCAATAAGAATTGTTTCCAGGATCAAGTTGCCATTAAATCGACAGTTAGTAAGACTCTCGCTTATCTGAAACCCCTTCTCATTCAACAGGAATATTGTTGACTAGCAAATTAGAGGGAGTTCATTATATGTGTTTATGAGATACCTCTTGGTGCTGTGATGGCCAAGTGACAGTATAACCTGGCTGCTGTTTGAGCTAATGACATTTTAGTAGCTAATATGGTTGCCGCTGCAGGGCCGATGGATAATAGCCGTTAAGTTTTACCTACATGGGAGCCTGAAGTCCAGTCTTGAAGAACTCGAGCAGGTGCACAGCCCCGAACTCCATAATCCACTCGGATAGCAGAATCCACCTCCACCCGTATGACGAATTTCTGGCAGAATGTTAAGCAACTCTACAAATTTACAAGACAACACAACTACAAAAATTGATGGGACCACCAACGATTTAAGTAGAATCTTCAGTTAAAGCACTCCGTGGCTCTTTAAGTTCCATAGTAGTACGAGCAATCTTCTTCTACTGTCGCCGGGATGCTTGTAGAGACTTTGTGTTTTCTTTCGTCTATTTATATCATCGTGCAGTACTAGTTTTGTACGGGGGTTTAGGTCTCTTATAACTAGTTTTATTTACTACAGAACATGAGCATAATTTTAACTTAAGTTATTTAGAAAAATTTTCACCATTCAATCATGGAGCGAAAAACTCCCATTCTTCTAATTATACCATAAGTTTGAAGCTTAAGCAAGGTTGTGTTGTCTTTGAAAATGAAAGCTATAGTTAATCGATAGTCGCCAGCAGGAAGAGATTTTGGAAGAGTTTGTTTATCCACCCAATATTCAACGCTGTATGTACGATTCTACGAATGTGGAAAAATAGTTTAACCATCTAATTACACCCGAAGAGTTGATTCAATGAATAGACGTTTTGGTTTATATTACTTATATAAAATTACTTACACCATGCGGACATCGTTTAGCGATACTACTAATCCTCGCAAACACCACCTTGTATGCAATTTCTGAAGCAGGATCTCGATTTTTTTGTGACACAAATTCGCACGCCTCTATTTCTAAATCGAATAGAAAGGGGCGATAAGTGGAAAATTTGTACTCCGCACTAAATCTCATTTTCAAATAGTTGAAGCTTTCGGGAACTGTTATTGACAAATTTAACATAGTTGGTTGATCACGGCGAGCTATTGTTTTGCAATAATGAAGCACACTTCGCTTATAAGGTGTATCAATGCACATGAACTTGGTAATTTTGAGATCATAGTCTCTATCGCTTACAGCTAGATTATGTTGAATAAACAAAAATATCGCTATTCCCAGTATTACGCTGTGTTTAGACTTCATGTTTGATGGTACACCGCGGTTCGGTATCTGAAGTTGAAACCATACCAGCAATAGGTATATATTTTTAAAATTGTAATCATCCATCATCATTAAAAAAACATTTACTATGCACGCGTGACAGAGAGTATCTAACCAGAGTATCCACCAGATAAGGTGCGTCCGTAATGAGTGCTTAACCATGTTCCCATGATAGAATCAAGAAGCGTGCAACAGAAAGTTACTGTTGCTGGAGATTTAGTCTATTGATTTATCGGATGGTTACTTGTTCATCAATTTGGTTATTTATTGTGCAGACTACTTGGCAAGCTTTTTTGGAGTTGATGTGATTTATGTTATAATTATTATAAGTTGGTGTTTTAAGACCAGTGTGGCGAAAAATTTAAACAAGAATAAAGCACTTACACGTTATACTTACTGTGAAAATCTTGGGCATTTAAATATTATGTAAAATTTCGGACGATCTCGGGACGATTCTACTCCCGGGAGAACAACATTTCCAACGCCTCTGCCCGATAGAGTAATAATGGGAAGGTTCTAATTTATTACCACTTTCCTGGCTTTCTGGCAAGAGCTTTCTACTCCTGGGTACTCTAAGAATAGCACTACCTATTAGAAACGTCCGGTACCAACACCCTAGAGCTCGTCAAATAAATTTGACAGTAGGATAATATCGAAATTAATTTTTTAGGACTATTTTTGATATGATTCGTCAAATATAACCAATAATGAACGAGTTGTTTCATCTCGCTACTTAAAGGTATTGCGTGGGGACGGAGTGACTACGGTCACTAGGTAACTACGGGGGGACGGTCCGGATGGGATTCGAACTCCGGTCCTGCCGTTCGAGGACCGGCGCCGCTGTCGCCTACACCACTGGGCCGCCCCATCATACTCATCAGCATCATACTATGAATGAGATAAAATCGATTCGTGCTCAGAAATATAGTACGTTTCATCTACATAACAGTTTGCCAAGAAAGCCAACATCCCTGAAATATCTAAGAGGTGAATGGTCAATTTAGACATCATCAGAAACAACATCTTGTTGTGACCGATCGACCGATCCAATTTTTCTCTATAAACATATTCTGGGATGACTGTTACGCAAGCACCGCAATCTGTTACGAATATCATATTTTTTCCATTCTCTTCTAATTCGATTATTTTTGCCGCATTATTGCTTGCTTCATTTGACACGTGATTAAACATTCTTGACCTCTCAATGAACTTTGTGTTCCTGCAGCACGTAAACACATGTCCTTTCTTTTTACACACGAAACACATCTACTATCGCGCTGGACAGGTGTTCGGGTCGTGCGCTCTACCACACCGATAACACGCTCCGTCTTTACGCACACGATCGCCGATAATCTGCTGCGTACCCTGCTGCTGGTCGTTCTTACGCACACAATCTCCTGTTCTTTGTTGCGATGACTGATGATGCATGTGGTGTGGATGTTGGTGTCTAACACTGTTGCTCGATACCGCTCTTACTGCTGGTACTGCTGCCATTTCTCCAACATGTGGTTTCATCCTCATAGCTTCGTTATCATCCTTTCCAGCTTCCCAAGTGCGTGCGATTGCCGTTGCTTTCTCAAACGACACATCTTCTTGTCGTAAAAGCTGCTTCCGCAATTCACCATCACGTAGGGCTTCGTTTAAAAAGTCGTCGAAGCTACACTATTGCGCCGCTGACTTTAGCATTATTAGTTTTATTATTATTAATATTGTTCATTGATCGTCCGCCGTTTACGGCTTAACGAAGCAGGAGGATTACAGTTTTACAAGACTTGTAAATTAAAACATATCTCATGTACAGATATTTAGTTCGAAGTAAGACGGATGCGTAACAGATTTTTAAACGTGCAAAGAGGCATATTAAAGTCAAACATGTGCGAATGCGTATTGAATCGGGATTTTAGGGGAGCATTATCTCCATACTCCGTTCGCGAGCGCGTAACAAGTAACATTAGGTGATGTCTGACGGATAGTCTGGGGATATTAAATCTAAGTTCTGCTAATAAATAGGAATCGTCGATAGTTCCTAAAAGAAGTCCTGCTATGAATGTGGCTTGATGCAAATACCGCCGATGTTCCAGAGACTTGAGGCCTAACAGTTGACATCGCTCAGTGTATGATGGGAGGGAGGAACTATCAGTCCATCCTAACTTACGAATCGCGAAACGTGTGAACTTTCTTTGGACAGCCTCAAATCCGTTTATCCATTCGTTAGTGTATGGACAGCACACAGGTGAACAGTATTCCAGGAGCGATCTAACCAGCGAGCAATATAGAGCTTTTTTACCCCCGGAAGCGTCAAAGTCACGAGTCAGTTTGAATATTAATCCTAGAGTTCTATTGGCGCGGTTGATTACGATGTCATAATGAGGTCCGAGGGACAATTTTTGGTCAAGTAAAACACCTAGGTCGCACATTTGTGCAGTTCTTGAAACGCATACGCCGTTTATATAACAATCATAATTAAACATTGATTTCGCACGCGTAAATGACAAAACGAAACACTTTTCGGTACATAGAGACAAACAGTTGAGGACGCACCAGTTGTTGAACACCGAGACAGCTTGCTGTAGATTAGAACAATCTTTGGTCGATTTTACGGGCATAAACAGTTTGACATCGTCAACGTATAGCAAATAGCAGTTGTCAGGTACAAGAGAGCATACGTCGTTTATCTATAAAATAAACAGCAATGGACCCAGATTGCTGCCCTGAGGAACTTATGGAGGTGCTTATGAAAGGACGAGAGGTGTGATTCCGAAATTTTCCGAGTTCAGCCAAGCTAGGATTGATTCTGAGAGGCCCAGCCTTTGGAGTTTATTCATTAGTATATCGTGCGATATGCTATCGAAGGCGGCTCTCAGGCTCTCAAAACCCTGGTCCATGCGGTTCACACACTCAATGACAAATTGTACTAAATTTGTAGAGGTGGAACGTTTAGGCATGAAACCGTGCTGTTCCTTCTTCAAGTAGCCTAGAGACGCTTTAAGGATACATTCAGTGACGGTTATTTCTATTAGTTTGACACTCGCGCTTATTGATGTGATGCCTCTGTAGCTGGTAGCAAGCTGCCTATCGCCCTTTTTATACAGAGGAATCATCCATGACGTCTTCCAAATGGCCGGGATCTCACCTTTGTCCATAGATAAATTGAATATCCTGACGAGAAGGGGACATAACGAAGCCGAGCACTGCTTCAGCACAACTGCAGGTAGGCCGTCTTTACAATGTTTAAATCTATGGTGGTTTGTTGCAGGTCAATACGGTTCACTGGAGTGTTGCTAGATGCGCGAGAAACGGCGATAGGATCGGGGACATATGAGGATAAAACGTCAGAGAGTCTCCTTGCGAAGGTTTCGCATATTTCATGGTCGGTGTGTGCTATAGAGTTGTAGTGCAGCGAGGAAGGTTCCGCGTTGTTTCTTTGACATGACTTTACGAATGACCAGAAGATTGTGATGTCTCTGTTTTCAAGAAATTCCCAATAAGTGTAAGAAATAGCCTGATTTATGCTGTCGAAATTTGCTCGCCTCAAATTCAAACGTTGAGTTGGGCCAAGGAGTGTGCGTGTGCTCGATGGATAAGCAGAATGAACGGAAACTCGAATCGGTGGGTGATGAGCGTCAGCAAGCAGAAGATGTTCATCAGATGATAGCGTGGATACTTGGGTTACCAATGCTGTGTTAGCGTTTGCGAGTACCAGATCAATAACTCTTCCCAGGGTATTTTTTGCAGTGTTAAGTTGTTTCGATAAGTACAGGTGCAATATATTGATGAAAGCTCTGCTGTGCGTGGAAGTGCAATGTGGGTGAAGATCAGTCCACGTGATATGTGGCTGATTAAAGTCACCAAGTAAAATTAGTTTGTCGTAAGGCTTCATGTGTTCCGATATTTTTTCGATTGATGACAAAAGGCAGGATAATGTGTGTGTGTCTGAACTTTTATCAGGCAGTATGTAGAGGTTTGCCAGGTAGAGCGTCCCTTGGTTCAGGATTATTTTCAGCCACACACACACTCTAATGAGTCTGCTTCAGTATAGCATTCGCGTGAATTAAGCCTTGACAAGACGGCAATTAGAACGCCGCCACCGCGCGTATGAGTGCTGTTGAGTGTGCTTCGGTCAGTGCGATAGACACTTTTTGTCACTTTTTGACACGTATGCTTTTTGTCGAAAAACAGTCCTGATGGAATGGAAGCTTCCAGCCACGTTTCGGTGAGTGCAATCACGTCGTAGTTGAAAAGTGACGATGAAGAAAGTAGGTCGGAGGTTTTTGTACGTAAACCGCGAACATTTGAAGCATGATGACGTACTCGTGGATTTGTCCACTTCCCTGCACACTGTTCCGGAATTTAAAACGCTCCGCAACTACACTCACTACCGGACTTAAATGCGCTTTTAATAGTCCGCACAGTTTTTCATAAGGTTTCAGACGCGGTTCCTCCGGATCGCACACTTTGCTTGCAACCTTGTACAAGGATGTTCCGCCTAACGTAAGCAACAATCCGATCTTCTTTTTTTGCGTGACGTTCGAAGTGACGTCATTCACTTCGAACAACACACTTAGTCAACACAAATATTCCGTAAAGGATTCGCGTAAAACGAAAGTGCCATTAATTGTGCCATTGTACTTTTTCGTTTTTCCTCGTCGCACAACACACTAATACTAACATACTAGGTACACTTATTACTAATTCCATATACTGCACTTCTACAGCCAGATAGAAATGTTATTTGATTACAGAATGTACAAAAGGATTCCAAATGACACTTTCGAAGAAATTACTTGAAGATGTTCTCTTAACTAGCCGCACACACCTCACATTTTTTCTGCTTTGGCTCTACGACGTCCTTCCGTTATTGGCTCGATAGTCAGTTTCGCGTACGAAAGTAGTCTGGACGTAATTCGATACCGAATCTTATCGTGTTCAGACCAGTGCCGGTGAACTAAACTGCCAACCTCCTCCGCGAGACCCAAAGCACATTATTTCATCAGAAAATTTTGATCATGTTTCTGATAAGTTAAGGAAACCGACCTGCTTAAACTAAGTGATGTAACTGATTATTTAAACAGAAGAAAATAAGAGTCAATTTCAAACAACTTATGGCGACAGAACATGAAAACCGTAGAGGTGAATGTAGTCTCAGCGTCTCAAAGCTACTCAAAAAAACGAAAAAAAAATTATGAGAACAAAAATATAAAACCATACGAAAATCTGTTCTTTTGTTTTTGTTTCTTCCTAACAGTATCCCAAGGCACGTAAGCGATATGCCAGATTACTGAACGTTTTATGCCACACAGTCAAAAATTTAATCTTAAGTATGGTTCTGAAGGGATTAAATACTATTCTTATTGAAAACTGAACTGGTAGTGAAACTATTGATGTATGCTCCAGTTTAGCTTGGATAACTTTATCATTGTGCAAAGATAAACTAATCACTTCAAGGTTGCTTGGGGATAAACACACAGCTTAATTAGTTCGACATCATTCATCACCGAGAGCTGTCAAACATCATTCAGCAAAATGCAGGAAATCATGCTCTAGCAAGACTTCCATGTGCTTTCTGGAGAATGGCTATCAACTGCATGTATATAGCAACGGGCTTCGTTAAATTGCCGTATTGCAGCATTTTTTTGCAACTAGCCGGCCCCGCACTGTATGGATCGCAGCCAATCACAGTGTTGAGAAAATGTTGGGATGCGATCCACAATCAACGACAGCGATGTGGTACTGACTGCTAATCTTTAACGTTAATCACGAAGCAATCACCCAGTCGAATCTTCATTTTATTTTTCGTAATCGGTTCTTTCAAAGTTAAGCGATTGTGCTTTTGCTTTTGGTGCTGTGACATCGATCGAATCCTATCCAAGCCCATCTGACAAGGGTTGGCAAATGTTGTCATCAATTTGCCACCATTACCATTACCAAACGGTTTGACAATGCTTCTTCTCGCTAATGAGGAGCTGGTAGGGAGCTGCACTACTAAAAGAGCTCTGGTAGGATATTTCAATTGAAGAGGATCAATTGTAAATCACGATAGTGTTCACCGGTGAGAGGAATGAACTGATTGAAATCGAAACTAGAACTTCGTATAAATAGTTTGGCGAGCGGTTCCAATCAGTCAGTGTACAGATGTTTGCCTGCTGGATAACAGAAACTAGCCAGCGCAGGTTCTTTTGAGTTGCAAAGTGAAAATTTGTGTTTTGTTTGTACTGTGCTTTAAACAAATGCGTAAGAATAGTGTACATTAATATTGGTTTATTTGGGCGTGTTGATAAGGCAGCACGTGATTTGGTATTTTAAAAGTTTTGTGAAAAAAAAAGTTTTTAAATACGTTACAAATCATAGCAATGCTAAAATTACCAAAATGTGCATGTGTGCTAAAGGTAAGAATAGTGTAAATGCAATACTGAACTTATGTGAAGCATGAAACATAATTTTCTCGATAAGGACTGTTCTGACAGCTTTTCTACAGTAGTTGTCATTCTTCTTCTCGTCTAATCAAATTTTATCCAAGATTTGACAGACCAAGGACAGACGGAAATAGCAGGTCAGGATCGCTAGAGGTTGTGGTACCAAAGAAAATGATAAATGATCTACATTTTGTAGAATAGTCAGCCGTCAGTTACATATACCAACAGGATTCGAACGCTACCAAAATGTACCGAAAGTACAAGAGCCGAGTAAAATCAACTTTCAAAGCACAGCAGAATTTTAAATCATCTAACACACGTAGCGCATAGAGATTATTTGGTGTGTCAAAGTTTAAAAGACGGTGTGTTGAAATCAAAAGCTTTCCATAAAAAATGTGTTGCTCGGATAGCTGAAATGTTTTAGAGCCAAAAAATTCACACATTGATCAAGCTAAGCAAAACAGAACTAATGACAAAAAAGAGTCCACAACATACGCTATTTAATATTTAAAATATGTTGCAATCACGCACAAACAAAACACATGATATACTTGAAAATCCTCATTGACCAGATTTTTTGGTCAAAATTTGAGTTTGGACAAAATTGTGCTTCAGTACAAGAACAGCTTAAGAACAGCCTAGTTTCAAGTACTAGGATTTAAAGGAATCTCTGCCACAAAATTACTCTCAACTGAACTCATTTTTTCCTCAATTATTTGTTTTAACATTGTTCGAACAATATTGAAAAACCTCAATCTCAAGGTCAATATTGAACAAAAAAGAACTCATTTAACAAAGCTTTCTACCCTTCGTGTACGGTAGATTCAAAAAGTTTGCTCTTCATTTGGAGTGGTAGACAAAACCCTATCGTCAAAAATATTGAGGCTTCGAGAGCTAAAAACTTGGGGCGTAAACTTTTGGCGTATCGATTTGGACTTTGAAGTTTGATTGAAAAACAAAACTGCTGAGAAACGAAGGAATTATAGTCTGATTAATTTTAAATAAATGTCGTGCTTTAAAAATTACAATTAATACGACACGAATGCAATGAAGGCTGATTTCTTGACAAAGGTTGATCGGAGGCGGTCCGATAGCAAAGGCGACAGCATTGAAAGTCTTCACACGAGCATTATATCTCATCCGACACATTTCTCCCTAGTGAGGACTGACTACCCAACCCAAAGAACATAAAGAAGAATTTGCTATTTACAAACCCTCCGATGCATGAAACGTGAGCCTTTTGTCATATTTATTTGGTTAAATTTTTACAATATGTTTCGTGTACCGGGGCTTTTACTTTTTGCTATCGTAGAATGAAATCTTCACGGCACTTACGGAGCTTTTATGTATGTTATAGACCACAGCCTACGAAAGCATAAAAGCTCATTCAATGAGGTATTGGCTTTTGTGTTAAAAAGCTTCATCCGTAGCTTGCACAGTGTAAAAGCTCAACATTTATAGCAAGTAATATTCATTTCTCTTCCTAGCATTGCTGCTATATTCTGTTCGTTTCCGTAATTATGCGAGTTGAGGCCGAGGCTCCAATCAACTCCTACTTACCGCCTGCTCATGGTCATGGTCACGGTGGAGAAGGTGGGCATCATGATGATCACCATACAGACTTAGTACCACCATCCAGCAGTTACGGAACACCCGATTCGAGTTACGGTCCGCCTCATCACCAGTCTGGTTTTCATCCGGATCATCACGAGTACGAGGACCATCACGATCACCATGATAACCACGATGATAGTGGATCCTTTGAAGATGTAACTGGTTCTTTGAGCGTATATTATTCAAAACCATGCACTTTGACTCTAAACAACTTGTATTTTGTGTTATCACAGGAACCGGCTAAGTATGAATTTAGCTACGAAGTAGATGACGAAGACGCGGATCTGTCTTTCGGGCATGAAGAAATGCGTGATGGAGATTACACCACTGGAAAATATAACGTATTGCTTCCTGATGGCCGTCGGCAGGTAATGGGAAAAGATGCGTTTATTCGTTGCAAATCTAAATTAAATATTTTCATAACTCTTTATTTCTGTTAACAGATTGTAGAGTATGAGGCGGATCATAAGGGATATAGGCCGAAGATAACGTACGAAGGAGGTGATGAACATCCACATCACCATGACCATCCTCATGAACATGGACACGATCATGGACATGGAGGATATTCAAAGGAAACTCCACACACTCAACTGGGCTATCCTAGGGAATCGCATCATGATTTTGAGCACAATGGTATTGCGCACGGTTCGAACGAGTACGATTCACATGGGCACGATAACGGACATAGCCGAGCTGATCACGGAATTCACGATGGGCATCGAGGTTATGACAGCAATGCACACGATAACCATGGCAACGGGCACGGCCATGGACACGGGCACGGACATAACGGACACAACGGTCATAACGGTCATCACCATAATGGCCATAATGGTCATCATCGCAGAAGAAGCAGTAACGCATACAACCATCAACACCCGTCAAATCACCACAGTAATGATAATCATCGTCACAATGGATACCACTAAAGCTATGACACCACAGAACGGAAATCGATTGATCGAGAATCTATGACGAATTAACGTAATACAAAATAGTATAAAGCGTATAAGAATCTGAGCATTATAAAACTCTTCGTAACATATGTATTCAGATTCTTGTGCGTCAGATCGCTTACCGCTTACCAGTGTATCCCGGAGGAGGAAGTAAAGACGCTGAGGTAGGCATATAATTTACATTGCTTTAGTTTTTAATCAACACCAATCTTATACAGCCAACAGCTAATTTATAAGCTTACAAATACGCAATATATGCATCCTCACAAGACGAAGGACTCCAAAGCATAATTCGAGCTTGATGTGTTACGTTTTATAACCCGATGACACCCTTCTACATGAATCATTTAAAATGCCACAGAGTTTCATCAATGAATATGGATCATACAATTGATCAATGATCATTAACTTATTAAAATTATGGAAAACATTTCATAACCTGTTGTACCTGTTGCCATATCATCCTCTTCCTTCCATCACACGAGTATCGATTCTTGGGAATCAGTATTATCGGTAATAGTACTTTCTACGACTTGCACGTGATTCAATCACCAAAAGAGACGAGCCTTCGGCCAGTTCAGCCCCATAGCGGTTCATTCACCATCATTGCTACACCTGAATCAGGCACCAGCGAGATTTAGCGTTCTTCGACGACGTGATTCGTGCTGTCAAAACATAATTGACGTCATATTTTACAGGTAAGCGCGCCAAGCAATTTGTTATTTGAACATTCTTTCCAACGGCAAGCGCCTTCGAACCGTTAGAAGCCAAATAGGTTGCACAACAGTGATGATGCGCCAGCATAAGTCGTTCGAATTCGTTCAAATAAATTTGAAAGGCGGCTTGCGCTTGTGCATCCGACGACCATCTCTGACAGAATGGATCGTAACAAGTTTAACGTATGCGTTATACATTTTCGATGCAAATCTCTGAGCAAATTGCTCTCACCAGTACGATGGAAAAGTGCATGCTGTGCTAAAATTAAATACACTTTAGTTGCTTTTTTGTGTTGGTTTTCCTACCAACGTGCGCTGCTTTATTCGGATGTGCAGCAAAACTGATCAAAATGAACCAAAACCAATGAATTTTTGGCACAAAATTTTGATTAATATTCTACTTTAATGCAAATTGAGAAAAACATTATTATTGCCAGGACATTTGTCGTGAGGTTATCAATACAAAAAACTGCCTTAAAACCTTCCCATGTTAATGGAATTTGACATCTTAAACCTTTGTCCTTGATCTTGATCTCACATTTCTTACGCCATAGATAATCTTCGGTTTGATCCGTAGTTGGATATTTCATATGATGCTAAAATCAAATCCCTTACGATTCGATCAGCCGCACCCGCATCGATGGACAAATGTAGCATACAAAAAAAAAAACAACGTTAACAAACCGACTTTAACAGAGTATGCCCGGGATAAGGCAAAGAATAAGGAGGAAATGCCTTATCAACATGATTATAAAATTTGTTCAACACAAGCGGTGTTGACAATACGGCACTGGTCCGTCATTATTAATTATTTATAAATAAATAAATAAATAAAACAAACTGACTTACATACTTTAATTGCATGTTTATGAAAAAAAAATCCCTAATACTACAAGCTAACATGTTCCAATATCATCTCTTCAACAATTAAGGGAAACAATGGAGGTCAGTTAACGTAAGACGATTCGTCACACCAGTCCTTTTGCTGCGTCATAAAGTTCAAGGACTTGTAATGTACGTCGTTTTTATTTCCTCCATATAAGCCTATGTAAGCTAGTAGTACGAAAATGATCCTATGAACTTATTTTGGTTTCGGTATCATAAACGAAAGCGACTACTCCTGGCAAATCTTCCATCTCACCGTTTCCGAACAATCCGAATTACATTTAGCGAATGTAAAAAAAAAAACATCAATAGTCCTTACCAAGAATCACTTCTGGTGCAATGTCTAAATCAACCTGCCTCGCACCTTGATCAATCCAAAAACATCGTATATCGTGGAGTGAACTCATTAAAAAGATTACAAACAGCAGAGCTAAAGAATGAATTAAAATGTATGAGTAACATTTCTGAAATTTTGTAATAAGTATTCAAGCTTCGGTCTAGCCAAACAAATGGAAACTTTTTGGAAGGATGGCACACGTAAATCATCGCAAACCTTCCATTCACTTCACCTTCACAGTGGTACGTGGATCCATTTGTTTTACAGAAGAAAAATATATTTTATGTTTCTGTAGCTGTATGGGAACAGAAGTAAAGAATAATACATCCAACAATGGTTAGGACAGGCACTTAAATATTTAAAAAAAGTGAACTAAAGTGCGACGCTAATTCGGTACAGTAATATAATAATAAAATTTCAGCAATAAAGAAATCTAAATTAACTATACGCACATTGAATGATACTAATTTGATGTTTATGATCACAAGTTTGAAACTGGTTTTGTAGAAACAAAAGCTTGTGTAAGATATCGAACAGAAATTATGATCAACCAACAAATCATTACATTTGTAAGGCAAAACAATTACAGTTACATTTTAAAAGCTAAAGAGTGGAAAGAATTTACCCACCTGCCAAACAATGCTCATCAGTTGGCTATTTTGATCTAGAATGGTTAAAAGTCGCCAGAATGGCGCTGGGTGAACGTTGAACGATGGCGTCTTGTGATTTGGATTATGACAAAAAAACTGACTTTTGCCATCTGAATCAGAGCACAGCACACTTCTGGGAAGTGAACCTTGACCTGAACCACATCTATTTCTAGCCAACTCGCTTCTCTAGCCCGATTCCCCAATACGGTACAAAGCTGCGAGAGGGCACAGCGCGGTCTACCAGACTGCCATCATAGTAATCATGAAGCTTGTAGGAAGATACTTTCAAAATGTGCCTGTCAGGGTCCAACAGAGTCGTCGTTGCTAAGAGTATCTTCCGTTCTGTTTGCTTACTTAGTGCATAATTTGGAAAGTTGCTCCATTTGCACTGCCTGTCTCTCGCTAATGATTGCAAAAATTCGCTCTCATACCCATTCGCCGAGGATTCTGAGCGGGCTGACGATCATTCCAATTTGTTGCTACCCATAGGGTGGGTCACAAGGTTATGAACGGAATAGCTTTGACACTCACATCAACGACCTATCGAAAACTATCATCGGCGTTTTAGTTGCCCCTGTGTAGCCTCTGTTTCGAATGGTTTGATGAGACGATGGCAGATTAAATTGTAATTATTAATTAAATGCATCTAATGCGTCTGGCATGTGTTGGAATTTCCATGATGCGCGGTACGAGATAATAATGCATGTATGTACATACTGCAAAATTATAACAAACAGCGTGAAATGCTTTATAATTGAGCTGATTTCAACGCGATTGCTATAAAGCTAAAGAGTAGTCAATCATTACATGGTCAAATTAGATACGCTCAGATTAAGCGAAGATCGCCCTAGTCTCAAGTACATTTTAACGCTCCGAAAGACCTCTCACCTAGCACCTAGGTATAGATTGTTTTTAAGTAATTTTGATTCCATCGACCCATCGCATACCTTTACATACAGTCGATGTTTCTGCTGATCAATAGCATCGAATGAAGAGAATTAGAAAGGAGAGCAGAGAGGGGACTAGAAAAAAGGTTTTGGCTATATGAAAAATCTGAAAGTATATGATCGGTCAAATATTGGTTACTGTGTTTCCCCTCGGCGCAAGTCTACATTTGTTTAAACAACTAAGCACCAAATGAGTACTAATTGAAGGTTGTACGGTGATGATTTTCGCGCGCAAATGTCAGATTGAACATGTTTCGAAACGGATTTGGATTTGGGGGCGATGATGACCGCCCGTGTCGTGGGATAACCATGTTTCACCTAAACCGTTACAGACTTTTCCCAAGCCATAGTCGTTGACTAAACCATAAAACTACTTAAGTTCATGGGCACATTTCGGGTGCAGACGAGCATAATTGGGTGCAATACTGTTGGTTTATTACATGTCAGCTCCAAAACTGTCCCATTACATAGTTAGCAGAATTAATGTTTTATACAAACATAAATGTTTAACCGTCTCGAAATATGATTGCTAATGCTTTATTATAAGCGATAGCGACACTGTAAGACTTTGCAAATCATCAAAATTTGTTAAATTACAATGCCAACTCAACTTTAATTGTAAAATTGATAATATAAGTTGATAACAACATTGATAATTTGATGGTATAAGTTGTTTTAGGTTGAAAAGTATCCTATTCCTGAATCCCATTTTTACAACAGACTTTATAGTTTAACAAATGTAAAATGACTAAATTCTAAATTATGCATTAGAAGAAGAGGATTAATTTGCTTCTTCTTCTTGGCATAACGACCTTTAAGGCCACGCCGGCCATAGAAATGGCTTACTAGACTGCCGATACCACGTAGTTGGTTAGTCAGTCCTCACTACGGGGGGGACGGTCCGGATGGGATTTGAACCCCGGTCCTGCCGTTTGAAGACCCTCGCCGCTGTCGCCTACACGTTTAGTTATTTTGTGTAAAATATGGACTGAATAATAAATTTGTTGTTTCGATTAATGCTTGGTACGAGGAGTAATGAAATTTAATGCATAACAATAAAGGCCATGCACCATGGCTTATCAAGATCATTTTTGACAAGCAGGTCATGTGGGTATGTCTGTTATATTGGAAAAATTTAAATACATTTACTTGCTGGTTGTGCGATTTTGCGTGACATTTTTATTTATTTCATAAGAAAGGGCCTGGCCGTATTGGTATTTTTTTATATTAAACCACATTAAATTAACGCACGGAATTGGCGTTGACTGTATACTTCACGAGTCATCATATTCGATGTATTTGACATCCTTGGTATGTCCTTGCATATCTAACGATAGTTTCTATCCTGTATTGACGCACACATGATGCATATTAAGCATTATACTCAAATAAAATCTTAGAACGATACAATATCATACAATACAATACAAAACAAATTCAATAAAATGGCTTAAGATCATCACATGTCTTCATTCCGGTGTTCTCGTAACTAACCTCTGGCACCAGTGACTATTATAAGTATGCTCCAAGAGCATTGAAGCTTCAATCCAAGAGCATTGAAGCTTTGCAATAAACCTTTGTCTATGTAACAAATGCTAAACTACGTTTTTTTTAAATAGTTACCAAGTTTTCACAAAAGGGAAATGGTTTCAAAGAAAATCACTGTTAATAAAAACGATTATTGTTTATGTAAATACAGCATACACAACTTCAAAAGTGCACAACTATACTTAAATAAAAAGTATGCAAATTTTGAGCGATTAACAAAACATAACATACAAGGGTACAATCCGGTGGTAGAGGCGGTGGTAGACCGGGTTCAAATCCCATCTGGACCCGTTCCCTCGTAGTGAGCACTGACTATCATCACATGTGTGGTGCCAATAAGTGTCGTAAGCCATTCGACGGCTGGTGCAACCTAGAAGGTTGTTAAGCCAAGAAGAATAAGAATAAGAAGAAGTAGAAGAAGAAGAAAAGGAAGAAGAAGAAGATTTACTTTAAACTACAAAAATAGCAACAACAAGGAAAGACAAACATTTTCCGTAGCGTTTTCAATTATAAGCATTATCTTGCTTTTAATAGTTCTTTAGTTATTCACCATCTTGGCGCAACGGTGGTGGCTTTTTTATTTTACGGCAATATTTCAACCTGCAGCTTGACGTGGGAGTTGCTAGAAATGCTGCTGCTGCTGCTGCTGCTCTATCATCTTTACTGGGCTTCAATTAGCTAGCCCGTTGCATACCACAACCTTGTTACAACAACCATACCATCACATTCACGAAACGTTTTTTCCCTTTCGTTTGGTGTGCCGGCCATCCGAGCAAAAATTTCTGCATTTGTCCCAGCGTCACTTCACTTCAACAGTCTGCTATGCCTCAAAGTATTAGTATATGGCTCAATCAGATTAATGATTTCAATTCACAGGCACCGTGGTTGCTTCGCTCGTCACCCCATCAGCTCTATCGCGATCTTGTGCAAAAGTAAGGCATTAACAATGGGAAGCCAGTGCATCCATCACTTTAGTGAATGAGTGCAAACCTTTTTTGCAACGAAAGATTCACTTTACTTTTACTAAAACATTTTAGTTTCTCGATTTGCATCCAAATCATAGGAAAGGCGCATAAAGATCAAACCTCATGTACAGGATGTAGATAGAATTATTGAAGAATAATCGGTTGCGTTCGCCTTTACTTTGCTGCACAAGACATTTGTTTGTAAATGTGTCGTGCCCGTCAAAAAGCCATTCCTGCTGTTAGAATAATTTCAACCTCTGCTCCTAACCAGTGAACTGAATACATTCGCCATTTGATGTATCAAGGGTCAGTTGTAGACAGGTAAAAGGAAATCTGTTTACCAAACACTTGTGCAGACATTCAAACGACGCATGCACTATTAACACCAACGATGTATTTCAAGTTCATTCATACTCTACCACCTTCTTCAGGGTCACGTTCTGCGGTATCGGTAAAACACTTAGATTCAAAGCGAAACATCTAGTCCTTCGCCGGGAGAAGAGCTTCCTTTCATGTTCAACCTCCAACCGTGCTCGGTACGAGAACACCATTAATTATTGCGTTAACTAATTGTGTGGAACGTGAAGGAATGAAACATTCAATATGGTAAAACAGTGTTGATCGCTGCCAGGTCAAAATTTGGACGGTTTATTATTTACGATATCATGGATATCTTTATTTACTTATTTTACTTTCATTTAATCTTTCTGTCTCTTCTTGAGACGTTTGACATAATGATAGAGAAAGGCTCATTTTATTACGCGAAAGAGTACTTGCATAAATTTACGACTGTTTGATGGAGTGTAGCACAATTATTGTTTGACGAAAGATGGAGGAAATACATTTTCTGTGACGCTTTTCATTCATAAAGAAAGTATGAAACCAGGCCAAATTAATTTCTGAAAATCTCATAAAGTGTCAATAATGTACAGTTTATGTAATAACCTCATTAACCTCACTTTGTATCAGCAACTCGGTGGATAATTAATGATCGTGAATGGCGTTGCAGTAATTAAACTCTCTACAGTCTTTGGAACAGACACAGAGAACTGTTTTTCAATCAATGCAAGTGCACGTTTGATAAATTCGAAGCAGTCTGTCAGAAGACCATACATAGTTTTCAAGGTCATCGGCATTGTCTGATAGTGCCTTCTATGGAGGTTGTCTTAAAGGTAACAATTTGTCAATAAATTCATATTTCGTCGAAACTGAGGGACAACCTTACCACAAAAATGAAAGTACCACTTAAATACATATGGGCTAGGTGGGGTGGTGACACGATGGCATCTATGCATTGCAACCATTCTCATCAGCTCTCTCGATCTGCTTTTTTCTCCTCTCTATGGACAGGGTTAATATTGTTATTTATCAATCAATTTGTCGCATCACAAACAACTTTTAAAAATTTTAAGCATCTTTCCAATATTTTACAACGTTAAAAAAATGAAACAAATGGAATTACTTTTGTCACGCGCTGTTCATGCCGTTCGACCTTACGGCTCAATAATGCGGAATTTCGTTCACTCCCTCTCTCGCTTGCTCTGTCACGTAAGGGGCAATAAGCAATTCAATGTCATTTGTTTTTCAAGGAAGAGGATCAACACTTTAGCGCCATTTTTGGAAAGAATGAATTAAACGTTCCGAAATTAAACGATCAATTAAGCGGTTAGCGAAAGACTGCCCTTCTCCAGGCACAATAATTGAACTTCGTCCAACATTCCAACACCAGCCGCTGACCGCCCGCATTATGCTTCATAGAAGCGCAACGGTTTTAAATGACCCACTCTCCGAAACCCATCGAAAACAATGAATGTTAAATGACAAAGGTGAATGCACACCGCATCACTACACCCGCCAGACACATAATCCTCCCACGTATACGTGAATTATTTGTACAGCGTTAAGTTTTTTTTTGTTATTTATTTATGGAGGATTTGAGTAACATTTATGGAGGATTTCAAATTCTATGTTTGGAATACGGATTTGCTTGGCCATGATCGTGTTTGATGTTTTCCATTCTTCTTTTAAAAAAAATTTTTCATGCATGTCCTTGGCATTGTATTGATAATCGATAGCGTTACCGTTTTCCGTTTGAATCTACGACGGCAAATGTTTGATAAAACGCAGCGAATATTTGATTATTAATGTTTAGTATATCGACAGGACGTAAATAAATGAACTTGACAAAATCGAGTATGACGGCATATTTTTGCCTGTGCATGCAAACAAGTGTCTTAACTATTGAAATAAGATTTAATCGGCTATCAACATGATTTGTGTCTAAAAAACTGACATCTGCTGCCAAACTTTTTTTTCGAAATAGAGCTTTTACTTGAATGATCAGTTTGTTGCTCCACTTTTGATTGCCGGTCGGAATTCCATCCTAGCATCCAGTGATTCTCATCATCGTCATCATCACCATCATCATCTTCAGGTTTCAACTGGACCTCGGCAGTTCAAATCAGGTTGCTTGGGTATCGATTGTTCCAGTTGCCAAACGCAGGTTTCATAAATCAAAACAGAAACACAACAAAGAGAATTACTGAAAGGTCAACAGTAAAATTCGTGATTTCGGCAGTTGTTAACCTGTTGGACAGTGAGCTATGTTTGGTAATTTATTCAACATTGCAATAACGTTCTTTCCCTCACTTTTTTTTCCAAACACCATACATCAATCATTAATATGCACATCAAACTGTTTAAATAAATATCGGGCTTTGGGAGAAAGTCAAACGAGAGAATAGAATCAAATTTAAAATCAACTGAAATACAGAAATTAATTGACCCATTTTTGTTACTTAAAAATTAATGTATCGTATAAAAAGAATTCCTCTAAAATCACGATTACGATCACTTGTCGCTTGTAATTATCAGCAAACAGTAAATATCGGGTGCTACTAATTCATCCTAGTAATTGGTGATTCAATGACAACGCAGAACGACAGACTTTCAGACTACGTAGACTGTTCAAGTTCAACCGGTTAGTGGGTGCACTAATAGCAATTGAACACGCGGGGTTTTCGTAACCGTTGATGCATTCCGTTAAAAGGGATAGCATTTGAAATACACGTTGCACATTCTATTTCATATCAATTTACACGTACGAAGATTGCTCCAGAAGATGTAACGGCAATCGGGAAACACGAACTGCTCTTCACGGCCGCTGTCTTCGATATGGACCATCGTAAATATGAGTTACTGTGGTACGCTATGTACTTATTGCAGCATTTTTACACGCATTGAAGTCACTTTATGCAACTGACTTTTTAAACTTGAATGCTTGACTTCCTGAGGATGCATGTTTTTGCATTGAAATGGTAACTCGACATCTTTTCGTAAGATCTCTGCTCGAGTGTCGCATCATCGTAATCATCTTAAATAAATTGCACCTTCGTTTTAAACCTCAAAGTGGAGACTAACGAGGCATTCCAAACAGTTGAAAGATTAAATTAATAACTACCTAAACTATTGTACGTACCAACATCGCACAGTGTAACGCAATATCATCACGTTTATGCCCCAGATTAAACAAAAACGCAAAGGCGAAGCTGGCAAAGATAATCGTTATTGCTGTTGAATTGCTGTTGAATAAAAAATGTGTAATTCGTTAATATTTGTTTCGTTGTTTCTTTATACGTAATATTAGAACGATTTTAAGCTTCCCTCGGCTTATGTTTCGAGGTTTGAATTTAAAAGCAAATGGTTTATTAGTGCTAAGAGTACCTGTTGATGACAACAGCTAAACCGCGTAAATATTGTGTGAACAAAAAACAATTGCAAAGTGGCAATCTATTTAACACTCATCATAACATGCATGTAATTCTCAAGCATTTTCTTTTGGATCGCAATGCATACAGAATGAACCGTTTAATAAGATTTGTAAAGTTTTACAAAGCAGTGTTTCACATGAACCGTCAGCAATGTGCTTGTCGTACACAACACACGAATGCTTCATGGCGCTAGGTTACCATATTAGCTAAGGAACGCTTCATGCGAGCGCATAGAGCATCAGATCCACTTTTCCCATAGCCGTTCTGTTACACATTCTGTTACACCTCACTGCAAAGCGTTGATACGGATATGTGGACAATGAGTGAGAGCTTCACTAAACTGTCTGATAATCTCGTACACTGATGCTGATGCTGAAGATGGAAAATGTAAGGTTCTCGCACCACGATGCTAGCCCAAACATACACTTCTGGTTCAGCTTTCGGGTTTAAGATCGGATTCGTTCCCTTTGCCACGTCAAGCGCGTGGTGTACGGCTTGCGCTCGTGAAGTACTCCCTTCCTTTCAGAGAGTGGTCTGATGAGTACTCCATTCTCTTTTGATCATCTTCAATCTCTACAGCCACGCTAGATGCACACTGCCGGCGAACGTTCTCTAGTTTTTATTCATTTTTTCGACATGAAGCATTTTTTGTCGCTACTTTTAAAAGCGAGATGCACGCGTTTCGCGATGGCCATGCTCGTTCATTCGCTCCTTCCTTCGCACCCAACTCATCTTTTGGCGTGGGGCTCAGATTTGGAAGCCTTTCTCGGCACGCTTACAGATGGCGCGAAAATGCCCGTTTCCCGTAGTAACTGCGGCCAACCGAAACTCGTGCCAAACCATTGACCAAAAAGAGACAGCGTTTGTAAAGAAGATTCATTTACTTAGTAAACTTTGTTGGACCGAAAGTACAGAGGCAGCTCACAGTTTGTGATGCTGCGAAGAAACCTCGTATATATACCGCAGATAGGACTGTATCAACCCATAAACAAATTAACCATCATCAAGAGCACAAACGCGAGCGCAGTTCGGTCGGTGCAGTTCAGTAAAGTTTGTTCTTATTTGTTCTTGAAATTTTCGTTAAATTGTACAAGCATTTTGTTCTGACGTGATATTCCTGCTACGAGGAAATTCTCGCGCAAAAAGTGTTGTGTGAACAGTTCAACGGTTGAATAAATTTGAATTGCAGTGCTTTTTCCTACAACCATACAAAATGAAGGTATGCATTAAAGTTCTACGCACAAATATTGCGAACAATTTGGATTATTTGCTTAAAACAGTGCGTCGAAGTGTGTGAATAATTACAGTGAATAAAAATTTAAAATAGTTTTCAACCATCCTACGTTTCTTTTGCTTTGATAACGGTCGAAAGTTATTGAAGTAAATTTAATAATTAAGATCGAGTGATTTTTTTTCTAAGATTCATTAACGAGATTCTAGGGTGTTTCATGTTTGTAACATGTTGCAGTGTGCTAAATATTGTAACGTCCAGCATTTATAAAGAAGTGTTTAAAGCCAGGTGGATGTGGTGGAAATTAAGTGATATTTCCGCATAAAGCTGCATAACTACAAAGACAAATTTAATTTAAATCATGCATTTGTCTGTAAAAATATATATTTTTTAATTTATTAAAGATTTTTACCAACAAAAAGAACAAAATTAAAAAAAAAATTTATATTTGCAAAAACCAACCAACAACTAAATCTTTTGCAATTTCAAATAATATTAGCCAACGACTTTAAAACCAATTTGAAAAACCGATCAAAATGAGCACGAATTACACAAAACTTGTTGCAAATAGTTTCATACCACGCATGAAATATTTCAAGTCAAATCTTGGTAGCAATGCTACAAAATTTCAGATCCACCCATTATTGAGCAATGTTGCCTAGGTGACGTAAATGGAGGTAAAATATTGAGGTTTAAAAAAAAAGCATTGGTAGATATTGAAGCAAAAACAGTTGACGCCAAACACTCAACCGTGACGCCAATCGCAAACGGTGAAGGTGACTGAATCAGTTATGAAGCAAAAGATCTTCACTTCAAACCGAAACGTTTGGTGAAGCTAAACGATCTCGTTTCTCTCTTTGCTATAAAAAAATCTATTCGATTTATTCCGAATCTGCGAAACCTTAACCAACTAATTTCTAATAATAATCCAACTAATACAAATTACAGTTCTTCGTTGTTGTCGCCGCAATCTGCTTGGCTGCACTAGCCACAGCAGAGCCACCTGCCCCACGCAACGGCTTTACATCTCCTTCGAGCAACTATCTGCCGCCTAACCAATCGTTCAATGGGAATAACGGTTACAACTATAACTCAAACGACAATGGTTACAACTACCCCTCGGGCTCCAACGGCGGAAACTATCCTGCCCCATCCCAGCAGTACGGAGCACCCTCTGGTAACGGCGCCAACGGCGGATACAACTACGAGGACGCTAATGCTCAACCTGCCAAATATTCGTTCGAGTACAACTTGCAGGACTTTGCCTCCGGCAACGACTTCGGACACATGGAGTCTCGTGATGGCGACCGAACCGTTGGACGCTACTATGTCCTCCTTCCCGACGGTCGCAAGCAAGTAAGTGCATCTGTCATTCATTGCTTGGCTGTTTTCACTGCTTTGATACTACATGTTTTGGTACTTTGATACTTCATGTAGATAACACAACAACTATCATAAATTGCAACCCATTATTATTTGTAAATTGTTTGCACAGGTTGTAAACTACGAAGCCGATCAAAACGGATACCGTCCAACCATCACCTATGAAGATGTTGGAACTGGAAACGGAGCTAATGGTAACAATGGTGGATACGGAGGAAACGGTCAGTTCAACGGTTACCAATAATCTTCCGGCATCTCGAGCGACAACAACCCGTTCGATATTGTAAATATCTTCATGGACTCTATCGGAACGGTTGCTATTCGATGTAGTTAAACGAAATTGTTAGATAATGAATCACACTGTAAGTATTGCACTGTAAGTCATTTCATGGGGCACTAATACGTTGTTATGTTGCACCAGTCATTACAAATAACAACTGATATGCGCCAGTTATCCTCACAGTCACCACGAACCCAAACCACGATTCGACCCATGCAATGTTTCAAAGGAATTATTGATGAATACGTCTTACTAACAGAGAAACAAACAAATGTTAAAACTCTTCAATAGAATTTAAGTAACCTATTAAGAACAATGTGAAGCAAATATCTTTATAAAAAATACCCCATATCCCAGCAAAAGGGATGGAGCAAAAAAGTGAAAAATATTGTAAACAGTTGTACTATAAAATATTATAATTTTTACGAGGAAAAGAGGAAAACGATGATGAAGGTACTGCCATGACCATTGAAAAAATCAACTGTACGCGTTACAACACTATACCACCAATAACATTATTAGTGCAAAATGATAGCAACAAAACTGAAGATAGCATGAGATATGCTCTACAAAGCTGTAAATTCACAACACGAGATTGTTATCGGATTGCGCGAGTAATGTTATATGTTGAAACATCTCGTAACCGTAGTATGAATTAGCTTAAGGTTAGTTCATATAGAGGAAGAATGTTTTGTGAACTGAACATGACAATAAAGTTTCAAAGAAGTCTCATGATGAATGTTCGAAAAGGAACAATAATGCAAGAGTAATGTGTTTCACTCAAAATAGAAAGATTATTTAAAAATGAGCTATTCAAACCCTCTCCTAAGCAAACTACTCATTTCATGAATGTGTTGCTGTTTTTTTTGCACAGTTGTGTACCAACTTTCACTTCTAAGCAGAGCTCTATAATTATAGTTTAAAATTAACAAACAAAATCGGATCAAACTTAAAACGAAAATATGTCTCGTAGCTTTGCATTTTACAAAACGGAAGAAGGTGTTTCGTTCTCAGTTACAAATCTGCTGCAAATCTGTACACTGGAAACGAGAACATGTGATGTGAAAAAATCCGTCGCACCAACCGCGTATCGAATCATATGGACATAGCAAGGACAAGAACCAACTTATTTTCCATGCTCGAGATGTCGCATTCACGAAGGACGAACTACCGAAACCATTATTGCATTTTTGTTCCCGACGCATGCTCCTCAACCATTTCTACTGCAGGAGCAGAAATCCATCAAATTTGGTCGAATTCAACGACCGCAATCTCACGAACGCAACTCTGCTATAAAGCTCCAGGTGTAAGTTGCAAAAGCTATTGATTGGATTCATTGAAACTTTTCATCGTTCATCTAAGAAATACAGGACGTTTTCAAGCTACGCGATTAGTGCATCTTGGATTTTTACTTTCATCTGCAAATTTAGACATTTTCAGCACATTACAAAATCTGTGTTAGTGCGCGCTTGTTTAAAATAGTACATGTTGCTGTTGTGTGAAATCATTTCATTTCATTAGACCAACTATGTTCCATGTATCAATCAATACAACAGTGCAGAAGTAATATGTAATGGAACATGAATAAACCTGTGAAATTTTTACATCAATTTTAGGTAATGAGCACTATAAATTGTATTTTTTCACATTGCACATATTTTGAACCGAATACGGCGAATGTTTCCAAGAAATCATGAAGGCAAATAAAATAACTTTAACTAAGCTTGACGGCAAAACATTTCTTCAAGAGTGTGAAGGAGTTTTTCAATATAGTTCAATTGTTGAGCTATTGTTTAAAGCGTAATACTTCTAAGAGAATAAGAGAAATACTTCTTAACGAAATTATTGTTTCGATATGCTTCCTTAAGTAAAGTTTAATGTCAGTAATGTAAAATTCATATTGGATCCAGATGGGATTACATTTTTGGTTCTTTTGGGCATCACTCCGCTTGATAAATGTAGTACGGGGCTTGTTGCGCGGATACTTTGTAGTATTTTCGTCAGAAAAACAATCGTCTTCTCCGTTGTGCAACTAAACTGGTCGATTCGAATTTGGAAAAATCCATACATTTTGGCAATGCGTTTGAATATTCGTCGCTTCTGTCATTCCATACATTCCGCCAACTACGGTAGGCAACGCATAATTCATGTATACGCTCGAATAACTACGCGCATTTAAGCTCTACAGCAGGAAACTTAACTACGAATTGCTATGCAAAAGAAAAAGCTCTCGTTTGGACGAACACTAAAATAATCAAACATCTTCTTCTTTTCGACCTAAAAGGCTTTTTGTCTGCTACGATACGCCGCTCACAGATTGAGTTAGTAGGCTTACTGATACCACGTAGTAGGAATGTCCCTCACTACGAGAGATATCAAACTGTCTTGTTCAAATGAATGGAACTATTCCTTGTAACTGTATAAAATAGTATCTATCGGGATGTCTTGTTCATTTTTTATTATTTTTTTGTAATTTACTGCAAATCATAGCCGTTGTTCTTTTTCTTACTCGTGTTTGTTAAAAGGGCTTTATTGGAGCACCTTCGATACGAGGCAGTTTCAAATTTTCAAACAAAATTTCATGAAACATGATCATATCTATCATCTCTTCATAACATCTAATTCTTTTCCATTTGACTTGATAAGGTTTGCTAAAAAGTTCCACCTTAGTTTATCATCTCCCAGGATCAAACGTTAAATAGCTTCTAACAGTTCATGTTCTGTAATCTTAAATGTTCGATTTTTTTAGAAACACCTGGTTTTCCTCGCGCCGTTCATTTCCTCGGGCTAAAGAAAGAATTTTTCGGTTTTTTGCCCTTTTCACTGCTTTCTCACTTTCCGGCATTCTGTTCCGACACCTAATCTGACCTTCTGCGCAGTGATAGCGGCAGTCGGCGTAAACAGGATTTGTTTACAACACTTACTCTACATTGCCTGAAAGCTCAATGTAGTGTAGAACACCGGTTTGCTTAAATTTGCATTTTTTCCAGAAACTTAAACCGCATACTCTTCTTGGTTTTGTGAAACTGATTTTTTTATTTCATGAAAACCGTTGGCTCTCAACCCGTTTACGTCACACGCTCGACGAGTTGGACGTGTGCGTTTACAATAACCCATTGAGGTTGCCGTAATTCACTCAACACTCACTAAGGGTGTCGATAGTGATAGTGAGGACTGAATATCTAACTATGTGGCACCAATAAGTCTAGTAAGCCATTGCAGATAGCCGTTGGGAAACCTAGTAGGGTCGTTTATGGGTTATGAGTAGTAAATATTACTACTTGTGTTATACCAGCACAAAATCACAAAACCTACAGTCAGTGATCGGTGAGGTTTGTCGAATTGGATCATCGCCAGATTAATTATATTCCATAAATCGAAAAATCCTAGAAGAACACAAACTCGAGGCACTGTATATCTTCAACACATCTCACCCTCTCTGCTTTATGAATCCTAGCCATAGCACAGTAGTGATGCAGTGATTTTCTCTTTTTTTAAATTTTATGCTCCGTGAAGCAATCGCATAGGACTCATTTGGCACCATATACCGTTCTCTTATAACTCTCCAAAAATACCTGCTCATACGCTTGAATATGTTGCCGGGCTCCGTTGTCATACAAACTGCATGCCTTAGTAGCTCCGTGCTCCTGAAACATGAATACACTCTCTGCTGGCTCTCCATTATTTCTGGCTCTCCTATCGATTTTGTTTCTCGCCAACATTGCAGCCGTGAGAAAATCCCACAACACAACATACATAGTAAGTGGCCTCGAAGAATTTAGTTTTTCACTTGAGCTAACATAGGAAAAAAAGAGTGATAAGTGAACGCACCGCAGATAGTTCACTTGAAAATTATTCATCCCCGGGGCAAATATAGTGCACATTGGTTCAGTTTTACTAAGTTGCCTCGAGCCTGGGATGTAAATAGACGGTAATTCTTTTCAATTCGGTCAATAATCAAGTGTTCAGTTACGACTGCACCTGTTCAACATGCTTGTATAGTGAAACTTTACTTTGCGAACTGAACTCATTGCCCAGCACTCGAACAGTATTTCTCCCGGGGTCTAACATCAAACCGAAACAATCAAGGTACTTGGCTGAAGGAACCGGGTGCATAGTGTGTTTTGATTAATTACATTATCAGTGCTCACTGTGGTTAAGTAACACTTTCTTCGTCGTCGTCGTCTTTTTTTTTTGTTTTTGTCCACGCCAGAAAACCTTAAGCCACATTTATGCAATCGTGTAATAAAACTGTGTGTAACGAATCGATCCAATGAAAATGTCATACCCTATGATGAAAAATTTGTTTTCGCTGAGAATAGATTAAACAACCCGTTTTCAATTACAAGTTTAGTGCTGGTTACATTACTCTTCCATTCATCAAACCATCGATGCATCAATGAATGCAACACATTTCATCGCAAGTGCATAGCAAGTGTCGGTGCATTTCAGCTGAAAGATTCAAGGATATTTGGTGCCGTATTCTGAGCGAAAATCTCCATACTTTGTGTTATGTATAATTGTTTTTTTTTTTTTTTGAGCCACACTAATATCAGCAACTGTTCGTTGGTAATTGCAGTTCGCAATGTTTCGTTGATATTTAATGCTCTGAACAAAGTGGTAATATCTCGTCACCCAAGTGAGTAAATCATGGTGCAACGATAGCAGTCTATTAGATGGCGTAGAAGCACACATTTGCTCTGCCAAAAACACACTATAAAAAAGATGCGGTGACTCACTAACACTTGCTGACTTGATTATTCGGATCAATAAGAAAATACTCCATTTAGAAAAATGAACATCACCTGAATGCGGCTGGTATGTACAAAAAAAAAACAGAATTCACAAAAAACATAAATTTAATTAATGTCAGTTCCATTGAATCAGGCAACGTTTCACACCAAAGCTTCCATTTTAACAACGTTATTTACGATTATTCGTTTTAATACAAATACGGTGAAAGCATCGATAGCAATAGCAATATCTATCAGCGTTTTATTTTGTAATGTAGAGAAAAATTTCCATAATAACGAAATAACTCCAACGACCTACTGAAGGTTTAAGAAAACTGCAACACAAATATTCTCTCCGGCTGCTATAGACGTGATCACATTGCACCCGGTTCTCTTCGGTATGCGTCTTATATGCATTTTGCTTGAATGTCATTATAGCTACGATCCAAAATGCATATAAAAATAGAGAAGTATTAAATGTCATGGCCATTTGACTTTACTTTTTTCATCAGTTTCAACGCTGAATGTTGACAGCATAACTATTCGTTTCATATGCACACCGGGCTACATAACATACACGTCTTTCTGAAAAACTATGATTTATGGTTGGGACAAATTTCCTTCTGCCCACTATTTAATACCCCACATCCCAAAGGTCCCATCTCGGTAATAAAGTATAAGGCAAAGCCTTCCAAACGCTTTTTCCTCTACTTGAGCTATTTGTTGTGAAAGAGTTGTCCATCATTATGCAGGGCAACCGACAGTGGTGTATGCAATGTAAAACGCGTGTTTTGTTGTCCAGGATAAATAACGGTGGTTTGGGCCAACCTACATATTCCGGAGAAGTTTGAACCTTAAACGTTTATCGATCGCGCTTCTTACTAGGTTCTGAGTGGAACAGAGGCTTAGGGTGCGAGAGCTTTTGTTTTACTTTATTATTGTGTGTAAAAATATGTGTTAAAACAGGTGCCATTTATACCATGAGTACGGAGGCATTAAAGCACCATTTACGCTAAATGATTCAAAGGAAACTGTCCCATTTCTCACGATTAATAGCTATTACATTTTACCATATCTACCTACTCCACATGTTTTTCTTACTTGGATAGGCTTTATAATTTCTTAAACCATTTAAAAGATTCACAGGCTTGTCCCGTTTTAGACGTTTTAGAGCGTAAAGCAAAAGTGTATTGATTTATTGATTAAGATGAATTGTAACAATTTGCTATTATGAATGGTTTTAGTTATTACGATAACAACGAATTATGGATTCATAAATTCTAGCAATAGCACATGAATCATTGTATGCTCAATAATCGACCGAATAACCATAAGACCGTGTACATAGTTAAGCGTTCAGATCTCATCTAAGCTAATTTGACCATAGAAAAGAGCAAGTCCTTAAGCCAAGATGAAGATGAATATTTTTGGCATTGTAAAGATTTAATAAAATAATGGTAATTGACTTTTTCGGATTAAATTTGTAAAGCTGTGAAAATGTTTATAATTGATTTTATTTTTCACAATGATTCGCAAAAAAAAAAATTGTGATTAATTGACAGAATGAGACAAAAAAAATTTAGAATGTATTGCACAAAAATTAAAAATGAATTATGTTATTATAACTAAATTGTTTTTCTTTTTCTTTTGTTCACCACGGTGGAGCGATATGCGATGGGATTCAAATCCCGATTCTGCCGTGTGAAGAGCGGTGCTTCTGCCGTCTCTAGTCCTCTTATTATTATTTTTATTATTTGAGTAATTGTTATTATTTTTATGAAAAAACTATTTCATTTTTACGAAGGTTCGACATCACGTATATGTTGGCAGAACCGGTAAAAAAATTCACACTGCACTGCAGATCTAATTATCTTATTGCAAATTTGTTCAGATACTAGTCATTAAGAAGAAAAGGAAGAATTTTAAATATTGCTAGAAGATTAAACAAATGATACTTTTGTTCAGCTAAACCCTTAAGTCCCGTGCTTTGGTAACGGCGACTGTCTTTCACTATTCATAACCGGTTACAAATACCATCCGGAACTGTTATCCCGTATGTAAGGATGACCTTAAATGTAACACATAACAAATGGGGGCGGCCCGATGGTGTAGGCGTCAGCGACGTCAGTCTTCAAACGGCAGGACCGGGGTTCAAATCCCATCCGGGCCGTACCCCTTAGTTGAGGATTGGCTAACCAACTAAGTGGTATTGGCAGTCTAGAAAGCCATTTCGAAAGCCGGCCATGACCTTAGAGGTCGTTAAACCAAGATGAAGAAGAAGACAAAACAAATGATCAGGTAGTCGAAATGTTAGTGACGCCGGCCTGTCACACTACATGTCCTGATGTAGAATCCCATGCGGACCAATCCAGTAATGAATATGTTTGATGTATGAACGGAACAACCCATTCTATAGCTAACATGCGCTAACAGATCGTTCAGTCAAGAAGAAGAATGAATAAAAAGCAAAGACAACTGAGCTTTGTTGATAACAAAATAATAGTAAAGAGTCTCTCATTGAGCAGCTGTAGATAGGAAGAAGTAGTCGCTAATAGTCAAGTGGTTCGTGCTGTTGCCCGCATATTTGCTCTGCAATTTGATTTAATCGCAATTTTGTAGCAAAATTTAGTTTATTCACTGTATGACAAATTGTAAACTGTACCATTGAACCGTAGTTTTTAAAGAAATTCCTAGTCTCCAATATAAGGTTAGTACATTTTCCTTTGTTATTCTGCGCGAATTTACGTGTATTGTATGTATTATACAGTTGATATCGAACCGAGCAAGCCCGGGATAAGGCAAAAAACAAAAACAAGGAGGAAATTTGTAGAAAATCAGCTCAAGAAGAGCCGAGAATTCGGCACGGAGCCGTAATCCTTAAGCTTAAATAATATTTTTTACGTTGTTGAACTTATGTGGAACAAACAGGCCTGGTTGTGTTTTTTTTTCCATTTCATATAATTAATCGACCTTGAAGGTCGATATAAGAATAAGACATGGATTGAACTATGTAATTTAATCGTCAAAAGACATTTGATGCAATATTAAGTTTATCATTATGTGGTTGTTTTTTACATTTATTTATAGAGGCGTTGAATTCCTAAAGCTACATTTGCCTCTCTCTCATGTTCATGGCCCACTTTAACCTTTGCTTATCTCGTTGTTACTTATAGATTCAGCCTTGGCGCAATTCTATTGCAATAAGTGTTTCCTCTGTTAATTTAGGCTTGATTGTTTCAGTGACTCTTCAAGTGACTCTACTGTTGTTAATCGAGAGCTAATCAGCATGCTGCTCGATCAGTTGAAACAAGTGATACGTCTAATAAGGATTCAAATCTTGACTGGATCGTACATTCCATTACCACCTTCTTCATTCTGGCTTTATCTTATTTATCTGATGATACCCGTATTAGGATAGTCGATCCCGCATGCAGAGAGACGGTTTAAACGGGATTCGAAAGCCGGTCCTGCAGTTCGAAACTACCATCCAAACTACTACCCAACCCTCCAGCGATATATTATTAGCCCGGCCAAGAATATATTCTAAAGGGTTCTTATGTTGCAAACAGCCTGTCGATACGTATTGTCGAATGTTACAGAACCAAATATTTTAAAGCTTTCGTAAAAACTGTGGCAATCGAAACAAGCGAATTGAGCAAAGAAAACTTCCCCATGTCAGCTGTTAATAGTGATCATCAATCCCTCAATAACAACGCATGTTCCTCAGTACGTAAAGCGTTAGGTTCGTTTATCGATTGAACTCACCCTTGTACCCTGCAATGTGATAAACTAAATCGATGCTAATTCAATTTGTATACCGTTGCACACTATAAGAAGCGTGTAATTTAATATAGTTAACTCATGACAACCCGGTTGTATGTCGTAACAGTAAAGAACATTGCTGCGCTTTCTTTTTACTTTCAGATGAACAGTAGAATCAGTCAAATTCAGTGGTACCGTGGATTGGTATAGGTCATCGCTCAAAGTACCGATCTTTCAACGGTAAGCAGCTGAGCGTTTGAGATTGAGTGCCAAAGTCACAAGCGATAAAACCAACTCCTTTTTATTTGCAGCTTTCTACAATGCAGCTCAGCTGGGCGTACGATGGCGTCAACGGGTCTGTGCCACGTAATACTGGCCCGGAATGTGCAGAATATCTTTCACCCAGTCGAAAACTTATGGAAACGATAGTCATAATACCGCTCTGCCTGATTGCAATCAAGTGTTCCGTTAGCAGGCTGAAACCCATCACGTACCGACAGTTGGATCGAGTGACAGGCTGTGCGCTCGGTGTAAACCGATCGCTCAGCAGTAGCAATCACAATCTTCACCATTTGCACTACCAGCGCAATCTAATTGATTCAGAACCGCGAGATCTGCTGATGCCTCACCATCGAGAGCGATCGTTCTCCTCCGCCTCGATTGCCAGCGGATTGGTAGAGGAATTTCATTGCCAGCGATGTGTTCAAGCAGGCGTGGTGTCAGGTCGTGGTACGGCTACTCCTGGCGAAATCCTTGTACCAAGCTGGGGAAAGCAGTTTCTACTTGTTACTATGACACTAACGTTGGGAGTTGAGCTGGGCTTTAAATTCGCCACTAGAACAGTGATTTACATTTTAAACCCGTGTCATATTACTACCATCATGCAGGTAAGGTGGTTGATGATAAGCAATAACGACAATACTTATTTCACTCCTGATGATTTTTTCTATCATTTTTAGATATATCTTTTAGCCTGCAATAAACCGACAAAAAGCAGTACAGTGCTCTTTCGACTACAGATGAATTTTTTAAACGGTCCGCTGTTAGCATTTATGTTTCCCGAAACCGACAGTCGACAGCTACCATTAGAATCTTCTATCTATTGGATACAGCATGCGCTGATGTGTATAATACCTGTATTCCTGTTGAGAAATGGAGGTAATATGAGCATATAGGCATTCCCATTCACAGTTATTGAAATACCTGATTCTTGTTTTTCAATTTGTTGCAGGAGTTTATAGCATGGAAGCATTGAATGATTTCACATGGAATGTTATAGGCTATGCTACTTTAATTATTTATCACTTTGGGGTCCTTCAAGTAGTAGCAACTGTGAGTAATTTATAAAGACGATATTTATTCCTTGATTTTTCATATGGTATCAACGGTACGATTCAAAATTGATCAAATGGTAGGACAATCATATTACATTGCGAACAGAACATTAACATAAAGTCAACAAACAGCAACTCCGAATTCATTGGTTTGATGCTTCAGCGTTCGTTTGGGTCAACGCAGATTTTGATTTAGATTCCGACATGCTGCAATTATTTGCATTTAAATATTAATTTAAGGTTTTTTGTTTTATTTCCAGCCAGTGCAAGTTAACCTAAACCACATGCTGTGTCCAGCATTAAAAGATCCTTTTGAAGGTCCCAACTATCGCATATTTGCCGTATTCCATGAGGCAATTCTTTGCACATTGCTATGCAAACTAGTCACGTTTCTGTTTAGTCCGGTGCCATCATCAATTATAAATCATCCGACGTTTAAAAACGGAAAGCCTACGGACTCATCGCCTATAGCGTCGGCGACTAATATAGGATCATCTACGTCTCTGCCGCCGCACATAATCTCCTCATCTCGCCCATCATCGCGATCGTCATCGCCAGCAAAATCCACCTCGTTGCTGCAGGAGAACAATATTATTATAAAAACTAGCAAAATCGACTAGTTTCAAATTTTTTCCTTCAGGCTAGGGCTAGTGATGATGAACAATACTAGTTGAAGATTCTTCGCATCAGTATATATAAAGGCTGTTTGTAGATACAATATAGATACATTTTCAATCTCCTACCTTGCCTATTTTAGGATAGTAGTAGCGAAATCCAAATCATTAAACTAAGCAGTAAAACTGACAAGTAAAGGTTCCGTAAGTGAATGACTTTTAATTAAAATTGTAAACAAGTTTCAAAGTTACATAAAACGTTTGTAGCTGATGGGCCACCAGCTGCTTTTCATGCGGTATTTCTTGATAAGAAAAAAAAAGCCGATCCAGTTCAGCACAGTAAGTTTGATATAGCAATAGTTATAATGAAAAGAGTTCTCCCTTTTTGGTATTGCTTTGAATGATACATTCATCAATATACATAGCATAGCAAGGGATAGCAAAAAGCACTTCGTACTTTGATTTCACGTTGCGAGTTACTCGATCTTTGCTGCCTTATATTTGCTTACTAGCAAGATTATTAGTCCCTGTTGTAAAATTAGAGTTTCTACTCCGATTCGATCCAACGATTCGTGAAAAGTCAAACGAAACGCTTAGCGTGGTAATACAGGAAAACTTCTGCTTAGGTAACCAAGGTACAGTAAGTTCCCGCAGTACGCAATACACGATGTGCATGGAGTTTTGAAAATTAAATTAAACATTGTTTCTTTTTACAAACTACTGTTAGATGGTTAGTTTTGCATACGTTTCAATCGAATTAAAATTAAACTAGACACCAACATAACTTAAACAATCCGACACTTACAGAACTTTGAAATAAAATACGCATATTCATGCACATTATTTAGTACCGTCACATGAAACGTGATTTCATTCGGTCTTGTTCAGTAACGTACAGCGGGAACTATGTAAAAAAGCTTAGTTCAATGAACCCATTTTTCCTCAGTTTAAGGGGTTTCATAGATTGTTTGTTAAAAAGTTTACATTGATTGAAACAATTCCATCATCATTTACAAATTCATGTCTGGTTCACAATATCATTTGAAAAAAAAAAAACATTGGTCATTCTAATCTATCCGTTAATTTATCCGAAGACTTAACGCAAGCTACAAACTAAATATTATTATTATTATTTATTGGAAAAATTAAAATGGGATTATCTCGGGGAGATAACCATAGTGTCGTATCGAACGATAAACGTATATCATTTAGTTAGCGTATAAGCTTTAAGCTCAACTCAACTAAATTTGAAACTAGCCCTACCTTTCAACTAATGCGATGCGCATTGATGAATTCTATCGTAGCATTAGGTTTAGACCACGATAAAGCAGTAATTCTAAAATGTCAAACCAATTTAAACAATTCAGAGAGAGTGACACTAAGTTAACCATAGGAAAACACGCGTAGTGCTGATGGATGTCAAACTTATGTTAGGGAAACAACAAATATAAACTGTTTAAACCACAACCTTCGATGATGTCGATTGTCAAACAAATATAAAATGCTTTTCATTTGTTGGCTAACTTTCCACGATTCATAATAAATACTGAATAATTATGAATGAATGATTTTGACAAAAGATACTTCTTTCTGTAAAACTGCTAGCTAATGTGTGATATTATTGAGTGTGATATTATTATTGATATTACGCATCTCTCTGAACTTATCATTACATAATTTTTTTCTTGCATCAGCCATTGAATGGCTCGAACAGCCTATGAATTGAATAACACAAAAAAAAGATCTCAAATATCTTTGCAATAATAAAAATCTCATAATGTAATCATTATATCAACTCAATGAGTTAGTGAAAGTTAACACACTTAAACCAGTTGCAATACTTATCACATTGGTTCAATACTAAGCATCTTGTAGGAAAGATTGTTTTAAACAAATTAAATTATTTACCCAAAAAAAAAAATATCGGCCTGACATCAGACAATACTGTTTTAACAATAATCACTTTCTTCATCCAACGATTTCTTTATCATCATTATAAATTTATGTTCGAAGTAATGGATTAATGCTCCGAGGGTTATTATGTAGGATGATTTCAAATAATAATATAATGCAAGAGTGAGACTAACCAACAACTACAACTAATCTATTTAAACTAAGTCAATTTTGTTTTAAAAACTGTATCGTTAAAAATGGGAAACTATTCTACTCAATTGAACTGTGTCATTGAAGCTAATTTATTGTTTGTATATGGAAATTTCATTAGAGTATAACTTTCATGGAAACTCATTTGATTAAAGCTCGAATTGTTTTGGCAGGAAACTTTTATCAATTCGGCGTGCCTTTAAGAACTCGTGTAACATTTAGTAAAGCGTTCAAAATAAGCACATGTATCATATGTAATATTTTGCATCAACTGTACCCGAAAGTTTCTCGATAAACGCCTTCTTAAGAACGAAGGAGGGCGTGAAACATAAACATGCTATGCTGTATGACATTCATTTAAAACTATGATAATTGCAATAACTTTAAAGATATCCCCATTATGTTTTGCTGTATCATTTTGCAACAAGAAATACCAATGTAAAACATAACTTAATGTAAGCTATTCTGCTACGATCCGAGAATACGTTCTCGCATATTCCAAAAACGACATCTCATAATTCTTTAAACTAAAATCCACAAAATATAACTTCATTGAAAACCAAAGTCAATATACAGCAAAATCTACAACACACTAGAGATAAATCATAACTCAATCAAAGAAGAAAAAAAGTTACTTCCGCTAAGAAAAACCACAGAGAACCAAAAGTTGAAAAAAGATTAATGAGATGAAGATTATGACAGCATTTATCGCTACTGTAGCACACACGAATTCCCCTAATAAAGAGCAACCATTTTAAACCCAATATATTTTATAATTTTCATTGTATTCAAAACGTCTAATCAGCAGCGGCTTCAACGATAAGCGGAGTGAGCTGCCGCAGGGGGCCCCGAGTTGATGAGCCAACGAATCCTCTAACAACTTCAATTCCTTTTAGGGCCTCCGAGAGATTAAATCCGCCACTGCGTCTAACAGTGGCATTCGAAAAGTACATTATTACGTTTTTCACATCACACAGTTTAAGTTCGGAGCATCTTATGAATTCCTAAGTTACTTTAGTTCACCCCTGCCCAGCTGTCTTAGTGGGTAGTGTGTACAACAAAGACTTAAGCTTAATACAAAATATTGGTTTTCATATTAAAGTTTCATTAATTCCAGGCCGCTCTAACGATGCATATGCATAACTGTAAGTAAATTATCTTTTTGACAAAGAAAATTCAAGGACAGAAGACGATTAGGCAAAACTTAGCGGATCACAGAAGATACATGAAATTATGCCATAAGTATTGGGTCCCTTGCGTGCATTCCTGTTAGACGAACGTAGTATCAACTTGCTGTAACTTGTTGTTAGTTTTCTCCGCACGGTGAAGGAGTATCGCGTCGTAAGAGGAATTGGACCAAGGACCGTCAGGACTCTCGATAGCGATAGTCCTGTACCATTATAACGAAGGGCATAGGATACATGGCTTACCAGAAACGTATAGATCAGGAGACTACAAGTAAGAAGAATCGAACAAGGCCAAATGATGCTTTTGTGGCACGCAGATCAATAGTCTATATTTTCGGATGACTAAACTCTTTGTTTTGCAACAGCCTCCTAGTATCCATCATGATTGGCTGTTAACGCTAACATTGTCAGTATTCTTCAGTCCCGTATACAGATGATGGGGTTCCAATGCATCGTGTCGCTAATAGTTTGGTGACCCATAACCAGGGATGGGAAGCTTGCACTGAAAATCAACGCCTGGTGAAAATCAGCTCTTCGTGGTCTCTACGAAAAAAATCATTATACCTTTCAGGTAGTGATGGGTCATACGACGCTTTTTACGTATCTACACAAAGTCTGGTTCGTTCCTATAAGAATCCAACCCGTTCGACCCGTGAGTGTAACGAGGTCGGATCTGCCTGAACGAACAGGTCGCATATGTCTTTGCTGTATCTAAGGACCAAACTCATTGGAATCGGGAACACAACCCAAACCGCTCCGAGTCACAGGTCAATCATAGGCACAGGTCAACCCCACCTATCACTATCTTCAACGCTGTCCGGAGATTTTAACTGCTATTTTTATAATATTTGTTTATACTTTAGAAGACTTTGTGTCCTCTCAGCTCACTGCATCTTAATCATACAAATTTTTTTATGTTTGATCGTACTTGCTTGCCTAGCAAATCATTGAATGAGCTCTCTGCACACAAATATGAAGTTCATTTCAAATTAAATTGAAATGATATGATTGAAATGAAATGATTGAAATGATATGAAGTTAATTTCAAGGATCCCAGACTTAAGCATTCCTTCGTTTGAATATTCATAATTTCATTTGCTAGACATTAAATTTTGTAATCCTTAAAGCATCTTCAAGATAATTTCGGCCCTCTGGAACTCATAAATCACAAATGAGGTGTGCTTGCTACAAATATATCAAAATGGTTCGAATTGGTCGTACTTTTATTTCTTTTTTATGTACAAATTCAAACTAACCCAGAAAAGAATAATCTGCTGATGTTCATTTTTATACGCATTTTAAAAATGTCTTTATTGAGCATCGTGTAATTTTTAATAATTTTATAACTCATTTTGAATTCAACGGGCCATGAGTGGCCCCCTTGAAGCATTTTTTGTTTGTAATAAAATCATAAATTAAAATGAAGTCAGACGCACAGAACTTTTACAACTCTAAAACGCAGGCCGCAACTTGTAGGAGCCGTTACAATGACGAACTCCACGAAATGGACGGTGATCTTTGTGAATGCTATATTCAGTTCTCTCTCCGACTCTAACGAGTACACATGCAGTTTCTCTAGAATAAACCCATCCGAAATTTCCTTCAATAATATTAATGCATATGAACAAGTAGACAACATGATTGAAAAACTCACATCAACAATACTATCAGCGCACGACACTGCAGTTCCATTAAAATCTCCAGGAAAATACAACCTAATTATCCCCTCAGATATTCTCTCGCTCATTAAACTTCGCAATACATATAGGAAAAAATGGGAAAGACATAGGCTCGATATCACTATAAAACGGTCTTATTATTTCCTAAAAAAACTACTGATAGTTTTGACCCAAAACTATCAGAATTGCGAAATGCTGCCTGGTCAAAACATTTAGAATCAATGAACAAAGAAAAACATAACCATACTAAACCGTGGAAATTTGTGAAAATAACTAAAAACAATCAAAACATTTAAAATAGATGCAAATCATGTGCTGTGTATGTTGGCCAATAAAAATGAGTTGGTTGATTGGCAACGCAAACACTTGAGGACACTTGAGTTACGGCGGACTAAAAAGGATCGAGAAAGCTAGTGGTAGCGTGAAATTCGCAGACACAAAATAAACTATCTCCAATTGTGAAACGTGTGCGAAAGGAAAACAAGCAAGGAAAGGGTTTTCCAAGAAAGAGAATGCAACAATTAATACCAAAGGAATCCTCGAGTTAGTGCATGTAGATCCGTGTGGTCCAATGAGTCCGTCTTTAGGTGGTTCAAAATATTTTGCAGTCTTTGTGGATGATTTCTCTCGAAAAGTTTTTATTTCGTTCTTAACCGAGAAATCAGCGTTAGCTCCTGTTTTTAGAGATTTCATAGTCAGGATGGAAAATCAGATAGGAGTAAAAGATCGCAAAGCATTTGCGATCGGACAACGGGGTGGAGTTTGTAAATGCGGAAATGGCAAAAAATTGTAAGCAGTTCGGTATTGTACACGAAACAACAGTGCCGTATACTCCCCAGCAGAATGGTATATCCGAAAAAATGAATCGGACGATCATCGAACGAGCACGGTGCATGCTTGTGGACTCTGAGGTTGATCGAAAGCTTTGGGCCGAGGCAGTGAATCATGCAGCTCATATAGTTAATCGTTCAACAAATCGATCTTTGGGTGATCGTTGTCCTGAAGAGATTTGGACCGGCAGAAAGCCAGACTTGTCCAGGTTGCGAACCTTTGTAGAGCCTGCGATGGTGCATGTCCCCAAGATAAAACGTACTAAGTGGGACCCAAAAGCCGTAAAAATGTTGTTTGTTGGATTTATGATCACAGAGAAAAACTACAGGTTTTATAATCAAACGGATGGAAGAATATATATTAGTAGAGACGCTAGTTTCTTCGAAAGTGTGCCCAACAAACAATTCATTGTTGATACGACCGATGATTGTGACCAGCTAGTAACTTCAGTTGGGGTTCCGGACGTATCAAATATGAAGAAGGCAGAAACGCCAAATACATCATCGGATGACGAGGAGCAAGGTTTCATAGACGCAGTAGCGACTCCTGAAAGCGAACCAAGGCGGTCCCAACGTATACGTCGTGCGGTATTACGTGAAGATTTCATCTTCTATTTCTCTACAGATTGCGAACCAGAAGATCCGGAAAATCGAGAGAGTACATTGAAAGGTAGAACTTCCACAAGGCCGTAAGGCACTGAAAACGAAGTGGGTTTATAAACGCAAGCGTGCTGGAGACGGATCGATCGTGCGGCATAAGGCTAGACTTGTAGCCAAGGGATGCAGTCAGCAGCGAGGAATGGACTACAACGAAATTCGAATAAGTCGATTCGAATACTGATAGCCCTAGCAGCACAGAAGAATATGGGCATCGATCAGATGGATGCAGTATCTGCTTATCTACAAGGACCTATTGATGAAGACATTTATATTCAACAACTCGATGGTTATGATGATGGTTCCGGAAGAGTGTTCAAATTAAAGAAGGCTATTTACGGGTTGAAGCTGAGTGGAAGATGTTGGAACATTTGCCTAGATAAAACCCTGCAATCTTTTGGGCTGAGGAAATCAGCAGAGGATCCATGCGTATACCACAATCATGACAGCAATCTGATCATCGCTATATATCTGGACGACATCCTAATTTTTTGGAAAGACGCTATTCAACCGAGATGATCTGAAATCGAGATTAACAAAAGCCTACCAAATGAAAGACATGGGGAAGGCGCAAACATGCGTAGGAATGACAATCGAGTACGAAAAATACTTTATACGCATCAATCAAAAGCGATATGCGTAAGAATTGTTAACTCGTTTTGGAATGGAGAACTCTAATGCTGTAAAATCACCTTGCGACATAGTACAAAAGCTAATCGCTAGATCGCATACGAAATCTCACATAGATGTGCCTTATCGCGAAGCTGTTGGTGCGCTGTTGTTTTTAGTGCAAGGTACAAGACCCGATCTGGCATTTGCAGACAGCAATGTAAGCCGATTCAATGACAAACACGATGAAACACAATGGGCAGCAGTAAAAAGTTCCTGAGATATTTGAAAGGGACGACAAATTATAGTATTGCATATCGGCGTGGATCGAAGGATACTATAAATGGTTACGCGGATGCAGACTGGGCAAACGAACTGGATCAGCGTCGATCTTTCTCCGGTTATTTCTTCAATTTGGCCGAGGGTGCGGTAGCCTGGTCGTGTAAACGACAACAATGTGTGGCTGTGTCGAGTACTGAGGCTGAATACGTGGCGATTGGGCATGCGGCTAAAGAAGCGGTATGGTTGTTCCGTTTCATCAAGCAGTTCGATGACATATCAACCATCCAGCTGTACTGTGACAATCAAAGTGCGTTAATAATGACAGAAAGGGAAGCATTTAGTACAAGAACGAAACATATCGATGTAACCTTCCATTTTGTTCGGGATATTGTGAGACAGGGATTAATTACAATGAAATATGTTGCATCAAATGACAATCTCGCTGACTGTCTCACGAAAGGTATCAGCGGACATAGAATGGCGTTTATGATTACCGGAGTAGGATTGTTTGTTTCTTAAACTTTAGTTGTTGTTGCGTTTTGGTCCGAGTTGGGGTATTGGATCAGCAATCATATAATATCATATCATATCGTATTATATGATATCATATCATATAATACGTCCCAAAAGCAAAAGCTGAAAAACTGACAGTCTGGCATCACTGCCAAGCTCATATGTAGCTCACAAAATTGCACGAACTAAACTCACTCGCCTGCTATCCGTTGAATCGCACGAATGTGAAATAAAGCGTACAGAAAACAATCCCACTGTGTGTAGTGTAATAAAGGACTCGTTTCCGAAAGACATTATCCGACGTTTTCCCAACAGTTGGTTAGTCAATCCTCACTACGGGGGGACGATTCGGATGGGATTTGAACCCCGATCCTGCCGTTTGAAGACCGGCGCCACTGTCGCCTACACCATCGGGCCGCCCCCGTCAAGTCAATGTTACGATACGTAACGTAGCTGAGCGATACGTTTCGCTCAGCTCAAAATCATAATAATCAAAATTCAATTCAATTATCCAAACCCAAAGAAATTTCCCATATCTTAAACCTTAAACCAATTGAAAACTAGTAAATCAACTGGTTTTGACAAGATAAATAACAACGCTCTCAAAAGGCTACCTCCGAAAGCAATTATAACAAAATAGGTTGTAACAAAATACACATCGCGAATTCAACATCAAGCCCCTACACCCCATCAGCAGAGGTACCGCAGGGAAGGGTTCTGTTCCCACTGTTATTTAATATATACACGTTAAACATTCCAATCATGCCGAAGTGCGAACAAGAGTTTTACGTTGATGATGTCGCACTATCAGCTCATCAGCAAAAAAAACCGAAGGCGGTGATTAAAACACTAGACAACACTAAAACAAAGCCCTTATAAAGTACTCTAAATACTGTAAAAAGTGGAAACTTAAAGTTAATGGCGCCTTATCTGAAGCCATATTTTTTACAAGACATACCAGCTCCCGCCAACTTCCTTCCTTAAAAATTAACTGTAACGAAATTGCATGGTCAAGCTCCATTAAATACTTAGGAATATTTCTCGATTGAAGGTTGACATACAAAACCCACATAGAAAATATAACCATAAAATGCGAAAAAATATTTAATACTCTATACAGCTTCCTCAACAGAAAATCTAAGCTTTCAATCCATAACAAATTGTTATTATACAAATCATTAGTTCGCCCAATCATAACATACATGTATGCATCACCAGTATGGTCAAACTGTGCTCCAACACACGTAACACCGCATAAGTATCTGCAAAGATCGCAAAACAAATTTTTAAAAGCCATTCTTAAAGTTCCCCCTTGGTACAAAACGTCTACAATTCACTTAGAATGTAACTTACCCACTATAGAGGAAATATTGAAAAAAAAACAAAAAGCGGCATATGGTGCCAAGTGCCTTTCCAGCACGTTGGAAATGCTAAAAGATTTGCCCTCTTAGGCTGGTAGTTTATAAGCGTGTCGTCCAAAGTAATAGTAAATATTTGTTTAAAAAAAGTGCTAGCAATAAGGATACGTTAGAACCAATAGTTTTAGTTTTCTTTTAATTAACGGGTTTTTCAATTTCTAACACATTTTTTTCCTTAATATTTAAAACAACACAATCGCCAAATCTCACTTCAGCCACGTTGCTAATAAGGTAAAATACCAATGAGGAGAGAAGATGCATTCGTACCCATTAATGTTAACATCACAGCCACTAGTGTAAGATTAAATTTGTTAAAATGGAAATATACTTAACTTAACTAACTAACTGTGAATGCTATTTGCCATGCAAATGGTACCGTACATCCCAACCCACTTTTTCTTTTTGGACCGTCCACAGGGAAAGAGAGGATTCGGTAGGTAGAAATTAAGAAATATTGGAGGCCTGGTTGAAGCCATCAGATGGGCCAAGATATTGATTTGACCTACGGCGGACCTTTTACATTTAAGCCCAAAAATCTTTTGAATTTTAAGGCCTCGTACGGGGCCACCAGACCGCCAACGTGGGATGCAAACAATGACAAAATGTGTGCAATATATCTACTTTTCCTGCTTCTTGGCTTAACGAATTTCTAGGTCACGCCGGCAATCGAATGGCTTATTAGACTGCCGATACCACTTAGTTGGATAGTCAGTCCTTACTACAGGGGGACAGTCCGAATGAGATTTAAGCCCCGGTCCTGCCGTATGAAGACCGGCGCCGCAGTCGCCTCCACCACCGGACCACTCATGTACAAGTAGATACATACACATGTACAATATACTACATGCTCATGTACAATATATAAAGTTGTCAATTCTTATAACATAAAATGTTACTTCGATTCCGTATAAGTTTTTTAGTCTAAATTTGGTACAATTAGTCTTATTAATTGTCCGTTCTATGACCTGAACAAATAGAGTCCGAAATAGAGTTACAATCAAATATCTTAAAGAAAACTTCAACCACCCTCGACCGCGAGCCTATGCAGGGGTTTGGGTGGGATTATCACCATCATTTTTTCAACTCAAAGAACTAGCTGCTACGCGCAGAACTATGACTATTGAAAATGTATGGTTCTAATGCTCGTTAAAAAAGAATCATATGTCCAGCTGAAGTATCGCAGGCCAAGAGATAGGTTGTGGCTACCTATTGATAGATGAGTTGTCTGTGTTTAATATTATTAAAACATTTAGGTTTAGTAGTTTTGGTTATGTATGATTTATATTTTCATATTAGCAGTAGTGAAGCGTTCGCCTTAACTGCCGACATATTTCCATTCCAAACAACGTCTTCTTCCAATATATGTGCATAGTGATCGCTGTGCAGATCGTGAACGATTCGTATTGAAACTAGAATCATGCCTCCAATTATGCAGAGCTGCAAAACTCAAAAAAAAAGTTATGTTCTTTGGTATTTACTTATATATTTACTTATTTTTTATTTAAATTTCATAAGATCAATTTCTGAATGTCATGTTCCCGAATGCCAGTAATTAAGAAAAAATATGTTAGCCTGCCGTTCATTCAATGACCAGCGTGGCCTCGTTAAGCCAAAAATAAATTAGATGGTTATGTTTAGAAGCTTTACAATATATAATCGAAATGTTGATAAGAAAAATAAATCAAAAGGTTGCTTCTAACACTGCATGTAATTTTTCTATCATTCTTTACAGCCGATAGTTCTATGAAGGTCAACAAAACAATGAAAGAAAATAAATTATCTGTTCTCTGGCTGGATCAGTCCATTTTCTATTCATACGTATACGTATACGATTAACCTTCGCTTTCAAATGCCGTAGTTTTAATCACTCCAGATAAATTGTCAATCGATTGTGCTAATAAACGGCTCGTTCAAATGCTCCACTATATGCAATTAGGAAACATTGGACGACATTGGCAAACAGCAAATTAAAAACTTCCATTACTGTGTAAACGTAGCAATATATATATAGCATTACTAATTTTTATGACAATACGGCATTGTACCGTCATAATCAATTATAAATAAAGATACTTATTTTTATTTATTATTACATACGACGACACGTCGCCGTATTGTCGTATATAACATTACTAACATAAAGTAAAATAAATAACTTTATGAATAAAAGAACAAAACTCTCGGATGGATAAACGATTCGTACAGTGTTCACTATTTAAACGATCACTGCTGACTAGGCACTCTGTGCACTAATGTGTTGCAAAAATGTTCTTATCGCTTGGTGCGCTGTACATGTATTTGTTTGTTGCATCGTAAGATATCCGATATGATCAAAGTTATGACAGACAGCTACGGAGATCATCAGTTCTCGATTGCGTGTATCGGGAACAGTCGGTCAACATGCCTAACCCCGCCGCTGGATGCCACTTATTAGTTGTTAGATGACCTGGTAGTAGCGTACGGCACAAAACAAGGAAGTCACAGCAAGTGGGGCTGAGCGCAGGAAGGGATCAGTAGTGTATCTCTGGAGCTATTAGCACAACTCTACAATATTTATCGCTGACGTGCACAGCAATGTTCTTTCATTAGTCTGAGAAAAGTTGCGCTCAAGTGTACAAGCATGGCCAGCTATGGCGTACTGTAAGTGACCGGTGCTATCTTAAATGATGTTCAAGCGTGCTTGATGCATCACGATTCCTTCATTATTTATCAAATCCAACCGTTTTTACTAGTGTAACAATTATGCATTCTTTCTTCGAAGGACGTTTATGGTAGTTTCATCATTATGTGTGTTTGTGCAAGGACGGTACAGTCACGTTTCCTGCCAGGTAGTGGAGAACAAATGGTGCACCGTGCAGCGGCTACGAATCACAGCACGAACGGATGTCCGTGGCTTAGTGTTTCCGGATGATCGATACGAAAAAATCCGCATCGGCCAGTACTATGATTTCGTCAACACAGACAGCACGATTGTAATCTTTTCCGGAGAGTTATTCTACCGTATGCGCCGCGTTAGATATCTACAGATGAACGGCGTTCGCATGGTAGGACTCGATATGCCCGACACCGTCATCGAACTGGATGTGGCTGACAACTATATCTCCCGGGTGTACATAGACCCAGACAAGAGCTACACCCTGCGAAAACTGATCATGCGCAACAATCTTCTCACTAGCATTAATGGCTTCAACTATCTCAACATGCTCGAGGAGCTAGATCTGAGCGACAACATGCTGCATACGGTGAACTTTGCCGTGTTTTCGTTCATGCCTTACATCCGGTTGATCAATCTGGCTCGGAACCGCATTTTCAGCACTACCGCTGGTAATGGCGTTATTTCACTTGGCTTCCTTGAACAAGCAAATCTAGCAGAAAACATGCTAACAAAACTGGATGTTGGTGTATGGCTGTTCCCTTCACTCACAACTTTAAACCTCACCGGCAATCCTATTAGACGTTTATCGTTGTCCAGTCAGCAATCATTTCCACGATTGAAACAAGTTTTGTTATAAGCTAATTCGGCCACGATTATCCTCATAGTAATAGCGATAGTTTGCAGCTTTAAGCATGAACCGATTCATGCATCATCCGATTAGCAGATATTCAGATACGATTCATCCGAACACTTCGGCGTATATTTTATCACTTTCCAATCCAAACAAATTAAACGCCGTAAGTAAATGTTTATGTTTTCTGAAAAATATGTTACAAATTTACTGTCACATGTTTATCAGAGCTACATTAAATTGTTTGCTCACTTTTATTGTAATCAAAACTATTGCATCCAACATTGTGCAACATAATATTGAGAAAAAAAACAACCTCTATCAACGAATTACGGTCGAAGAGCGATTAAAGTAAAATTACACTGGAGCAAATTAGCATATTTATTGGCCTACACGTTTCGTTCGAAGAAAGTTTTTGCCCACCGTTATGCTCGTCACGAACTAAGATGATACCAAACACCTTTAAATAGTGTTCGATCGTTGGTTGGCGTTATTTTATTACTATAAAGACATTTATGATACGTTTCTTGAAGTCAGGCAGTTTATTAAATGTTATCGATGAGTGCACACAATATACACACTTACTTTGCGTATGAACATGTAAGCTTGTAACAGTTTTATCGATTATAAAAGTTTTTTTCACCTTTCGGAATTATATTTATATGTACGCTACTTAAAAGCGACGGGCAACTAAAACACTTCTTGAGCAATAAAAAAACACCAACATTTCAAAGTTTCCAAGCATAAGCATCTGCAAATCTTATGCCGTCAAGTTTTGTTTCACAAGCGCCACTCTGTCGCCTTTCAACGAGGGCGAATGGAGAGAAATAATTCAATTTGAAATTGTTAATTAGATCAAAAACTCTCAAGACGAGTTTTCGCTTCAAGTCTTCGATTACAACAAAACAATCCTCATATTCGAACGAAGAAACATTTCACATGGACACTGACCGCTTGATGATCTCAGTGAAGATATTCCTTAAAAGCGGTGCACGACAGATGTTAGGAAAGTATAAGTATATCGGAGAGATTGCGCGCGAAAATTCAAAATGCTTTACACGCATGCTGACGTCATGTTGACTCCTCCCCAATGCGAAGGAAAACCAAGTGCAGTGATAAGAGTGCTTCATCGCGCAATGTCTCGTGTTTCTTATCACTGGTGAAGAGAAAATTTTGTGTATAAATACCGCATGCTTTACTGTAAGGATGTGTAGTTTTCCATTAGCCACGCAAACGGTAGTAACAAGTGCCGGACTGCGAAGATCGTGCATTTGAACACCGATCGAGATGGGCGACAATAAATAGAGAAAGAGTAGCAAATAGTGTAGAGTTCATGTAATTGCGTGCCAAATAGTTCACTTGTTGCATGGTGTGGTTCGAATCAGATTCAGCATTCCAAACCAAATTTGTGTAAAGCACAACTGTTCGTGTATCAAAATGAATTCCGCTGCTTATATATCAATAATTTTAGGCTGTAAGTGTTACTAACGAAAACATAAAATTATTGTTAAGTGTTCAATCGATGATTGTGTAAAACCATAAATACACATTGTGGATAAATACACAGCATTTGAAGAGAAAGTGTAATTAGTGAACGCATACATTCTAAAACATTTTTAATATTCCCTTTAAAATGTTTCCCACTGGTTTATTTTGCTATTAGCATGTTTAGCATTATATGAATTGCTGAACGAGTACTAAGTTTCCAAAAGAACCAGCACAAGTTTAATTTTTTTTTTTTTTTTAGAAAAAAATGTCACACTCGGTTGCGTACTAGTAATGATTCATAAAACTCTTTTTACGGATCGACTCAAAGTCGGGTTCGTTCCTAAAGATCAAGATCGACCCAATAGTGCAACGAGTTTGGATTTACTAGTATGTACAGCTAAACATAAGGTCCTCCCGAAACCATTGTACCTACAATTCAATTCGTACCCACAGGTCGACCTGAACCAATTAGTCGAACTCGCATATGCTTTCTTGCACCCATGAGTCGACTCGTTGGAATTGGGAAGCTCCGTGTCGCTTAACTCCAAACCGGCAGATTCAGGTCGACCTGCCCATCACAATTACATACCAATTATGTATCCAACATTATTTTTCTCTGCTTTTTCGCCCTCATGTCACTCATATTTAAAACTATCTAATTCATTTCTACAAACAGATGAGAGTTTATAAGTTTAGACTTTTTGTTACCCAAACTGTTAAGCTTATTTATGGCGTACTAGACTTATTGATAACCATATATGTAGTTCAATAGTCAGTGTCGTCACTAAGAGGGGACAGTACGAATGGGACAAGAACTATGCATGATATTTTTATACCAATAAAAAAATTAGATAGATAATCCTGATGATCTGATCGTGAACAAGAATCATTTACTGCATTGAATTTAACGATTTACACGTTTCTACATGTACTTACATGTACAAAAACGATAGTCAGACACAACTTGGAAAGGGTTGTTACCATACAAAATAAAGATTTTTTTTGAGCGTTGCGTTGAATACCTTCCTTCTTCGTATTCTTTGAAATTTTACTTATAGTCGGCATTAAAATTAATATTTTGCCTTGTCATATCGAACATTCGTCATTGGTTGTCCCGAAAGGTCATGACCGGAAACCAATTCTTACGATACGCTTCCCATGCCTGCTTGGTAGGTTTTGTTTAATGGTATCTTTTGTTTCGCAGTAGCAATCAATTAAAGGTGCCATAAAATTGTACTCAGTTATCTAATGTACAATCGCACGCATTACTATGATTAAACATTAGCCATATCTCGATCATAAATCACATGTATTCAAAATTATCGTTACGATTGTTTCTACGTTCAGCGTGAAATTGTTTCATTTTGCTATTTGCAGGTTGCGTACTGTGGGTGGCTTGCTCTTTCCCAGTAGCACTGTCGTGCGATTCATGTGGCCGAGAATGCGCATCTGCTTGTGGTACGAGACACTTCCGGACGTGCTGTTTTAATTACCTCCGAAAACGCAGCTCACCACCACTGCGAGACTCTGTCGGACCAGATAAACAATTGGATCTTTGGTATGGGGCGAAAACAGCGGAACATAAACCTCAGGAAACCCATCGAGACTTCAATAATTTCCTGATGAAAAATGCAGAAGCAGATATCGACTATGAATACGTACCGATTGTATCAACAAATCATCTTGCGCTTGGAAAAACTCAGACTGGAACGCGGAACAGTTTACTTCGAAACCCTCCAATTAATCAACCAGAACATGATGAAAATAATGAAAAATCTTCGGAAGAGGCTCAAGCAGGTTCATTGCAATTGCTTTACGAAGCTTAAATATTATTAACTATAAAATGGGTTTCCTTTACTAAGGGCGTTATCTTGATTAAGTCTATCACTAGTTTTGTTCGTACTACTTTCCATTGATTTATAATTTATAAATTGCCTAAAGGGTTTATCTTTCCGTAATTCCGGTTTCTTTCCGTAATCGACCACAAACTTACATTTAGGCTGGGTAAATGTAAGCTTGCGGTGGATAATCGAACATTGTAGCTCCTTATGCGAATGTTTGATCACCTTTAAAATTGTCGCACATTAATTATTGTATCCCTAAAAGATAGGCAATTCCAATCTAATTGAAACCCCACAAAAACAACCTTCATACAATCCATTCCCTCCCCCCGCCCCACCCCCCAAATATTCAATCATCCCCAAAAATCGATTATGCTAGTAACAGGTCGTCTCGTCATTACCCTAATCACCCGTCCCAAATAAAACACATTCGCATTGTGACAAATGGGTCTGCTTAACAGCCGTTTACTACGTGGGATTTCTCAATTTAGCGACTTCAAAGCACAGACACTGAGAAACGGCAAAAGGGTTTCGCCACGAAAAATATCATTAGGACAACAAAGAGAGCAGGTAATTGCTACCAGAAGTTATTAATAGTTATTTCAACAAAACGCTAGGATCGTGACGTGTTGAAATTTGAAAACGATTGGAGTGTACACTTGAAGTTAAACAATAAACGCAGAAATCTGCAAAATACTTATAAATGCATTTTTATTTATACTAATTATTTCATATCCTCGGCTCGAGTGCACTGAATTCAAAAAGCTTATGCCTTATTTCTATAAATGTAAAATATTGTTACTTCGGATCAGTCACTATCAGTCAGACCATCATGACAGGATATTCCTACATAACATTTTCTTCTCGATTTAAAATAAGAATTGATCTACTTCACTCCGTTTTCAATCATTTCTGTAACTCCAAAAAATCGGTTATTTCTCGGCGTTTGAGTATTGATTGATCGTTATTACTCATTCATAATCACTGTTGAGTTTCTTAATCTTACACTACTTGATTTCTTAGCAGCATGGCCGAGTGGACAATAGCACTATCCGAGAAGAACACGGCGCGCACCCGCATGATCCAGCGCGTAACCCGACAGAACGTGTGTAGTTACACACGTTACACTAGAACAGCTGATGCATCAGCTGTTCCAGTCGGAGAAAACTCGCATGTGTGCTGAATACGGCACGAAGCGAGGTTTCTCCCAAGATCATTGAGCGCTCCATCTCGAAGAGAGATATCCTTTCGGACGTGCGAGAGATCATCGACAGGTGTAACTGTTACTTCGACAGACACCTGAACGAAGCAGGTGTAGTAGACACCGTACCGTTTTTGGGAACGTTGGCTATATGCAAAGGAAACCATAGAGTTAGTGGTGCCACCGAAACGTGGTGGCGTTTCGATCCAGTAAAGCCAAATTGTTTACTTATGGTTTTGGGCGTTTTTTAATCCCTTCACCTACTCAACCATGGTTCGTTGACAACGCTTCATGCAGCATTTGCTCAATTTAATATCCACACGATAATTGCATCCTTTTCAAACCTTTGCTAAGGAAAGAGGTGAAAGTAATGGAGAGCTGCATTCCGACAGTCAGCATGACAATTACGAAGAACACGTTCGTTGATACTATACACTAACAAGCTTTTTGGTAACGACTGCTTTTGTTTCTAACAGGATTACGCTCCAGCCCATAAGGCTTTGATCATTCAGGACTGGTGCAAGGAGCATTCGCCATGTTTCATGAGCGCATCGGAATGGCCTGCTTCGTCTCCAGATTAGAACCCGTTGGACTTCAGCATATACAGAGACGGACAATAATATAAGACCAGCTCAGCTTTTGAATCAGCTTTTCGAAAAATGAAGATAAAAGTGGTCGTATATTATTGGCGGTATCTGTATTACATCTATCTTTTTACTTCTGTTTGTATAATAATTCGTTATTCACTCCTACCTCCTAAACTCCTCCCGGTCCATCATTATTCCGCAACAACACGTATTTATTCCAAATAGATCCACTTCCTCTAACCTTATGTGCTTTACGTCCTTTATATCCTCCCAACTCGAGACGGTATCGCATGTCGGTACCATCTATACCGATTTCAAATCCGCCTTTGATCGTGTACTCCATCACTTTCACCTAGAGATAATATCCCAAAACGGAATACATCCGTCCTTTATTAGATGGATTCGTTCCTACCTGTCCCATCGTCGATACTGTGTGAATATTAATTGTTCCTTCTCCGATCCATTTCCCTCAAGCGCAGGCGTACCCTAGGGCAGTGTACTGAGCCCCCTCCTATTTGACCTGTTTATAAATGATTTTAACTCTGTGTTATCAGATGATTCTTTCTTATGTTATGCCAATCACCTGAAAATATGTTTTTCGATCTCTTCTTGTGGGCAGCGCCGGTCTTCAAACGGCAGGACCGGGGTTCAAATCCCAACCGGACTGCCACCCCCCCACCCCCCCCACCCCCTTAGGGAGGACTGACTAACCAACTATGTGGTATCGGCAGTCTAGTAAGCCATTTCATGACCTTAGAGGTCGTTAAGCTAAGAAAAAGAAGAACCCTTAAGCCCCATTTTTTCTCTTCTTCTTTTGGCCCAACGACCTATTAGGTCATACTGACGATCTAATAATCACGGAATCACGCCAAGGCCTCTTGAGATTTTAGAACTAAAGAAAAAGAAGAAGTGGTATAAGAACATATCTCAAGCCCGAATTATCTAAAAAGAAACAGTAATTGTGATTTCCAAGCGCCCGGATTTGCAATAGTAGGAAAAAGTATATATACATAGGCTACGCTCCAGGTACGTTTTCCTCCTTCACTACGGTGAGTGGTACTTGTGTACGTATTTTTCACTTAATAACTGTAATATGTATTTTACTTCAGTGATTTTGGGTAAAAATATTTTAAAATCAATTGATAGCCGCTTTTTAAGTACTATGGTACTAAAAAGTGCCGATATAGTTTCGGATTGTACCGGTGTATTAATTGAATAGGCATAAGACAGTCTATTAAATATGCTTTTTCATAAAATTTGCAATGCGTCGAAAACAGCGAATGGTTGTTCTTGAAATTTATTTACCTATGTCACAATCAATTTATACATGGAATGTTTAAGTCAACGATGCATCTCAATTGCGATGCAAAAAATTGCACTAATCCAAAACAAAAGAAAGAAAAACAAAACAATTGCATAGCCTGAGTATTGCTCAAATAAATAATTATCTACAGTTACAAAGCGATATAACGTGACAAAAAATAGGGATGTTGAAATAAATAATGAAAGAAAACAATATATCTACTTAAAATAAATAGCTACACACGAATAAATGTGCTTATGGTATTTGCTTTGGTCAAGTTGCAACAGACTTTCTGAGTTTCTATATAACTAAAAATACTAAATAAATATAATTAAAATTTTGCTCTTCTACTGTGCGTGCAGCGACTGAAGGCGGATTGCACACGGAAAAGAGGAGACGAGGGTTACTTTTAAGCTTGGATCCCATTTAAACTTCGTTGAAAAAGTTACACCACTGTTGCTTCACTTTTCAGTACCCAGTTTACCCGTCCAATGGTGGCCCAAGGTATACCATTGAAATCTCCGTGTTTCCATAGACTGCAGCGACAGTTGGATAGTACATTTTGTCAGGTAAATCTGTTATATTTATCAAAAAATAAAAATAATGTCAATTTAAGGTTTCTCTTCCGTCAATGCACGGACACATTTTACCTGTAAAAGCTACTCCCAGGAATTCATAATTCTTTTCAAATGACAATGTATTGTCATCGCAGTCTAATATAACTCGTATTCTTTCTCCTACCTGGTAAATATTTGTTTAATTAACCAACCACCATTAACCGTTTCCATTACGTTCTACTTACCTTGTATTTTGGGGCATTATTCAGCAAAGGATATATTCCATGAGCATCGCCGTTATGAAGCAAGAGATTATCGACTAGATTCCAACCCCAGCTTTGATCGTCAGCACCTGCCGGTGTGCAAATTGGTTAGATTAATCATTTATCCTCTCTGTTGTCCTTTATCCGCTTACCAAGCAACGCGTAATATCCATGACACTGAATAGCTGCATCCTTGGTGGCAATACCAACAACCGCTACCGTTCCAAGGGGACCTTCCCATCGTACCTCCCAGGCATGTCTACCATGTTTGAACCCAATTTTTCCTCTGGAACCATCGGTACTCTGTGCCACAGGATTGCTGAAAGTATATCAATGATGAAATGATATGTTAGAAAACTGTCTCTACGAATACACGCATCGACCTCTGCGCTTCACATTTGTCATACATACCGGTGAAGCGTGAATCCATTTGGTTTAATGTACACATGGCGACTACAATCGAAAGGATTCCATGCATGGAAAAATGCACGAAGCTTTGCTTTGTACGATGGCACTACCGACAAAAGATCATTTTTGAACGCTTCCGTCGGTACTTTTTGCAGACACTGCGCCCGCCAAACTTCATTGTTTTCATCACATAAAAAGCGATACCAATTCTTGCAAACCAACGCACAATTGCGCAAATCCTGCAGCTTCAGGTATGAAAATATTAGCTCCAAAACATTATCCGGAATGTTGGGTGCATATTCGATCAGATCTTCATCCATCGCATGCGTCTACTACGATGGATATACAACTAGTGCACTCCAGATTTATGGGACCAACTAGGTTTTGATCAAGTCCGCCAATCTACACAGTACACTTAAAAAATAATCCGTACAAACGAATCGGTAATACTGTTTATCGCATCATCCGGGAAGAAATTTTCATTCCGTACTTGTTTTGACAAGCAAAATAATTCCAGTATTGTCATCAATGCACAGCGGTAGAACTTCAGGCCCATGCGCATGACACTTCAATCAACATCTGCCGAAATGACAAACACAGAACTTATGAAAATAGAAACATTTTTTAAAAAATTGATTAATCTCCTACACCCAAAATAATTTTTTTTTACTGATTTACACGATTCATCTGGAATGCCAAGGATGAATACTATAACAATTTTCATATAATTTTGGAAAGTATTCAATAATTTTCTGTCGTATTTCGCTCCACATAAACGATTGAATTTACATTTTGCACTGCAAATTGTAAAATTTGAGAGTTCGATGGAAATTATTAAATTTATTTCTATTTATGCTGGAACAAAGTATTTGTTTTAATATTTCGGCATCTTATCACGGCACCACTATTTAATGAACTCCTGAGCCCCTAAAAAGATAAATATGTTTTGTCTTCAGAGTACGACGAATCCGATCGAACTGCTTTCTATTGATTGTGAAAACAAAGCATCAAAGTACGACTCAAACAAATTCGATGTGTCTATTCGTCCACTATCGCCGCCTAATGAATGTTTATAAATGTAATATCTGACCAAATTTCTTCCGTCCACTGCCGTTACCCCAACCAGAGCTTTCGGCTGTGCTTGATCATATTAATTGACTTTTAATTGTTTACTATTTTATAATCACAGCAACTGTAGGCAACAGTTTACGTCAATAATCAGCTTCGCGATTTCCAAATTTGATTACCGCCCTATAGACAAAAATGCCTTAATAACCACTACTAAGATTTTTTTTTTCAAGTTAAATTTTCTTAGTTCCTTATTTGGCGGTTTTTAATAAAAGATTGTGTCAATAGGGCGGGTATGCCATCAATTTCAGCAAAATCTTAATCGCCTTTTGTATATACCTTGAATACATATCATTTTCAGACAACTGAAATGTCAATACCGCTTTGGTGCCGTTTATAGTATGCAGTCCCGTTCTCAACAAATATAACCTTTTCTTTCTTACTTTTATGTTATTAACTATTATTTTTGTATAACTTTTGCTCGGTAGCTTTAATTGAATTGGTTGTTTTTATTTAAAGTGGCAAATTTTGTTTGCTGTATTATGGAAACGTTTCGATGTACTTCGTATTATCGAATGTCACTCCTATTTCCTCGACAGTGCTGGGCTATCCCATTGTTGCTAAAGCGAGGATGAAACATCGAAACTGAAAACCCGCCGAACTCGGTGCTTCTGGCATCGTTGTGCGAACATTTTTGCATAAGGAGGTGGTTTTTTGTCAGGTTCTGGGGTGCCGAATTCTTTGCGAATCGCAACGTGAATTACATCAAGTGATTGCCGAACGCGTCTTCTTTCTAGTAGTGCAAAAATAACAATAATCGTGTGCGAATCCGACTGGCTAGACGGCGAAGAAAACTGCCCCGCTTAGCTTGTAGCGCGACTGTCGCGAATCGCCATTTTGAAGTGTGGTATTCATCGTTGTTGAGGCGCATATTTTAACAAGGAAAATTTTCACAAGTCCCAGCGATTATCAGTGAGCCCTGCGATATTATTGCAAAGACTAAACGACTTACACAAATACTGCCGACCGTACTACGTCTGGACCCTAGTAATTCGGGCGCAGTACACGATGGCTCAGCAAACCAAACCGGTTAATTTTTTGTTGCAGGATACAAAACCAGGTATGTTTTCCATGCATTATCATCCGTATCGGCTTGTTCTATTCACTGAAAGCAACACCTTTTTCGTGGATCATCAATTAATTTGGTAAATGTTATCAGTATAGGCAGGGCGGTGTTAAAGGTCATTTCATATCCATCTAGCGCACAATCGTACCTCCCTCCCTTGAAGCGGCAAGGTGTACATGAAACCGATGAAATTTTTTCTCAAATTTAGACTCCATGTCCTTGAACTTATGCCGCGGTAATCAAAGTTTGGCATCAATTAAGTGAGCGCAATCAAGAGAAAATAAATCCCTTCTTCGTAAACATTACTGGGGATACATAATGTTATCTTCCGGATGGTTTGTAGATAGTTATAATTTCCATCATCTTTATTAAATGCAGTGGCGAATTTTGTTTAGTATTTTCAAACATCTTCAGACAAGTAGCTAAATGCTGTAACCCAACCCGGCTGCATGTTATTGGTACTTGCGGGTATTGTTACTGCAATACACCACCCATGTTGTCCACGTAAACATAGACTTTTTTATGAATTTGGTTTATGATAATCAATAATCGAAATATAAATCGCAGATTGATCTTTGCTTTTGATGCTGATGTACATTAATATAGCGTATGAAATGCTATGGAACTATACGATAACTGACATGCACAAAGTAATTTTGCTTACCATAAATATAGTTTTTTTAGATTTAAAAACAAAAATGTATAGAATGGAAATATGTTACGTTGTTTTTATACCTATGAGATCAAAAGAAAATGTGAAACATGAGTTAATTATTGCGATTAATATACTTTATCTGTAACGTAGGTATAACAAACAAATAGTATGAAATTTTTAAAATGTTTAAAAAAAACCTTTAAACTATTCCTTTGAAAACCATTATGTTGCTTATTAAGTGATTGGGAAATTTTTTTTATTTAAAATTGCATTTGAATAAGCTTAAATACAGAAACAAAGAGTATGATTAAGCCACGAGCTACAAAAATACAAAGTTTACTACAGTTCGGTGATCAGTGAGGAAAATGTTACTCACTGTATGGCAAGATAGTTATAAAAGTTTGCAATCATCGTCATTTGCAATGGAATCAATGATAGTTACTATAGTTTTTCTTTTTTATTGTTTTAACGGTCTACTAAATCTTATCGACCACCAATGGATTACAAAACTTGTTCAAACCGCGTAGCTAGATATGCCGTATTCACTATGGGATAAAAGTACGGATGGGATTTGATTCTTGGTCCTGCCGTGTCGTTATTGCATCAGCATCCGAGCAATTCCGGTGGAGTTATTTTCGTTTATAGAGGTTTTGGCATATTATTATAATATGCAATCATCCAGATATCCAGATATTTAATCTAAATACGACTAAAAAAAGGCAATATAGACCGATTCTTACGAAAAAAAAACATTTATTTATAGAGGTTATGAGTCTCTGAGGCTACTAGCTTCGCCGCACTAAATTCTCACGAAATAGTAACCGATAGTAGCAATACGGCCTGGTCGTCCTTTATGAATAACAAAAAAAGTAACCGATAGTAGATCTTTGTTTTGTTTATTGAAATTAAAAGAGTTTTTTTTAAGTTTATAAATGTTTTTCCCCTTTTCTTCGTCATTTTATATTGCAGGTCAAACACAAATATTTCATGTATTAAACACAACAACAGGTACGCGTACCCCATTACCTGCTGGAGTAACCACTATGAAAACCATCGTCACAAAGGATTTGAACATCAGTGGCATAGCAAATCATGGACAGGATGCAGTAGGCATAACTCCCGAAAGTGTCGGGATTATAGGATCGGTGGGCACTACCAATACGGCGACAGTAGTGGGTGGCCAGGTAAGTGTTGTTCAATATACATATTTTAAAGTGGCCATCGAGGTATTACGTTAAAGACAGAAATCAGATGAATACTAGCGTGCATTAACATTATAGACAAGAAGAGAGCAAAATGGTTAGCAAAAGGAACAATAATATAGGCTAAACCACAATCAAATAGCTACACTGACACTGAACACTAAACTGAACAAGACACAGTAAAGACTAACTTACTTATCAGGCGCTACAACCGCTTTGTGGTCTTGGCCTGTCGCAGCAGAATCCGGAACCGCTCACGGACCCGCGCCGTCGTCCGCTAATCCGTTATCTTGCCCTTGATGGCGAATGATTCCACGCCATCCTCCCACCTCAAACAGGGCCTACCACGCCTCCTCTGTCTCGTGTTTGTACACAGCAAAGACACTGAACAAAATACTGACAGAATACAATTTCTAATTATTGACTAACTAAAAATAAGATTGACAAGGATGACCATTGTACCACATTCAACGAACCAGAAAGAAAACTTTAAAGTATAGTTGGAGCGACAGAATACGAAAGATAGCAGAAAGCAGAATCAACCACTTCGACGTAAGTCCGACTGAGTATGTTAAATTTGTTCAGAACTAAAGGAGCATAGAAGGATATAATTTTTATCTCGAACACAACAAGAATAATTTATTTGAGTTTCGCAGTTTTGTGGTGTAACTATCTCGGCGATTTTATGAATCAACGTAATTTTGTACAGCAGAATTAGATTGGTACTGTTTTACTTGAACTCCAGCAGGCTGGCCTCATGATAAACTATAAGATATAACACGAAAACAGGCGTATCACAAGGCAGCAACCTCGGGCCATTGCTATTCATTTTGTACAAAAAAGTTCGGGGAAAGAATAATTCGTCGCAATTACAACATGTTCTTAATGTCTTCAGTAAATGGTGTGATTGTAATAGGTTAACGCTTTGTGTTCAAAAGTGTTTTGTCGTATCGTTCTCTCGTGCTCACGTACCTGTGAACGTTAACTACACGCCCAATGGCGACATCATTCAGAGAAAACAGAGAAATTAAAAGAGACTTTGTTGATCCAACATGTATTAAAGCTTTGTACAGCACGGTAGTAAGATCGATTCTAGAGTATAGTCCAATAGTAACGTTTGTTTACACCGACAGAACATTTAAAACAGAGAATCGAAGGTTTACAAAGGAACATGACTCGTTATGCTATACGTAAGTTGCACTGGAATGATAAAAGCGAACTGCCACCATACAAATCCCGTTGTTTACTGCTAGGCCTTGAGACATTGGAACACCACAGAAAAATGCATAAGCTCTGTTTATCGCACCGGATTTTTAACCGGAACCATCCATCCATCAACGCTCCAAATATTCTCAGTTCATTGTCAATATGCTTGCATAGACGGGATCCCAGGACACGGCCATTCCTAAGGTTTAGTTTCTAAAACACGCGATACGGCGCACATGACCCAATAGAAGCTATGACTAGAGAATTCAATTATGTGTCCAATATGTTTGACTTTCATGAATCGACTACGACCTTTAGGGAGCGACTACGTTGCCGTTTATCATAATCCCCAAAGTAAATCTTATTCATTAAGCTACTTGTTAAGCCAATGTATGGCTGACAAGTTAACTCGTCATAACATTAAAAAATAACATGAATAACAAATCCATAATGTCATTCCAACAAATCCATGTTACATTCTGATATTGACTACACGAAGGAAATATTTTTACATTTTGCCATAATCTAGTGCAACAAAGCCGAACGAGATCTGCGACATTCCTCTGCCGCCAGCCAACGCTTTATCCGACTCTATTTGTAAATTCGTAGATCATCAAACATTACGTTCGCAGTACAATTTCTTCTAGGTGAACACATATTTGTGTCATCCAAATTGATGGCAGTAAGTTCACACTCAATCATGGTTTCATAAGTTCCTATACAAATGGGATCTTTTTTAAATAAATAAATAATTAAGAATTGAAGTACTAGTATCGCCCTTAGATCATTTTTCACTATTATGACTGTTTTTTCAAATGGATCAAGTTTTTAATTTTGCTTATTATTTACTTAAGTGTGGTGATGTGCATCTTTTACATGTCTTGCTTATTAAACTTAAAGTCCCTCCGGGGGGTTGCGGAGGTCCAAAAGAGGATATGACAGTGACGCCGCTATTTCTTACAACAGGACGAAGTATCGCATCCCTTTTAGATAGTCTGTCCGTACGCAGGATCGACAGTCTAGCTGCGGCCTTCGTTACAACAATCGTTACCGAATCCATTTTAATGATTAAACATTCGATTGCCCAATGTGTGTCCTAGCGATTCGCCCATCATTACCATCACCCTGTTTGTCGTGAATTTATTTTTTCAAATATTATGTATAAGAAAATATAATGTATCGGAAAAAATGCCAGTATTATAGTAGAATGCTTCTTGAATGTAGAATTCGAGCTAAAGCTATAGCATTCCGGGCTGGGCTGACCGTTATTTTTTATGTATGATTAAGTATGATGGCACGTTGCCGTATTGTCATTGGCTGGCCCTTATATATGAATAAAAAAAATCAGTTTACTTTTTCTTAATACATAAATTATTTAACTTACTTTATTTTCAGAGTTTCACAATGCCTATGGTGCGTAAACTTTCTCCTGGCCAAAAGATAATCCCCATTGCCAAGCACAGTAAGTGGCTTCTCTTTCGGTATATAATGATATGAATTATTGATTGCTATTTCCATCCCCTAACAGAACTATTTCTTCCCACATCAGCATCTAACAAAAATGTGAATGGAAAAGTTGTGATCGGACCCAAATTGGTAAGCGACTTTCACTGTGAATAACAAACACAATTCTCTTTCTGTAGAATGTTATATCTAATGTTGTTGTTTGTATCGTTCTAGTACAAGGTTGTTTCGACGACATCACCGCATTCCGTCAGCAGAAACTTAACCTTTTCTCCTCCTACTGGAAACAATTCGTCTGGCACGACCGTTGCAGCTAATAGTGTGGCTTTTGCTAAAACGTTGGGTATCGCCGGCAGCAATAATGCAATTCCATCGACTTCTGTAATGACTAAACCACCGTCATTGGCATTACCTACCAGCAACACAGCAGGTAACACCGTCCGGTTCAATGCCAACAGTAAAACACCATCCTCTTCCGCTGTGAACAATTCGTCAAATACGAACAGCAGTGAGATAGTTTCGATCGGGAGCAAAAATATCGCCAACGGAGCTGTCACTAAAACCTACAGTGAAAGCAGCAACGATTGCGCAACCTTTGTACAGGTTTCCGGTGCCTCAACTCTACCGGCAGCGTCAGTGAAGACACTGCAAGCGACCCATAACAACAAAGAACATTCTCAACAGCAGCAATTGCATTCATACAGCAAAAAACAACCTTCGAGCCAGATACATACGCCGGCGTCCCGCCGCCAGAAAACTGATAAAGCTGGCCGCGGTCTTCGACACTTTTCTATGAAGGTGTGCGAAAAGGTGAAAGCCAAAGGCACAACCACTTACAACGAGGTAGCCAACGAATTGGTTGCAGAAGAAACGCAAAACCATCATCCGGGCGTGGATCCAGCCACTTACGATCAGAAAAACATTAGACGGCGTGTGTATGACGCGCTAAACGTGTTGATGGCCATGAAAATCATTTCGAAGGAAAAGAAGGAAATCCGTTGGCACGGGCTGCCAACAAGCAACACGCTACACGAGTGTGAAGAGTTGGAAAAAGAAAACGAAAAAGCCCGCCGCCGGATTGAAGTCAAACAGAAGCAGCTGCTCGATCTGGTACAGCAGCACGTCGCGCTAAAGTCGTTGATTGCGCGGAATAAATCCAACGAAGAACGTGGTTTGGTGCCTAATCCGAGCTCGGCCGTGCAGCTGCCATTCATCATTGTAAATACCGACCGAAAAAACCACATTAACTGCAACATTTCGAATGATAAGTAAGTAAACGATGAAAAGCATCTAATTTAAGGGGAGGAATCATTCATTTACAGATGCAGTAAACATTTTTCTGTCTTTCTCCATCGTAGATCTGAATATTCGTTCAAGTTCGAAGATTCCTTCGAAATTCACGACGATGTGCAAATTCTAAAACGCATTGGATTATCCTTAGGCATGTATTCTTCTTATTGTAACGTTGCTTTTATAGGTTTTATAAAAGTAACGGTTGTATTAAACTTACAATCATTCCCTTGCATTTACAGGTTTGGAGAAGGGACAGTACACAGAAGCAGAACTGAAAAAGATAAAGTCCATGGTTCCAAAATCGGTGGAAAAGTATATCGACGGTATGTTGCTGTGTATTAAAATTAGAAACTTTAGATCAGTGTGATTGTAGATTTTCTATTAATGCTTGGATCGATATTATTTCCTTTCCTGTTGTAGCGTACGGTCTTGGGTTCGAACACGACGATATGGACGACTGGGAAATGAATTCACTGTACAACGGGCAGGACAATGATGACAGTTTATCTACTCAGGAGATGCTCGGTTTCAATGATACCACGAACGATATGCTAGATGATGACATGAAATTCGAGGATGACGAGGACGACTAAAGTTTAGTTTTTCGTTGGTAAATAATGCCATCCCGTCAACGTTTTCGGTTCGGATTAACGGTTAAATGCACGAACACATGCTGACGCGAATAATCTAAGGGTAGCCCGATTGTCTCGGCTATAGTTTTTGTAATGTTTTTAAAAATCTTTCAATTATTGTTTACATGTTTTTGTTGCTACTTTAGTGCGTACTTTAGGACGGCATCACTAACATCGGCATCTCGATCAGGATCGTATGTTGCATAAGTATAAATTTACTTATTTTATAATTTTGTAGATTTTATACAAATGTCGATAACACACACAAACACATATAATACTTAATTGATAATAGCATCGGTTTATAAACAAACAAAGCGAGGTAGTTTTACCACTGATTCTTTTTTTTTACATTTCGGGCAAACAAGTGCGAATTGAGAACATTTTAGTGTCATTGTATTAATTAAAGATTATATTTTCTCCGTACTGCTCGTGATGCCATTTGTAAACATATTTTTGTATTCTACCACAAGCTGTGCCGACACGTGCGAGCGCCTAATTTAGATAGCCATTTTATGAATGCACCAAAAAGTACAGAAAACAATTATTGTTGGTCACAATAAGCTACCATGCGTAATGCGGTTTATGCGACGGTACGGGAACATTCTTCTTTAACCTGATTGATCTGATGTAGACAGACGACCATGTTTCCATCATATACGAACGCGCAGATGTGGCATCCTTCATCATCTGATCTATACTAAATACAATATTTGTTTCTTTTTTGTTTTGTTCTGTTTTCATTCGTTTTAAATCCTATGTTAAACAGTCGTAAATCTTAAGCTTTGCAAATGGTGATTCTACTTGCCACTTCTTCAATATTGAATCTGATTCACTTTTTATCCCGCTTTAGTTAAAGTGGTAGTAGAGTTACTGATCCGTCTCGATCGAGATATCTGCTTGTAAATGTTAACGAAGGTTGATTCCAATTTCTTGTGTAATTTGGAGGAAAATATCTCACGTTGTTTTTCTATGATGATGAATACACATTAAATGTCCGTTTTATTGTATGCCTTTAAGTTTATTGTTTTTTTTCTAATTCGAAGTTAGACTCTGCAAATGAGTTCATACTGTATTTTACTATTGTAGATATAGTCTCGAAATGTAACGTACAATATCAATCTTACGATTATCTGTAACATAGAAATAATTTTGGCAAAAGTAAGAAAACAGAAAGCATACATTCGCTTAATTTCGATTCAACTATCTGAAACGACTTGGAAGACGATTTTTTTAGAATTCTACGACATTTTAAATTAAAATTAAGCAACATGTCTGTTTTATTTCAAAGCAATCGACTTCATGAAACACCTGCCCGCAGCACCAAGCAGCAATTGCAAAATAGGGTGATCTACTTTGCAAAGCTAATTGTTAGTATCAGTTGTTGCGTTAATTCATAGGCGTTCATGCCTGTTACGATCAGCAAGAGAACTTCATGGAGAAGCACTGGTTTTGTGAGAAAATCAACGGTTTGTTTTTTCTCATAAACTTGAATGGTAAAATTACTAAACACACAAATCGAAATTAGGAAAAATGAAAAGGTAATAGAATAAGATTGCATCCCCTAGAGTAGTAGTAGTAGCATTAGTGGTGGTTGCAGTAATGATTTAAGGGGAAGTGTATGTACACACTCAACAAATTCAAACCTATGGTGGTAGTAAAAAAGCATGGTTCTACAACACTCTGTACAAAAGAATGATGGATGAGGGGGGGGGGGGGGGGGGGATAATATTGTTTAACATGTGTCCATTAGGTAGCAAAGCTTGTAAAGTTTAGCTGGAGGTGTAAAAGAAGTAATGGATTGATTTGGAGATATTAATGATGCTGCATTAATAACATCGTTCAGCAAATTATGCAACCGGATGTGTACTGATTCGTTTAACAGGAAGATAAGATAATCAAAAAATAAATCATGTCTATCATATTCTTACTCAAGTTTAAGATGTGCCGTAATTTGTTTTCCGATGCATAGTTTCAACAGCAACTCGACGAAATACGTATAACGGCTGTTGAAAGAATATTGAAAATACCACAAGCGCATTTTCTCTAGAATTCTCGCGCCGAGATGGATAAAATGACTGAGTATCAGAAAAATCAAGTGTTCTCGCAACAGCATATCATATGGCAAAGGCCAAGTGCACGGGATGCACGAATTGCTTTTATGTTTGGTGGAAAAATCCTCCACGCTATTCCATGCGGTATCCGAAAAAGTATGCAGAATCAGCCTACGATTAACCAGTATCGTCTATGCATCATTCATACCGCTGCAAAAGAGACTGTATGTCATCGCATTTCTGTAGTGCTATATTTTGTACTATGGAGTCTAAATTCATATATGTTCCTGTAACATGGTAAAAAAATGGCAACTGTAAAGGATTGCATGATATACACCAACCCAGCCCAGCTCATACCCCACACTTGTAGTAATTTTAGCAAGACGATTCACAATAAAAGCTCCTGCCCTTTTTTTATAGACATAGTTTTACCGTTAGATTTTTATCACATTGTTTTCGCTGTACACGTTTTTCTTTGCATCTTTTAAATGCCTTACTGCGAAGGGAATTCAATGAAATAATGTCATCATATCGAAAAGGTGAATAAAATCTTGAAGAACGTTCGAACTTCTTGCTCAACTCGTCATGTTTTTGCCTTTTCAATAGGTTTCACACGGCATGCTTCTTAACGTCATCTACATCTGTGCCTCTTCCTCTTCGTCAAACAAATCTTCAAATTCTGAAAAAAACATGTTTAAAGCAACAAAGCTCGCATGAAAAAGAAAGCAACATAGTGTACAGCTTAAAGGTAATGTTGACAATAATCGTACCATTGAAAAAATCAGCATGTACATCCTTCTCGTTTGCCGCTAAATCCATTAACAATCCGGATGATCCGCCTGCCTAAAGATGGGAAGAAAGAAGATTATTCACGAATATACGGGAGTCGAAAACCATTGCTTTGAGCACTTCATACCTCTTCTAGATCCATAAATGGTCCTGGGCCTTCTGGAAACATTTCATCGGCAACCACGATCGGCTTCATGTTGTTATTGTTGTATTGCAACTGTACACGATCTTTGTTGACAAGCTCTGCGAGGGAAATCAGCTGTGCGTGCATTGATCGCTCCCGCTTACCCTACAAACATGTCAACCGTGGATGACATTTCCCAATTAACATATTGCTTGTTACAAACAAGGTCTGTAGAACATGCATCGCCCTATCGACAAAATTACCTTAATAACCACTGCTAGAGGATTTTCTGTACAAATTTGCCTTAAAAGTGCCTTAGTTGGTAAATTTTTTTAAAAGAATCTTTTTAATAATTTCAATCTGAAAGTCTGGTGAAAAAAAGGAATTGGATTTACGACAACCCATTTGAAAAAGTCCACTGCTTGGTTCGAGGGCGTGTATATGTTTTTTTGCATTACTTCTTCTAGAAACTACAAACGTAACCATATTGCCAAAATTACCTTAATAACCACTAACAAGGATTTTTTCAACACAAATTTGCTCCAATAGTGCCTTAGTTGGTGGATTTACAAAGATTTTGTCAGTAGGGAAGTTAATTTTTTTACTAATTTAGTTGTTATGGGGTACTGTTCTACAATTGTCAAACTGTTGTTGTACCTTGTCAACACATCAACCATTACCATCCTGATCTAACCTTTCCTGTCTGTATTGTTCGTATGAAAAAGCTCAAGTTATAGTTTACCATCGATTTTCCTACCAAAAGGTGTTGTTTTGTCGTGCATAAATTCAATACTGGTGGAAATACTAGGAGGCAAATAACACTGATCAACGGTCAAATCAGCGAACCCTTGCGTTAAGCATGAATCGGAATCGTGGAAATTTTAGTTTCCAGATGCGTCGCAATCGATCAATACAGCCACAGCATAATGCAAAGGACCAAAGCCGCAGCTACTCCCTTAATGCAGTTCCCCCACCAAGTTCTCTGTGTGGCCGATCATCAGTAGTGCCACCGCCAAAATCCTTCAATCAGGGTTCGGGGATTTCCAAGCATGGCTATCACACCATCGAATCGATGCATCAGTTTTCCAACCCATCGCAGTATTCGGTAGGAAAACGCCGAGGCAGAACGGAAGACGAGTAAGCAGTTTCTCCGTAACAGCAGTCCATTCGGGTTTGTGCTAAATCATGTTTACCATTTAGATATTTTGACGAGGAAGACGAACCAACCGGACAGCATTTAGAGTACATACCAGCGCCGGGTTCTCCATCGGCAGCCGATTCAGCTGTAAGTAGCCTAGTTGGACAAGCTTAATATATTTTGTTTCGGAATGCGCTGATCCCGTGTCTTCTACATTGGATCCTACAGTCGAAGGACAAAGATTCATCTGACGAAGAGGAAGACCCACTAGACGCGTTTATGGCTGGCATCGAAGAGCAGGTGAAAATAGAGAACAAAAAGATTCCTCAATCACATGTGGATCCTAAAAAAGGCACGCGAGGCGACATTGACGATGAAGATGACGAGGAAAGCTATTACCGGTAAATGCATTAGGCGCTCGCTGAAATCGATGTGAGCCAACAGTACATTTCACCGATTTAATATCAATCTTTCCTTGCAGATACATGCAAGAGAATCCGCACGCCGGTCTAATAGATGAAGGTTCCGACGCGGAGCTGGAATACGACGAGGATGGTAACCCGGTGCCACCACCAAGACGCCGTGAAATTGATCCCCTGCCCGCTATCGATCACTCGGAGATTGAGTATTTAAAGTTTGAGAAAAATTTCTACATCCCCCACGAGGACATTGTTAATCTGTCGCTTGCAAAGGTGCAGGAACTTCGCCAGACGCTGGGCGTTAAAGTAAGCGGCCCGATGCCACCGCATCCGGTAACCAGTTTTGCTCACTTTGGGTTTGATGAATCGCTGATGAAAGCGATTCGTAAGTCCGAGTACAGCACACCGACACCGATACAGGCCCAAGCAATTCCAGCCGCACTAAGCGGGAGAGACATCATTGGTATCGCAAAGACGGGTAGCGGCAAAACGGCCGCCTTCCTCTGGCCAATGTTGGTTCACATTATGGATCAACGTGAGTTAGGGCCTGGTGATGGTCCTATCGGGTTGATTCTGGCACCGACGCGTGAGTTGTCGCTGCAAATCTACAGCGAGGCAAAGCGATTCGGTAAGGTGTATAACATCAGCATTTGCTGCTGCTACGGTGGAGGCTCGAAGTGGGAACAGAGTAAGGCGCTCGAGCAGGGTGCGGAAATAGTGGTCGCTACGCCTGGTCGAATGATCGATATGGTGAAAATAAAAGCAACCAATCTGCAGCGAGTCACGTACCTGGTGCTGGACGAAGCGGACAAAATGTTCAACATGGGCTTTGAACCGCAGGTCCGTTCCATCTGCAACCACATTCGTCCCGACCGGCAGACACTGTTGTTCAGTGCTACGTTCAAGAAGCGCGTGGAAAAGCTGGCCCGTGACGTGCTGACCGATCCGGTGCGCATCATTCATGGCGACTTGGGAGAAGCCAATTCGGACGTAACGCAGCACATCGTCATACTACCGAATGTACCGAACAAATGGAGCTGGCTGCTAACCAACCTGGTGCAGATGCTTTCCGAGGGCAGCGTGTTGATCTTCGTCACGAAAAAAGCCGACGCCGAACAGGTAGCCAACAACCTGCGGCTCAAGGAAAATGATGTGGTGCTACTGCACGGTGACATGGACCAATCGGAACGTAACTCGGTAATTACGCGGTTTAAGCGCAGAGATGTGGACATAATGGTAGCTACGGATGTGGCAGCTCGTGGTCTCGACATTCCTCACATTCGCACCGTGGTCAATTACGATATTGCGCGTGACATCGATACCCATACGCATCGTATTGGGCGTACGGGTCGTGCCGGGGAGAAGGGTACGGCATACACGTTGATCACTGACAAGGATAAAGAATTTTCCGGCCATCTGGTACGCAATCTCGAAGGTGCAAACCAGGAAGTGCCAGAAGATTTAATGAAACTCGCCATGCAAAGCTCCTGGTTCCGGAACAGTCGCTTTAAGCAGGCGAATAAGGGCAAGAATTTAAATGTTGGCGGCGCGGGGTTGGGTTTCCGCCAGCGAGCAGTTCATCGAGGTCCGATGAGTCGCCCATTAAATGCTACCCCTGCATCGGATGAAGCCGAACCATCCGACCCAACGCCGGGCTCCTCAAAGGGTCCGGCAACCGATCGTTTGTCTGCCATGCGAGAAACTTTTCGCGCTCATTACAACGCACAGTTTAAGGCGTCCAGCGATAGGACGTGGGAAAAAACGGTACCGGAAGGAGGCGTTTTCGTGAAACCATCCACCGTATCACGATCTGAATCGATTACCGGCGAGGATGATACATACGAGCAAACAGCAGCCGACACGGCCCATGACAATGATACGGTTCCGCGGAAGAAAAAAAGCAGATGGAACTAAAACGCGCCATCGTTGTTCTGTGAGGTTTCAATCAGGAGCAGACCCCATACAGATGTGTGTGTAATTATGGATAGCAAGTTCATTGTGGAATAAATTATCTTTTAATGTTAGTAGCAACATAACGCATAGCTTTCGAGTCACTAACATTGAAATGGATCGATCTCCAAACCGGTCCGGTTTGTCGTAGAACCCATTAACCAGTCCAAATATTTTTGATTAAGTTGTTGGTCGACAATACGTCTGAAAAAAGCCGTCAAACTTAATATAAATAAGTCGTTGGTTGATTCGAGCAAGTTCATCCTTTAAAGATAGCTAAGCAATGAATTGTTGTATATCTTCCCATACCAAAAGGATGGCTCTCCATGGTACTTAACCGATCAAGCGCGACCGTGCAGGAGGATAACCGATTAAAGGGAATGATCCTTAGGTTTTATTGGATTAAAAAATACTTTTAATAAACATAAGAGTCACGAGCTCATAGTTCATGTTCAGCTTTTAATCGATCTCTGCCAAAGTCTATAAGAATAATATTTCTTTTCATACGCCTTTTACATTTTACAATATCAGTGCATTTGATATGAGATGCAGCGAATATAATACTCTCAACAGGATTGGCCCGATGATTAAGCCTTTTATGCTGCAACGATTCTAGCAAAAGTGTAACCGAAATATTAAATAGAGCAACCCAAATGTCAAACTCAAATGTTGACATTGAAATTGTCTATAATGAACCAGCCTTGGTATTGCGCCATTTGTACTGCTGCATCAAACTGCGTCCTCCATCTATGTAGAGCGTATTTACCGAGTGTTAATAGAATATTGGCGCAAAACAGTGCAGCTGATCCAAGGTAATGGATAAACCCGATTGCAAATATGGTGCGAGCTGTTATCAGAAAAATCCCGCTCACAAAGAAAAATATGCACATCCGGTGAAAAATACAAATAGCTCAACGGAGGGCTCAACTTCAGAAACGTCGGCTCTTCCGGAGAATGGCACGATCAACAAACGATCTGGAGACGGAATCGAACAGGAACTGGAGAACATTAAACGATGCAAACGTCCACCAACGCCAGAGAAAGATGTGCATAACACGGAAGCAGAAGACACTGGTTCCGAATACCATGGCATGTCGCGTCAGCGCTATACCTTGCCAGCGGTTCCAATGAGCGTTGGCATGATGAGTGATTTGTATGATCCACAAATTGAATATTCCAAGCAAGCCGAGTATAAGGAGCTGTGCGAAGATCCAAGAAATTTCATCAAACACAAGTTTCTCGTTGAAATGGCACCATGTTTCCTTAGCCTGTGGGAGTTTTGTGTAGAACAACAGGCAAAAGCTAACAGCAAGCCGGAAGAGGTATTTCTACCGTTCGGATTACAGCTGGTGGGACCGTACGATGCGCTTGCAGGAAAGTTTAAGAATGTAAAAATTCATGAACCAGGAGACTATTTACGCCATTGGCGTTTCTACTTCGATCCGCCTGAGTTTCAGACAGTATTTGTTCAGAAAGGAACGGGCATGCATTACGGATACTGGCGAGATAGTCCGGATGATGTGGATGGTTTGGTAGCTTGCAACGACGTCAACAAAGGTTGTGAGTTTCAAATTGTTGGCGAAAACTTGTTCGATGGGATCATGTAAGTACACAGCATGATGCTGACAATAATACACGAATTTATTATAATATGTTCTTTATATTCTTAGACACTATTTGGAAAACGTTGTAAATGTCACTCCATTTAACAAAAGCAAAATATCAGACATGAAAAAGCGTATCAATGATTGGGCTCAGCGAAAAGGCATACGCTTAAAAGCTAACAGCAAGCAAAAGGAGCGCAACAAACACATTGTTTGTAAAACATTCCACAAGGTTGGGCTAGTTGTGCCGTACGACAGGAAGGAGGATGTAGGGTACAGACCACTGCTTGAGAGTGACGCCAAACTCCGCAAAATTCTGTCCAAGTTTGACAAACTTGACCGATCGGTCGATACGGACCAATATCAAGAGGCAATGAAAGATTTACAGCCGGTACTAACAGCTGCTCATCTGGCGGTAGACGAATGTGATTTTGGAACGATTCTTGAACTCGCGATGGATCTATTCTGCTCTGGTGCGAAATGCTTGAACGAGGTGATGAAGCCACTCTTTTTTACCGGCTACTCTATGGCTAAACGTCCACAATACGTAGCCATCATCAAGGTAAGCCGAGTTAGCCGATGAGATGTCAGCACGATGCGTTAACGAGTACATTACATTTACATTTACAGTCTCATTTGGATAAGCGTACCGAAGGAATTTGTTTGGATCTGTTGGCGAACAATTAAATAAGCTTTCTTACACTGCCTGGTACAGATGTCAATGGAGTTTCAATAAATTAATATTAATAAGTTAATAGAATCTTTCATTTCCTCATTTTATTACCTGTAACAAAGATCATTATACCTGCTATAGTGGTGCCGGTCTTCACACGGCAGGATGGGACTCAATTCCAATCCGGACCATTCCCCCGTAGTGAGAAATAACTATCACGTGGTATCAATAAGTCTAGGAACGATCGCCGACATGACATTAAAAGTTCGCCAGGTCCAAAAGAACGTATATCAAATCGTATCGTCAAAGAAAGAATCTTCTAAATCGATTGATAACAATCTGAAATGAAAGCCCAGAACATAAACGGTCTCAACGTGATTTAACAAGTATTATTCTTAATAAACAATGAAAAATTAAGTGAAGAGAGCTAGCTCAAAAGCTAAAGCAAGCTCATTGCAGCGCAGAAGCAAACTGTCTATAGTTTTGAGCTTTGTCAACAAGCAGAATGTTTAAAATGATTCAAGGATCGTATGGGAAGCTGTGATATGGTCGTAAACAAAACTATGCGCACAACTGTCATTCTACCGCTGAGAAGTACCAACCGGGTCGTTCCCCAAATTTTCAATTTGTCAAAAGCAACCGCTAAACACTATAAATCCAACAAGCACAGTTTGTTTACCATATTGCTGTGAATCACGCGTGTGCGTACTGCAAGCTGTTCCGGAAAACACACCATATAACCAATCGAATCGTTGTTCAATCATGGATTCAACAGAGCCAACTGAGGGACAGGCTTCCGCAAGTACTTCGGGAAAAACGGATCATAAAAAGGGACCTGTCTGCATCATCGTTCTCGGCATGGCCGGTTCAGGCAAAACCACCTTCGTGCGGAAATTAGCCCAATACCGGCACGCGAACGGGTCCTTACCGTACTTGATTAATTTGGATCCTGCATGCCGCGAAACGCCGTATCCAGTAAATATTGGTAAATAATTTATTTCTGTGTGCTTTTTCCAGTCCAACATTTTACGCTAACTTTTCCTAATCCCATGATATTCAGATATCCGTGATACGGTGAAATATAAAGAAGTGATGAAACGATACAATCTGGGACCGAACGGTGGAATCGTGACTGCATTAAACTTGTTTTCCACCAAATTTGGGAAGGTAATTGAACTGATAGAGAAAGCGAAGCAAAAGCATGAATACTGCGTCATAGATACGCCGGGACAGATCGAAGTGTTTACCTGGTCGGCATCAGGCACTATCATTACCGAAGCACTGGCCACCGCATTCCCGACCGTTATAGTGTACGTAATGGACATCGTGCGTTCCACTAGCCCAACCACCTTCATGTCCAACATGTTGTACGCCTGCTCCATTCTTTACAAAGCGCGTTTGCCGTTTGTTATTGTGATGAACAAAATAGACATCCAGGAGCACAATTTTGCCGTGCAGTGGATGCAAGACTTTGAAACGTTCCAGGAAGCCCTTGCAAACGAAACAGCTTACGTGAGCAATCTGACCCGTACGATGTCATTGACACTGGACGAGTTTTATCGTAACTTAAAATCGTGCGGTGTATCGTCGATCTCGGGAATTGGATTTGAACAGTTTTTCATGTTGCTCAACGAAGCAGTAAACGAGTATGAAAGGTATCAGTTGGCCCATTGCTCCATTATTAAGCTTCCGTTAAACATCCACATCCTTCTTTTTGCTTGTAGTGACTATAAACAGGAGTACGATAAATTGCGCGAGGATAAAGCGAACAAGAAACGTACGGAAGAACAATCGGCAAAATCAGTCAACGATATGGGTGAAGAAGTGCCTCTTGGTAGTGAGAGTAGCATCGCTACGGATCGTAACGATGCCATCTATTTGAAACACCCAGCAAATGAAAGCTCTGACGACGATGAAGGGCACGAAGGCGATGGTTCAATTGTGGCCGTAGGTAAGTTTAAATTTTAATTCTCAAATATTAACCGTTGAGTAAGTTGCCGGGACCATTCAAAAAGTTATCTTAAATGACTTTTTTCTATCGTGGTATTCGGGGGATATAACACACACACACACACACACACACACACACACACACACACACATGTATGAACAATTATTATTTTTATTATCAATCGTTCTTTACTTATATCTATATATGTGTGTGTAATATATAGCTATATCTCAATGACTAATTTCACAGGAGACGATGAAGCTGAAGAGATTAATTTTAATAATTTCACCCAACAACACCGTCGACAACAAGCCGAAAAGCAACAAAAACAATCTACCAAATAAAGCAACAATGACCAAAGAGGTATGCATAATGAATCCTTTCCCTGTCAGCAGCTTCAATTCGCAGTAGTAAAATCAATTTTAACCATTGTGTACACTTTTAGCTGTGCTGCAAAGCTCGCGATATCATTTATATGCTGATTATGGTTATCTAACTCGCTTTGTGGCTGAACGTACTTTAGATGAAAACTCGTACTATCATACGTATCCTGCTTACCGGCGGGTAGTGTGACATTGTCTTCCGCCGATTTCTCATCATTACCAATGACTTGCACGCAAAGTTTTCTCCTGCTGGTTGAATCCACCACGAGGCGATGAAACAGTGCGGAAACATCTGATTTGGCTAGTTTTTCAATTTGCTCTACCTCAAGCTTGTTTCGGTTGAATATATACTCCTCCGTTGTAATTTCACCCCAATGGCGGGAAGCTTCATTTTTCAGCTCAGTATCGACCACTTGCTTCCGGTGTTTTAAAGATGTCTTCACCAGCTCAAAGTCCTTGTCAGCCATGTCTTGCAGCACTTGCCAAAAGTGTTGATTGAATAGCTCAATCCGTTCATCGATGTGATGGTAGCTAAACTTGTTCTCCTGCGAATGTACGGTTACTGAAAATCCTAATATTCCTGCATTATCGCGTAGGGTGGTGGATACATCGTAGCCCAGTTGCTCTTTCGTGCGAAGCACATCAAACAATGGTTCTTCTAGTAGCGAAACTAACAGCTCTAAAGATGCGTGCAGGAATGGTGTCACTGGTCCTGCTTGATAGAACGTGGTAGTTACAGTATTCACATCCTGTTCCCGGAAATTCGAAACTCTCAGATAATTGTCTCCGATAGGAATCTCACGTGCTTTCGATTCTATGCTTTTAATCTGTAAGAAAAATCCACGCACACCCAAAAATATAAACATTTTCCAGGAAACCTTAATGTAATACTATCGTATAAACTTACATCTTGAATCGGTGATCCATTCAGATTACTTAACACTTTGCACATCACTTCCTGAGCCACCTCTTTGCGCAAATTACCTTGCACCAAGGCTTGGATTTTAAAGCCGTTGAAAAAATCTTTCCCAAACTCACGCACATCGTCGGCAGTGAAATTTTTCATGTAGTCAAACTTTTCCCACGTTGTCCAATGGTTTAACTGCACTAGCTTTAAACGAACGTCTCTGTGAGGGGGTGAAGACGAGGGCACATTAAGAATCACGTTACGATTAGCGCTGATGTATACTGCTTACCTGTTTAACTTATTCGGTTTCATCAGCTCGTTAAAGTAGGCCTTTTCCAGCTTTACTTTGATCACATCAAACACACTCGCGCTGAACAGTTCCGAGAAGCGTCCCATCGAGGCCGAAATCTCGTCCGCTATGATGGGCAACTTTTCATTGTATCCATCAATTTTCAGTATCACCCCTTTCTCAGCTGGATATAGCTCATAGTTTAGTCCCGCCACCTCCGCCGGGTATAGTTCTTCTGCTAATTGAAATTTTACCATCGATATGAAGAACCCAACCAATGCTGAGCTGAGGTAATGGAAAGAATTGAAACCAATATATTGCAGACTTGTTATCAGAACAAGTAGGGACGGATGCTCTTTTTACCTTCTCGGATTGTTGAACGGCAATGGAGAAATGATGTAAAAATACATTAATGCTAACGGAAGTTTGAATTTAGTATCTTGCCGGAACCACATTTCACACATTTCATTTTCCAAAAGCTTTTCCGGATACGGTGGAACCTAGGAGGAGAATGTGTTAACGAGTATGTTTCAACCTAAAATTTACTCCCTTTTACTTACCTCGGGCCCATCATCCTCATCCGCTAGTATAGTAAAGTTGGTTGAGATGTACTGATTCTTTGCTTGAAGCTGTATTTCTGGCATCGGTTCAGCTGTTTCCCACAATCGCTGCCACTCTTCCGGAACATCTGTTACACGCACAAACGATAAGCCCAAAAACAGAACGCTATTAATAACCTACCCACCCAAAGCTATTGGCCTTATCTTAAGCGTTGCTTACCCAGTTCGACATATTCCGTTCCGAACCAAGCTTCCGTGCGGTTGTACGTGACATTTCGGAAAGGTTTGGTGGACGATATCATAAGATTAAACCTTGGTTCATTTAAGTTGTTTATAACCGCCCATATTTCGGCTGGATCGTACTTAAAGTACAACTCCGAACCCGTGATGATATGCTCCGGTGGGTAGTAGCGCATGTTAACGACCAGTTCTTCCACGTTGTCACTGGCTTCTTTTTCTTTGCGGTACCGGAAAGAGGTTGCTTCCAGGTCTTGCAACTCCTTGAAAAGTCGTTCCACAGGTCCTTCGCGCTTTAGCAATCGTACAAACGAGTAGACGGCTTTTAAAATTTCTTCCACATTTTCCAACCCCTGATCGGTCATCGTTATCGAGACGGTGTACAGTGTGTAAAGAGAATTCTTCTCGAACCCAGAGCTAGCACCGGTATGCACATCCAGTGCTAATGACCTAAGGAATGAAAGAAAGACGATAGAAACATGTTCAAAATGTTGGTTTGAGCTGCATTTTCTGCACTTACTTCTTGCGCAGATAGCTGGTTAAACTATGTTTCCCCTCGTAGCCCATAACGTACGAGATGTAATCGATTGCCTTCACATGGTAATCCTTTTAAAAGGGAAAGCTCTACATTAATCAATGCTGCAACGGCACACCAACACTCCTATACCCCTGTTTTCGTGCACTTACCCTCACACAAGGCGGCAAACACCACGTAATGTCAAGCTGACAGACATCCGAAATTGGCTTCACAACGTACAGTTTGCTGTAGTATTCGTTACGGAAGGCGTTGGTTTCGTTGTACATCGATGACAAATTGTCCGCCGGCAGCCAATTGGAAGGGATGGCCGAAAAATACTTCACCGTTAGTGCCTCCAGTTCGTCTAAGCTCATGCGTGCTTGCACCGCAAAATGCATACGATGGGCGGAATAGTGGCGGCGTTGAAAGTTGTGTAGCTCCGAGTACAGCTCATCGTCGGTGATGTTTTTTTTCAGCGTTTCTAAATTGCCCCACGAAAACAGACTGATCGGATGATCGTCGCGCCCCAGTGATGCTACCAACTGTTCACGTGCGGACGAAAATCGATTTTTGTTCGTTTGAAACTCACTTTCCACCGCATCCCGTTCCCGGCAAACGGAATCGCGCAACATAAGCGGTTCGGTGAAAAGGCTGGCAAATCGATCAAGCGCCCCTTCGAGATGTCCCTCATCAATCTCAAAGTAGAACGTGGTTTCTTCTAAATCAGTTACAGCGTTGTCAAAACCGCCGCATTTCTGTTAAGAGTAAAGCGAGTACAACGTTTTGATATGTTCCCGTTGGAAATGTCCTCTCTACCACACCAGAACTTACACTGATGTACGAATCATATTCGTTTTCGCGGGGATATTTTTTGCTGCCCATAAAAATCATATGCTCCAAGAAGTGTGCAAGGCCTTGTATGTTACGGGGATCATTGAACGAACCAACACCAACGCATAGCGCGGCGGCAGCCAGTTTCTCACCCTCATTCTCATCCATAATTATTGATTCATTAGCACTATTGCTGCTTTCGTCATCCGATGCAGTACCAAAACTCGTTTCGCTGTGTGAATGTTCATCACCATCCGCCTCATTCGGATGATCTTCCGTATCGGATGATACAGAACTATGCGCAGAATGGTGGAGCCCATTTGCTTCCTCCGCTGTATAATGGGCCTTCAACCGAGGAGCCGTCGTTTGGCTCGTCGGGTCAGCAATCAATAGTGCATGTAAACCATTCGCTAGCAATATAGACCTGTAGATTGAGCAAACAAAATCAGCAAAGCTCATGGATATCGTTCACGAGCATCGAATTAAAAGGAAATCCAACGCTTTCGATTACCTGTACTGCTTATGGTCGGAAAATGATGTTTCCGGTGGTGGCAGGTAACTTACAAGCGGATGCATTCTTCGCTCCTGATCCTGGCTATTGCCACTGCTGGTGGAACTTTCACGCGCAGACATTTTGCTCGCTGGACTTGCTAGCACTTGTTCACTATCCAGTGCTGGTCGCTTGCGAGTCATTAACGATCCTCGTGGGTTACGACAGGCTGCACGTGCGATTAATAAACTAACAGCTACAAACATCAACATATGATCTATGGTGGTAAAGGAAAGCAAATGTTTATTAGATTAGTGCTTTTGAAAAGATGTCTTGTCTTTCTACACGCATTCTTCACGGCCGATTGAAAATTTGTGTTATAATTGCTACGTAAATTCGCACATTTTTTACAAAACCACATCCGACGAACCATTGTTTCAATAATCCCTTCGCTTTGAGAGGGAAACTCACGCACGAGACTTGTTTTTTGTGTTTTGGTTTCTCCTTACTGGAATACTCTTGTGACCCGAACCACTGCGTTTGCTAACCAGTTATGATCGGTTTCTGCACAGCTGGTTTACCGTAGCTAACCGCCACTATCGCTCGAACGTCACAACAGTTGTTTGTTAGTTAATGAAACGCAACTACTACGCACGTTCTCCCCTTTATGCGTGTTGGCCGTGTTTTGTTTTCATCGGTACTTTTACTTTGTTGCACGACCACATCGACGAGAGCTTTTGTCGTACTTGGTTACATATTTTTGTATTAAATGGCTTTATGACCGTCTCACAGAAAGGTGTAAACTGCCATAAGAGTTGCTCGCAAATGCAAGATGTAAATATTACACAGCTGCGATAGCATGCAAAATAATGTAACCATGTTTAGCTGTTTTTTAAAGTCCGAGCTTAATTTCTAAACACATTAATGCTTGCGAACTTTTGTCACTCATGTTGCGGACGTCATTCAAGTCCTTCTTTCACCCATTTAGCTGCAATCGTTGAGATACAATCACTTTTCGACGAGGGAATATGGTGGCTTTTGGATCTAACGTTTAAGGTAGCTACTCTTTACGATCCCGTACACGCTATCAGGTGGTGAAATTTATTACTAATTTGACAACCATCCATCTATCCATCGATTAATAACACATGTACACAAAGCTCTTCGTTTTCCCTCGATTGCCCTCGCCCAAATGTCTGCAGGCAATGTGGAGCCGCGCTTCCGTTGTGGCCCTGCCGTAAGTTATCTTACCCTTAAGGACCTGTTTTTTCTCGAGCCGGTCCCTTCCGGTTACGCACAATCGGCTCGTTAACTATTGTGCATATCGCGTGAACACTGTACTAGGGAATAGGAATACAGGCATATAAAGCTAAAAGTGAAAGCGAGTCGATGCCGCAACACTGAAATATGCTAAGCAAAACCACATGCTTCCTGCGATCGACACACTCGTGTGTTGTTCTGTTCTGACAGCATCATTCAGTCTGTTTAATGTTTATGTTTGCTTGGGTCCCATTTCTGACAACCCAAAAATACCCCTACTTGCCGTGACAACCAAACTACCCCCAGCAGACTAGCAATTTTGAATTCAAATCGATACTGACCACGTGTTGCAATATTGATTTGTTTTTTATTTTCATACTTAATATGACGGCTTGCGCCGTGTTGTCACCGCGTGTTGCAATAATTATACGCAAAATTACGCTTGCTTTCATTTAATTTTTTACAACTTGCGCTTGACACGCGCGTTTTATACCCAAATAGTACAATATACTGAGCTACTACATACTCTTCTTTTTTAGCTCATGTTTAATACCAAAAAATCAAAGATTACAGAAAATTTTACCTACATGATTCGTAATTGTTAGATATCACGCACCAGAAGCTTGTTTTTGACTGACTCTGCAATCCCACCAATTCCAGCTTTCATACTTAATTTTTAAATACCTACTGAGATTGATCTATACATTATACTCAATCATGGTTTGTCACAACCACCATCGATCGACAGGTCGATGATGCTGAAGACGGTGCTACCGTTGTGTTGCGAAAAGAACTCTTCTGGAGTGGGAAGTGGATAGTGATTTGCCTGTAATGCTTCATTCAATCCTGTAGAATAGTCGGCGCATATTCTCACACGTCCATTCTTACTGCCACAATAGGAGTTGCCCATTCGGAGAAATATACACTTTCGATAATACCCAATGTTTTTAATCAAGTAAGATCTGCATCAACCGACGGTATGGTGTTGAAAGGTACAGGACGCTTTTGTCAGAACACAGGTTTAGCATTTGGCTTGAGGAAAAGCTTCACCATAGTTTTCTGACAGTGTCCCAGTGTATTCTAAAAACATCCGAATGTTTCGCTTGAAATTCACGCATTTGCTGAGCGATCGATTTTGTTGTTAGCTGATTACAAATCGTATCGATTGGAATGGACCATATCTTGGAAAGTTCAATCCACTCGATGCCTAGAAAATTCAAATTGCATACTGTTGTGACAAAACATCTTTATTGTTCGGTTTTGCCGTTGACATTCACAGTGCACTGTAATTCACCTGATAGTTGCAACCGGTGTCCTGAATATCCTGAAGCATTGATTGCTTCGATGGTTGTTGGAATGGTGTTCGGTTTACCCAATTTCGTCCGTTTGCTTCGATATAATCGTGTTGTCGCTTGCTGTGTAAAGTTGAAGTTTAGTTACAATGCCATTGATTGTTACAGAAATAAACTTCCGCTTACTGGAGTGTTGTGTGATATGATTCACAACGTAGACACCTCTTAATTTTGTATTTTCACAACTACTTGATGTTCCTGGTTTTTGTGTCGATAACTTCGGATTCGCCCTCTTTTCTTCCCTTTAATGTGACAATCTCTTGTCTTTGCGTGTCATCAACGGTGAGATGATACGTTTACGCCTGAAACCATTTTAACTGAATGGAATATACAGTTTATTTCCTTCTGTTACATCGTGTTACCATTTGTTCCTTCCTCACGTATATGCAGACCAGCCAATGTACATTTGCGCGAGATTGTCTATATCAGTGGCTTCTTTGATCAGATGATCTACCTGACCTTCGATCGACAATGGCATGTGTGATGGTTTGCCCTTGATTTTCACGTATCCTTTTAGTCTTTCCTCGATATTCAACACATTATGCATTGCCTGGGGATCCGTTCGTTCGACGTAGTTATCCCGGCTGTTCGGATCACCTTGCCCCAAATTGGCATTGCCAACCTTACTCCACGATACCATGGGATCGTACACAAACGGCTTCAACACAGACATGAAGGTTGACGCGTGCGTTTGCAATATTCTCAAAACTATTTCACAACATCGACGATACAGTCCTTCCACTCCTAGTGGTCCCATAGCGTGGACCATATTGTGCGTTAACCGAAACGGTACCAACTCTGGGATTGTAAATGTTTCTCCGCGGTTAAACAGACAATTGAAATCTACGTGCACTGTATCGCCGTTAGATGAATCGAACAGAATGTTCTCACCATGTCGATCGCCCAGCCCCAAAATGTAGCCAACCATTGAAATGACTGCGGTAGTCTTGATGTAGGACGAGCGTGCCTGGAACCAGTTGTTGGGATTGGGGAAACAGTCTCGAAACCATTCCCCAAACAGTGGCGGATGACGAGGGACGAGAATAGACTCAAACGCTTGCCGTTTCTTTGCCAGCGGATCGGTACGCTCGAACGAAAACTTGCGCAGCTCGGCCACAGTCATTCCTAGCCCGCGCTGTTTGTAGTATGTACATACGATACTGCGAAATGGGTTCAAGTTCGATATCCACTCAATTATACCACACTCCTCATTTAGCGGCAACACGGCATACGTGCGTATGTACAGTCTGCGAAATTTTGCGTCGGGGTCCTGGGCCAGGTATTGCTTCACTACTGCATTGAACTCCATCAAACGAAAATCTTTTCGTAAATCATCTTTAGGCTTCAGCATCATTGTGTACAGCTTACCATTATGTCCACGAAGTGTAATTTTCCGCGGCTTCTGGAGCGAGAATAACACCGTCAGCTCCTCCTCAATGCCGGCAATATAAATTGTATTCGTCGGATATGGCTGAAAGTTCATTCCAGTGTTCTTATTCAGCACCAGTTGCATGCACTTTTCGATGGGAATTATGACGGTGGAAAAGTTTTTATCAGCCAACAGCTTGGGCAAAGCTTTTACCAACGAAGAAACTGTTATTTTGATCGGGTTGCTACTTTTAATGCTTCTAGCCGGCCCGGGGATGTCTTTGTTGGTAAGCTCGATCAAACGTTCAGCCAAGGCATTGAAGTCTTTTATCAACTTTTGCATATCTTCCACCTGGAGTAACTGGCGATCATTAAATATCTCCACGCATCGCCGGACACGGTTGGTGTACGATGATTTGTAAACACTAAGCATCATCCATAGCGTTTGCTGCGGGTAGTTGAGCAACAATTTCACAATTATCCCTTTCAGTACATGGAATGTGTCCTGTGATGGATGAGCCACTCTGCTTATTAGCTGGGAAAAAGCGGTGAAGAAAAAGTATGGTGATAACGTGTCCTTAAATTTGTTGGCCAACTTGTTCATGGACAGTGCGATTTTGCGACTAATCATGGTAGCCGAGCTCGACGCTTCTTCCGATTTTTGCATGGTTTTGGCGGTGGAGTCGAGCCATATGCTGAGAACCCGTGGCATCGATTGATAGATGTAGTTCGATCCAAACATCATCGATTTTCCGTAACATTTCATTACCTCGAACATCATTTCCCAACAGTTTGCTGAATTCTGCTCGCTGGCAGGACACGAACTGTACAGCTTGTCGATGTACTGAGCCAACTGTACTAGCGCAATTTCACTTTCCGGATTTGCATCAAGCGCTTCCTTGAAGTAGCGCCTATTAAGCGTTGCTGATATATTTGAAGCTTCTGCATTGTACGTCGCAATCAGGCGCTTCCCTTCCGCATATATCAAGCGAAGATCTTTTGGTATAGCTTTCAAATTGTTCCCATCTATTGTACCCGACGCCACATCGCCAAGTATCTCGTTGACTCCACGTTCAAGAACTTTCAGCGCACCCGTCACATCACGCCGATCCCACAGCAGTTTCGCATTTTTAATGAAAAGATCCGGAGGTCGATAGCTTTCCGCGTGCAGAATGTACAGCAGTGCCTGCTGGTACATATTGGCTCGCGATGCTAGTTCCGTGCTCTTCATCCAAAGCTGTCCGATGGTCTGATCAATCAGTTGACGAAGTTCTTTTACGCCATTCTCATTGTCGTTCCCTTGCCACTTGATCGTATCTATGGTGCGGCTTATTTCTTTCAGCAGTATACGCCTCAAACTGATGATTGGTTCTATTGTGGTTGCATTCGGCTGCAATACCTCAAGCCTGTTGTTCAGGTTAATCACAAGATTCTGAACATCCTCGTACAGAGTGGTTGCCATATTGCTTCCCTCGTCCGTACTGTATTGCATAGAGCGCAGATTCTGCATTATACGACCACACTTGGCAAACTCATGGATAATGTGCAACTTTAACACCTGGTCATAGCGACTCTCATATGTGCCCAGCTGTTCATCTAATGGGCGAGAGCTGATACGTTCACTGCAGCTGCCTTGTACCACATGCAGCCTGGCACGTTCTATTTCGGTGTTGAATTTTTCATAGTGAGACTGTCGGAACGCAATTATCAGTGAACCGCAAATTACTCCCCAGTGCCGCTCTTCACCATCGATGGCTCCACTCAACTGGTCGGCCTGACGTTGAACGATTAGTTCCTCGAGCTCTTCAAATCTTCCCAGTCGGTATAATGGTTCAGCTTGTATGTCCAGCAACGGTTTATGTAGTGCAGTATCGTGGAATCGAACAAGTAAGCTTTCTGCTAGCAGTAGAGCAGTTTCCGGCTGGTCAAGCCGTAGATAACACTCAATCATACTATTCACGTAGTCGAGACTAAGCGCTTGCTCTTCCACATTGGTCAACTGCAGTAATCTTTCGTAACATGCAACGGCCTCTTGTAACCGTCCGGTGGCGTTGTGGTAAAGGATTAGCTCATGTAGCGTTGGCTCGGTCGCTTTCAAAGCCATCACTCCTTCAACCGAATCAGAATCACCGAGGCGGGAAAAAATTTCACTCAAGAATGATAATTTATCCTGCAGCTTTCTACCCTTATCTTCGCCGGTTAAGCTGTACTCTACATATTGCAGGGCTCTAGCATACTCTTGACATTTGAAGTTGACCTGCGCGAGTCGATCAGCGTCAAAGTTTTTCAGAAAACCATCAACCACATCATAATTGTGTTGGTTTTCTTGAGCACTATTGCTAACCGCAACGTTTTGCTTAAGATGTTGCCGTTTCCATCGTTCAAGAAAATCAAACAAACCAAAGGCATACTTGGCGCACTGCAACGCTAGTTCCTTGCTGGAAGTGTCTTGCTGTTCTGGAGTGATGCAAACAATTGAGTCGACTGCAGTACTGGCGGCTATTTCTTCCATATTGTTTCTTTCCTCTACTGCCGCCGAGATGGTGGGAACATTTTCGGCATGAGCTATGGCTGCGAGGAACACGGTATGCAGTTCTTCGGCTATTCGATTTCTTGGCTCGGTTCCACTGCTTAGCTGTAGTGCATGAAGTAATACGTATGGTAGCATCATCAGTAGAGTTCCTCTATCACAGCGCAAGCTTGGCTTGAATGCTCGCAGCAGATTGCGCGTGGCATCGCATGTTATGCCTTCGATCATTTGTGACGCCCATTGGTAACACCATTCGTGACTTGAATGAATATTGTTAAACACCGGATGCACCATCGATAGGGATGCTCGCGATACCGTAGTGTAGCAGGACGTTAGCAACGGTTCCATAATCGGGCGCAAGCGTTCCGGGATGGTTTCCCACACTTCCCGCTTTTTGTCTGCCGCTGGGGAAACGCCTCTTTCGTTCAAAATTTCCTGAATTGCGAGCGAAAAACTGTCTACGAATTTAGAATCCTTCTGCCGCTGGTATGCTCGGCACAACTCTCGTAGTGCGATAATGGCAAAACAATCAGAATGAATGCTTAGCGCGAATCCTAATCCCGTCGGGGCATAATTGGGTGGTAAATGGCTGGGTGCAAGGGCGCCCAGCTCTCCAAGACATTCGGCGGCCCTTTCTTGCAGGATTGTATCTTGCTCACACAGCCCACGTATCAACGTTTCTACCATCGTGGCTATGGGGCCAAGTCCCATATTTTGATGCTGGCCCAGAATAGCTTCATTTATCTCTGCCCGGTTCGTTTCGCACAGTCGACAGAGGTAGGCGAGCGCGTATGCTCGTATCTTCAAATTCTCGTGATTGCAGTGTCTAATCAGCTCCTCCAGGCGTAGCACAAATCGATCGGTTCCATCTATATTGTCGTGCTTCGGAATGCGACACGCCACAATCGCTTTAATATCGTGCGCAACATTTGTGTCCTCGAGAAAGAACAGATCGCCAAGATTATTTCCCAGCAAATTATTGTTTTCTATAACCAAATACCGAAAGATATAGCCAATATTATCCGGGTACGCAAGAAGCAATGGTTCCAGGGTCACGAAAATTGTACTTAGCAGCGGACCTAACTGACGCACGTCGACTGTGCATATGAATATACGCCACGTATTTACGCATAGTTTGGTCAGTGCTGTTTCTTCCGGTAAAGCTAGCGCTGTTCGAAGCACAGCAATTATTTTGAACCGAAACGGTGTTATGTGTTCACCGCCGAGCAATCGAATAATGTCACCGAGACTCAGCAGCGCCAAGCGTTTCAGGAACTTTTCTCCGTCGGGATTTACCAGTGTTGCTTCTAGATTTGCTAGCACGCCAAGAAATCGTTCGGCAATGTATTCTGCAATCCGTGCCGTTGATACCTCGTCAATATCGCTGTCCTTGGAGAGTAAGCTGCGAAATGCGTGCATCACACACTCTGGATTGATGTGGTAGTAGATTAGAACTTCAGATACTGTTCGCTGGAATAGAAGGCGAGAAGGAGTAGTAATTTCACCATCAACCATTCACATACTAAAAGATTTCCATTTCCATCTCACCTTAATATCAGAATGCAGCAAATGAAAAAAGCTGTTGCCAGTAAGCTTCATGATGTACTCGATGCAGTTATTAGTGATTTCTACGGACTCGGTGATAAACAGATAGGTGTATATCGTTAGAAAGGATACAGATAACATTGCTACCAAATCTTTCCGCACGATGATGGCTACTTCCCGCAATAAATCGTCGCACTTTTGTAACCGAAGACACCAGGGTAACAGCATTGCCATAATGATTTTGTAATGTTTGCCCACAAAATCAACCGGATCTCTACATTCGAAAGTGTGGCTCACGTTGTTCATCGACTGGTGTAGAGTAATTCCGGCAAGAATATAATTGCTAACGGCAAGGCCCATCATTTGTTTGATTATGTCGTGACGATACCAGGAAAGGATTTTCCAAGGGCTAATGTCTTGTCTTGCGCACATTTCCGCGATCGCAATCGAAGCTTCGTGCGTTACGTGTGATTCTGGATGCATTAGTAGGAAAATCATGATTCGCACGCAGTGAAACAACGTTTCCTTAGAGTCGTTCGATCCATTCTTCACTGTGGCATGGTAATGGGCGTCTGAAAACTCCACAATCATACGGACCACAACCATTTGGTGGGAATACGTGGTTTTCGTCATGATGCAATGCTTTGTCGCTAGCAACAACTGCTCGATCAAGTCTTTTATACACTTACCGTGCCGATCCGGTTCATTAATTAATTTGGCAGCAAGTGTTTGTATGATCGATGGAATGTGCATGATCATTTGTTGGCATACTTTCGTTGAATTGCTTTTAAACAGACTCATCCAAAATGATAGTATCTCACCATCATCCACCATGCATTCAAACGAATGTTTCAATGCGCTAGGGAGAAAATTCGACCAAGCCAATAGTACTGTTTCTTCCTTTGTATTGAAAGTTTTTCTTAGCGCGTCGCGCATATGGCATGCCAGATCAATTCGTTTCCCTTGTGACACCAACTGTGTTGAAGCTGTTGCAACGTGGTAATCTTTACGATGGGCGGCAGATATTCGTTGTTGACAACATTCGCTGCATTTAAAGCTACGTTGATCTTCTGATGTCTGGTTTACGCAGAAACTCTCGTCGTTAGCCGAACAAATGCAGCAAAACAAATTTAGCACTCCAATCATATCCACCAGCATCGTTTCATCGTAATCCGTTGCCAGCAGTGGTACAAACACGTTATCAAACAATAACTTCAGCACCAGTTTGGAAGACAAAACCAGACGCTGAAAGGCATGTAGAAGTGTTCGTTTCATTGCTATACAATCGTTTGATTTGGCAATGAACATCAGAAGTGAGATAAGTTGTCCCTTGATACAGCTGTCTACTATTTCGTCGTGCAGATTTTCGATTTGCAATTTACACAGCTGTTGCAAAGCGTAATGGCAAAGTGCACTGTTCATATCGGAGTTCCATCGAGGCTTCGGGTTTTTGTCGTTACTGGGAGCATTTTTTTCAAATGGGGCAAACAGGGTTTGGAGCAATGCATGCTGCTGACTTGCGCTTAGCGATTGGCAATCGGTTACATGAATTATGCCAACCACTACATTGAGCAGATCTTCCTGCTTTTCGACGAATTTTTCCATCACGAACGCTGCATCCAGGAGTGAAAGTTTTGATTCGAAAAACAGAAACTGTTGACCATCTAACTCCAAGCGATCGTTGACGATAGTGGCGTTATTCTTCTTACGATTGCTTACTTTATAGATGACTTTATTGGCCACTGTTAGAGCGCGCTCTAAGAGACTGTTGTTTTGGGTGACTTTTTCGAACAGGTTATCCCATATACTGCTCACCAGACGAATGGATATTTTGCGGGAGAGATCTACTTTACTTTGATTGTGGACCCTAGATAGTGCGCTATTGATTTGCTTTGCAATTTGTGTCGCCACTAACTCTTCAAAGTCCACAATTCCGGCACAATTGATCAAGTCCATAAAACTAAATCCGATATCCGGTAATGATGGGCAAAGCTTCCCTCGGAATGTTAGCATCTCATGATTTAATTTGTGTAGTTGCAGTTCGTTCATCCTTATTCCTTCAGATGTTTGGTAGTTTTTGCTGCTACGTAGCAACTCCATCAGAACAGTGCTTATTTTGTGTGTCCATTCTTGTTCAACCGGGGGCGAAATGTGCTTCGTATTCATTACAGTGTAAAGATCTGTTACTGTGCGCAAAAATGTGTCGACTTCTCGTTGATTTACCAGTCTACCCGAGCACCATGCACCGATACGATTCAAAGCAACAGCTAGCAAGCTCATCATGTTTAATGTTTTCTGCAACGAATAGCTAGAGCATAGTGCCTCATCATTCTGATAGAAATACATCTTGAAAAATGCGATACATAAGTCTTTCTCTTGCAGGTTGCCCAATGATAACGTTTTCAAAATTGTGCACATGCTTCCGTTTACGATTCCGAATGATTCATCATTCTGCTGGTTAATTATCAGGGACATGGATTCCGTTATGGCATGTAAACAATGCTTGCGAATCATACGGCAGCGGACCATGCTGTTGATCTCTACTGTGTCACACTTATATTCTGTTCCCAGTATGGTGGCGTTGTTGAATGCATGATAAAAAGTGTCAACCGTATCGTTACAATCAGTTTGATAATCATTCATTTTGTCCAAGAGCTTGATAAACTCAGTTGTAATTTCCAGGGCTAACCACCGTTGCTTGATGAAGCATGCCTTAATTATTTCCTTCTGCAAGCTGGTATATATGTCTGCAATGCTGCAGTAAAAAGTATTACAAATTAAATAAGTACATGTGCAAATGAAGAAGAACAAGTTTATCGTCCACATAGTTTCCCATCCTGTACCTTACCTTTCATAGGCTTCGCACGAAGCTATTCTAAGAAGCTGGTACATCAGCCAATAAATGAAACTACGACAGCTCTGTCGCTCAGCATCCGTTAAGAGCGTCCTCGGGAAAAGACCGGGATCATCGTATGTAATATCCGTCCGAATCATGTTTAGAATCTTTTCCAGATGTGATCCATGATCGTTGACGATGTCGGTAAATGTAACCACCAACGTTTTCCACATGCTTTCTGTGTCTTCCACCGAATACCGCTTATCGTGCGTTGTTTCCATTGCCGGTATTGCTGTGCTACACATACGCTCCGTCCTAATCGATGCTTAGCTTCGAAATCCTGTATAAAACAGCGAAAAACATTAAACTTTTGAGAAAATTACACTTCTATTGCTTTTCAACAGCCGTTCAACACAATATAGCCACAGTACCAACAATTCACAAGCATTCGCTTATCAAGCGCGGGAAATGGTATTTGTGAAAGCGTACAAAGGTAAACAAACCTATTCTGGAAATGTCAATTGTGACATTAGATCTTGGATGCCCGAAAATTGCTCGAAAACGAAAAATGATAAAAAAATCCTGGGAGCTGTCAATATTGCTTTTCGCAAAAAAGTAAAAGCCCCAACTTCTCCTATTCATAACAATAATCTTCTTGTCCAGAACAACTTATCTTTACAATTTATCGATATTTTAGGATGACTGACATTCTTAACAGTGTTCACAACTCTGATAAAGTGTCCGCCCTCATAAAGGAAGCCGAATGTCTTAAAACTAAGCTGGAAGAGGAGCGCCAGAAGCTGAACGATGTTGCTCGTAAGATGTTGCCTATTGATCCTTTTAATGTGGACTGCGCGTGGATTATCTTTCAATTTTTTTTCGTTAATTTTAGTATCGTCGGTGGCCGAACGCTTGGAAATGATAAGTTACTTGAATATCAAACCACGCCGTGTTCTGAAAGGCCACCAGGCAAAGGTACTGTGTTCAGATTGGTCCCCGGATAAGCGGCATATTGTTTCCTCGTCGCAAGACGGGAAGTTGATCATTTGGGATGCATTTACTACCAACAAAGAGCATGCAGTTACGATGCCAACAACATGGGTTATGGGATGTTCATATGCACCATCCGGCAATCTTGTGGCTTGCGGGTTTGTATCAACGTTCACTCTCTAAATGACACCAAAAACTGTGCATTCTATACGATTTATCTTTCGGTTTTAGTGGACTAGACAACAAGGTGACGGTTTATCCAATTGCACTCGAGGAGGATATTTCATCCAGAAAGAAAACAGTGGGAACGCATACAAGCTACATGTCGTGCTGCATTTTTCCCAATTCTGATCAACAAATTTTAACCGGTAGCGGCGATTCTACTTGTGCTTTGTGGGACGTAGAATCAGGACAGCTGCTGCAGAGCTTTCACGGCCACACAGGCGACGTAATGTCGATTGACTTGGCGCCTAATGAAACAGGCAATACTTTCGTATCGGGCAGCTGTGATAAGATGGCATTTATATGGGATATGCGGTCAGGCCATGTGGTGCAATCCTTTGAAGGGCATCAGTCGGATGTGAACAGTGTGAAATTTCATCCCAGCGGTGACGCAATTAGTACTGGATCAGACGACAGCACCGTAAGTTAAGATGTCAATTGTTATTTAAACAAAAAACTCAACATTTATCCTTTCCTTCTAGTGTCGTCTGTTTGATATGCGAGCCGACAAAGAGGTCGCCGTTTTCAGCAAAGACAGCATCATTTTCGGAGTAAATTGTGTCGACTTTTCCGTGAGCGGTCGTCTGCTATTTGCAGGGTACAATGATTATACCGTCAATGTATGGGACACTCTTAAAGCACAGCGTGTATGTCTACTGTACGGGCATGAAAACAAAGTTTCTTGTCTTCAAGTATCTCCAGATGGGACGGCATTGTCTACAGGCAGTTGGGACTACACACTAAGAGTAAGATAAATGCAAAAATGCCCTAGAAACTTTCTAATCCCTATATTTATCATGATTGCAGATTTGGGCTTAATTTGAGCTGGAATTTCATCTTCACTATATTGACAGTATTACTATTCAAAAGCGCTCTGATTGTGAAATTGGATCAAGCCAGATCTCGGCTTAACGTAAACCTTATCCCAATATGATACCAAAATTACTGGATGTTAACCAAATTAAACGGAAGATATTAATGGAATCGAAAACCAAATAATAGACATATGCTCCCTTGAATATAAGGTTCGTCGTATCCGTGTTGTGGCGTTTTTTTTTTAATTAGTTCCAACCGCTTATCTGTCTAGCGAAGGTTACCAAAGTATTGTTCAAATTATAGAAAATAGAGTGCGGATTATAATAACACAATAAACTAGAATTTAGTGAAGATAGTGAAATGTTTGAAGTTGCAATGAACTTTCTTTGAATAAATTTTAATCAATAAATGAAAAACAAGAATCTATTGACGAATTCGGTCTAGTGTACGGGATAGTTCGTACAGCCTTACAGCCGCGTTTGCGAGTGTGTTCGGTAAGCTGTCTTAAGTAATCAATCGATAATCGACATCGTAATATCAGTTTCACAGAAATAAAAATGAAAACCATACAGATCGCGTTTTGAGAGAAATCGGTGGGGTATCGTGATTTGGAATAATTCAAATTAGCAATCCTTTTGGATTGTTAAAAGCAAAAACATCGCTATCTATGAAGTCACTCTTATCCTAGAAATGCGATGTTTTAGCGATGTGGGGCATTCATTTTATGCCCGCAGCGCCATCTAGTGCATAATATGGTGTTTAGCGAAGGTTGATATAGAGCGGATGGCGTATGAAACAATAATGTATATTAAACAGTTTTTGCACCTCAATATCAACTAGCGTGAAGATTTTTATTTTCTGCTCAACCTTATTGACAAAATCTGAATACTAAGACATTAGTAAGGTAAATATATATTACGAAACCCCTTAATAGTTCTCATAAAGGCTGCGGGCCACGGTGGATTTCAAAATGAGAATTTCAGGTTTACATGAGTGTTTGTGAAATTTTCTCTGTTTGAAATAGCTTTTCGAGAACCTAGCGCGTACACAATATAGATACTCGGGGCAATGGAACAAAAGCTCAAATCGCAGTTTTGATATTTTTTTACAGTTCCGCATCGACTTCAACAGTTTGAAATTTTCCGAGGGCCGGGGCCTTAAAGACAATTTTGTCATCAGGGTTCGCCGTACAATGTAGGCCGCGGTCCACGAGGGATTTCAAAATGAAAATTTCAGGTTCTCATGAGTGTTTGAGGAATTTTCTCACTTTGAAACCGCTGCCTACATGGGGCAATTGAGTTAGTTATGAGGCAACAAGTTAAAATAGTAGGGCCCTAGGCCCCGGGAAATTTCATACTTGCAAAATCAGTTTTTTCTCCGTTGCCCTGTGTAGATAGCGCTTTGAAATCGCTTTTTGAGAATGTGGCACATACATAAGCTACCTACTCGGGACAACGAAGAAAAAACTGAAATTTGAGTTTTGATATTTTTTAACAGTTTCACATGGATTATTGAAACTTTCTGGGGACCGGCGCCATAACATTTTGTACTAAAAAATATTGTATTAATTTACACAAACTGTCATCTTTTTATTTGCTTCGATGTATGTGTTTACCTTGTGCAATAGCGATACATTTTGTGTATGGCAGCCTTAACCATTGCAATACGAAACAGAACGAAGGCAGATGGTAAATACATTGGTATGTGTATTGTACTGTCTGAAGGTGCAGAGACTCGTGAGGAAGTGCGTTAGACATCGTTTTGACCAGAAATTTACATTGCATGTACCTTTTTTCTTGACGATGGCCGGTACCAACAGTTGTTTAACATGTACGCAGAGTTTGTGAAAAGTAAGCGTGTCGAAAACGCTCCCAAAAATGTGCTTTCTGCTGATGAAATCGATTGTTCCGCTACCTACTTGACATTTTGTGTTGATGTGTGAGTGCGCTTGTAGGCTGGTGTTTCCGGAGAAGATACGGAATGTGAAAGAAATAACCGAAAGAAATGGTGGAACAATCATTAATGGTGTGTCCTATGTGTTACTTGTTCATATTTCTCCGGAAATGCACGGGACCGAACGAACGAACGCAAGAGGAATAAGGATCCTGCGTTTTTGTGTGCACGTGAAGTAATAAAATCGTGTTCGGTTTCGTAATAGTGATTTTTTTTTTCATCTGGTTCACGGATACGTGGTGTGTGATGTGAAATATGGAATTGGTACAGTGTTGGCAGAATTATGTAAAAATGTTTCTAGTTTGGATGATTTTACCATGCCTTAGCTACTACATATGAATACTGTACAACAGATAGGTCTGTGCAGTGCTAAAGTGCCCGCTTTTCCTAATGAATGAACGGGGGAGGAATGGTGTATCGAAAGCAAGTGAAAAATGGTAACAATTTTACGATGCGAATGGATACCGTCTTCAAACATTCGCTCTAGTCATACTTTTGTAAAGGTGTTGTGCATTTCTATAAACTTTACCGAAACTTTATGGAATGGCATCTTTAGGGAATGGTGATTGTGCTTAAGTTGCTCAATGAAATTATGTTTATGTTATTTATTCGGATGTCCAATGTCCATGGTTACATTTGTTGTGTTACAAAAACAGTTTCCTCGAATGTAACAATCTTGTAAAGAAACAATGTAAAATCTCATTTAGATACCTTTTAACAATCTGTTGATTGTTAAATTTACTTAATTTAATGTTTTCTTTTGTGATTTATTCCTTTGTTTTCTGGTATAAATCTTATCCCGAAGCAAAGGAAAACTTCTTAACAAAACAGTTATATGTATTTATTCGTTTCAGAAAATAGACGAAAGTGTTGATAATTTGTAAAAATAGTGACGAAAACAAAAGAATGTGTATTGCGCTTCTTTACCACATAATGTCTTGAAAATGATCAACTTGAAACGAAACAAAACATCTTGTGAAAGTTTTTACCACTTGTCGCGAGAAGTTTGTAAGTGTACTTGTACTTAACGCGTACTAGTAAGCAAGTAAATCGAGTGAACAAATACTAACCGCAAATGGAGGGTTCATATGCTGTGGATAGCAAGAAGAGACTACAAGAAGCATCTACCTGCAATACTGTCGATGGTAGTAAAGTGATATGCTTTAAACACCGTTCAATCGATTCAACTACTCGAGACAGTGAAATAAACAATCGAATGATGACGAACCAGATCGACAGACTTTCGGCGGACGTGACCTACTATGCAGCACATGTAATCGAATTCTACAAGTTCCTGGCACGAAATTCTGGTAAGTATGGTGCCACATCATCAGGTGGGTGGGTTTTAGAGGTGTAGAAGTTAAATCAATCTTGGGTGTCGCAATTTGTTTCGCAATCATACACTATCTCACACAAGCCAATCGTCTTGAGCGATCGCCGTTATGGGACAGAAAAGTATCCCTTCAATACAATAATCATCTGCGACGAATATATATTGTTTTTAACATTTTTTTGTTGCTGTAACTTTAGCCAAACCCCATAGCTTGGATTCGAAACCATAATTTACGGTACGGATTTAGCATTACACTCGCACCGCTGTGTGCTATAGAGTACGAAAATGTATAGGGTTGAACGGCATCCCCTTATCTCGTCTTAGATATGCTTCTCATTTCCGTGAGTTCTCTACGATAGGTGTATATTGTACCGTATATCGTGTATCGAACATATTTAGAACGTTCGGTACACCTGATAATGGCAACACCTGTTTAGCAATGACTTATTAATCATTCTTTTTATTATCAACCTGTACTCTAAAGATCGCATGATCGAGCTATTGTAATTTGTAACATCGAATCCCTTTCGTACAATTCTCCCCACGTACACCAAACTGATTATTCTACTATCTTGAAATCGCCATTCTAGACCTCGTTGATCTTATCGATCGATTTTAGTTGAATTTTAGCAATTGGAACTATACATAGGTAAACAATCACAGCAGTCGGCTTCGTTCGTGACAAAGACAGTAAAAAGTCAAATGTGTCGATTGCCGGATTTTCTTCGTTCGTGCTCGATGGTTTTTATTAAATATATTCATATCATAGAATCGTATTCTGAAAGCTAAATTACTAAGTAAAGTACAGAACAGGCATTACGTTCACTCACTTGTGAAACAATGTTGTTTTGGCTCGTTACAACCTCCTAAAGTTTTGGCTTTCCGTTACTGACTTCCTTGAGGTTTGAAGATACCCGTACTGCGAACAGTGAATAGATAACCGCTGCCTGCCGTGTGAATACGAATTCGCTATACTAACATAATATTTAACATCTGGTGCTGCCGCTGCTAACTATTTCATAAAACCCATTTACCGTACCAAAATAGTTTCCTTGCATAGGTTTGGCAAACATTTGTTGAATGTACCGAGTTTTACGGTGTTCAAGATATCGCTGCAACTGGACGTATCGTTGATTAAAAGGCAATGGACAAGAAAGGTGCAGAGTACACAGACTGATAGAAAGAACATTGCAGAAATGAAATAACATGCTCATCATTCATTGTAATTTTCTCCCTGTGTTTGTTTCATTATTCAGGGGGCCAACATGGAAAGTTTTCCTAAGTTTCATCGGTTTATATTTTTAAATACACTATTTTAATCACTTTATGTTTTATTCTCTCTTTTAGGACGAAGACGAATGCAATTTCAATTTCAAAAACTATACCGGAAATCCGTGTGTTGTGTTGTAGTTTTTTTAATTGTAAGCTCTATTTTTACAACGACAGGTAAGTTTGAACAAGTTGTATGTGTTACATGAGAGTAACAGCCTAAAAGAATTTGTTTTAAGAAATTGTATATTGTCTCAACATAGCATTAATAAGCATTCTAGGTTTTCGTTTTTTCTTAAAATCTGCCATCAAAATATTATATAAAAAATAATGTTAATAAGGATAAGCAAAATGGGGCGGGGCCCGGTGGTGCAGGCGACAGCGGCGCCGGTTTTCAAACGGCAGGACCGGGGTTCAAATCCCATCCGGACCGTTCCCCCGTAGTGAGGACTGACTGAAACTACATGGTATCGGCAGTCTAGTAAGCCATATCGATGGCCGGCATGGCCTTAGAGTTCGTTAAGCCAAGAAGAAGAAGAAGGATAAGCACACAACTGTTCGTAATGCTATTGTTTTTTATATAAACATTCGCGTGCTTCAACTCTGATTCAATTTACAGTTAATTCCTAGACCGACATAAATCGGTGGATAATTGGTGAAGAAAATCTTCATCCTTATGGCTTTTAAAGTATTATTCATACTACAAAAGCAACCAATTTATATTCGCAGAACTCCCATGTGCATCAAGAGGGATTCCAAAACCTATTCAAACCCGGTCCTGCCGAGTGAATAACCGTCACAGCCAGCTCTATGCCGGCATAGGGCAAACCTATATGATGCAATGAGGTTTTCGTTATCCAGTTATTCCACGATCTGGAAATTCTCGATGGAGGGAGTATCTCATAGCAAGAATCAAATGTTGTCGTAATTATTTCTTTTCATTTCGCAGTTACGGCCAGGCTTATCCTGAGTGAGCTCGGATATGTTCATTATTCTATTGGTAAAACAAAAAAAAAAAAAACCTGCATAGAGCTGGCGACAAATTCATCGTTATTATGCAGTAGAAGTTAAATTTAAGCTAAATCCTAGTGGGAACACCAGGGGCGTTCCTCATAAACTTATCATGATTGACGCAGCGGTGTTTTGCCGATTTTTACAGAGAGTTGTTCGGATTCACACCATTCCTGTTTTCCTGTCCAGCGGCGCCGGACTTAACATGGCAGAACCGGGTTTCTAATCCCATCCGAACCGTGTCCCCGTAGTTAGAACTGACTATCCAACTATGTGGTTATTGGCAAGTCTAGCAAGCCATTTTTCGATGGCCGGCGTGATCTAGAAAGTCTTTCAGCCAAGAAGAAGAATCAATTAGCTAACTATATCATACTTAAAAAAATGCTAACTCTCAACTGACTAAAGCTAAGTAGCTTACCAACAGTGTGATAGATTTATTCACTTGTTTGTCGCCTCTCTTTGTGCTCAAATTTTTTACTATGAAAGTTGAAAACAAAAATTTGAAAAAATTGCCAACCAACACTAGACGCCTCTACAAAAAAATTTACAAAAGATCTATTTATGAACCGATGTGTAACAGAGATAAACGAAGATGAGAGGAATATACTATCTTAAAATGGTCCATATTGAGCAGATTGAAAAAGGGCCACCTACGCGTGGTGTCTACGAACACGTGTCGATTTGATCAATGCTGGTTATAGGAAGCAAAAGGAAAGAGAACGGATTGGTAAATGTGTATGTATTTTCTTGTGTTGCCGTACTGCTTGTTGTCAGTTTTGTCCGTCTGACCTTGCCCATTTCCTTAAGCTAATATTCTAGCTAGCTGTTACTGAACTAAAATATTCTCTTCCACTTAAGATATGAACATTATGTTTCGCTGTCCATTTGTTATTTTATTGTAGTAAAATATCAGTGTATTTATATATTTATTTTCTAGCATTACGGCTTACCACCGTATTATCTAAATTATCAAACTTTATAAACATATATTAAGAATTGATAATGAAGAATTTGTTACATGTGTTGTTGTTTTACAATGCCAACCTGTTAGCTGTAATATTTATGAATGTCTTTAAAAGTAATAAAAATTACTGCTGAGGCAACAACCCAAAAGCATTGTTCAATTGGAAACATTATTATTCTAGCCAGTGTAATCGAAAAATAATTTTAACATTGACAAAAACGAACAAGGACAGTTGGAACATCTGTTCCAGCGGTGTATGGAATATTAGAAAGAGAAAATCGATTATTGTTTTCCGTTTTGAGCGTTTTCTTATGGAAGACTACAAAATTGAGCACAGCACCAACGAAGAGCGTAAAACATATTTGAGCAAGAACCGCACCAGGCGGCATATTTGGGCACGTTGCCGTTCTCGCGCCTTAAGGTTGCATATTTCATTCTCTTTAAAAAATGAAAGAAATGATCTTCCAAATGCATGCTGTTCAAATCTTTCTCCTGCACCCGGCCGTGTTGCGCTGCAAACTAAGCGGAGCTAAGAATTGGACTAGAAAGAATGAAACTCAAAACGAAACGAAAGGTGCACATAAATCCAGTGCGTGGATGCATTGTACGAAAAGCAAGAGACATGCTGGTGATGTTTCTTATTCTTCCTGCACAGACAGATGACTACTAGCAAACATATGTGCGTCTGTATTTTTATGGCTTCTCTGGCATTTTCCTTCATGCTTTTAGCTGATCATCATAAACTACACGATCGTGTTATGCCAACTGTTGATTTTTGAGATCACCTGCAAAACTCTCGTCCACATTTGCTAAACTAATGGATTTCATCACTCAACCGATAAAATTGTTTTTATCGTTGTAAAATAGGGTAATGTTCGATGGTTGTATTTGTTGTGTACGCTTCATTAATTTGTAGAATCTCAGCTTTTTCCGAATGATCTATGAGCTATGAAGAAACAGTAATTAATAGCTTAAAGCTTTGAAGCCTTCAATTTCTCAAAAATGTTAGCTTTTACTCATTTCAAGCATTGTATTCATAACATTTTTGATTTGCTCGTTATGCGGAAAACCTATTGAAATTGGTCTGGTTAATGAGATGGGGTTTTTTTTATCGATATTATCTGAATCCTTACAGTGGTAATTAAAACTTTGAGCAATCTTTCTGAGGGATGTAATCGGTAACACCGTTCCATTTTGCCCCATGGATCAATGCTTTCAAAAGTTAAGTACTAATCAATTTTATCTTGCCCAATTGGAGAACCCCTAAAATTTCTAGTTATTTTTGCAGAAAGTGCGTATTGGAGTGCTTCGTTACTCAATTTAGAATGGAAATGAATATGAAGACAGGATTTTTCCCATCACTTTACATTGTGAACGGCAAATTTTCGACGGTCTTGATATGTACATATACCTATATATGGCAAGTTAAAATGGAATTGAATTAAAAAAAAAAAAAACAAGTTTCTGGGGGTACTTCTTTTATGAAACAAGTATATATTTTAAATTTATTAACGCCATAATTTCACTACATTTCACAAGTAATAATAGCAATCTATTGGGTTCTAAGCGCTGGCGGGATTGTCGAGTGTCGAAAATCACTCGACACAAACGGAAATATACATCAAAATCGACAAAATATACGTTCGGCCGTTTGTAATGGAAAAAAGGAGATGAACAATCAGTTCGTACCATCTTACTTGGGAATATTGCATTTATTTCATCTACTACCTGCAATCAGAATTAAACTAATTGCATCCTGATCGTTTGTGAAATGATTTTAGTGTTATGCTAGGTGGTTGCGGTAGTAGTTGATTTTATTGTAGTTACCTGCAGAAAACCAAATTGATTTGAGATCTAAACCGGACGATCTATTCCTCGGGAAAAAATGGAATATTTGAGGATGGTCTTTTTAAATTTATTAATTTATTTACGATGAATAACACTAACTAATAACTAGTGTCTGTTCTCCATGTTAGGGGCGGTTGGTTGTCCTTCTGTCGTTGCATTCTATGGGATTTTTATCTGCTAAGTTTGGATTGGGGGAGAGGCCTTGCAAGTCATCCCCAATACTACTGCAACGAGAGGAAACCAAGAAATTTTTAATCGGATCAACAGACGTGAACCATCAAAAAATACAATAATTAAATTTCTGATCATCGTGTTCCAGAAAAGTTTTTTTTTTTATTCCCAAAGTAACACGGTCAGGCCGTCCACTCGACTCTCAACCGTAATTTTTCCCATCATATCACACTAGTCGTCGAAGCATTAATCGGAAATTTATCTACACGGATTTTTCAATGCTATCTTAACTTCCTTCAAGCATTAGAGGTCAAGCACTTTTCTCATATTCACTTTTCTATATATATTTGCAGATGCTTGTTCGAGTCGAACAACACCAAAGCCACGGCCACCCAGCTCGACACCTAGACCAAATATAACGTTTCATACTTATAAGTGTCCTCCAGCCTATGCGGCATGGTATTGTCTCAATGACGCCACCTGTTTTACTGTGAAGATTGGAGATTCGTTGTTGTACAATTGCGAGTAAGTGTGTATGATTAAGGCGCAACCTTATTTAATCATCTGTTTTGACAATGAAAATGAAATAATTTTAGATGTGCTGATGGATACATGGGCCCCCGTTGCGAATACAAGGATTTAGATGGTTCATATTTGCGTGAGTATTGTGTATTAGTGTGGATTGTGTTCAACAGTATTATGATGTTCACATATGATCTTTATCTAATCTCTTTAATACAGCCACTCGTCCGAGAGTTATGCTGGAGACAGCCAGTATAGCCAGTGGGGCCATCGGATCATTAGTTTTAATTGTAATTGGCTGGTGCTGTTGGTGTATTCGAAGACATCAGCAACGCAAATGGTCGGGAAAAGAAAATGGTGTTGACACGGTCGATTCTCCCGGTGTGGTACACATTGTACACAGTGAAAGATTACTTCGTCCTTTTGGTACTCATCATCTAAAAACGATTCCTATGAGTGATTCATTTAAGTGATTAACATTCAAATCAAACCAGCAGGGTAGATTGTGTTCGACTATCTGAACGAAGATGAAAGGAGCGAAGTTAAATGTTAACTCATGTCAGAAAATTTAATAATAATAATAATAATAATGATAAAGACACTTTAAAATAGAAAGTTTGCTTTTTAAAAGGTATTTGTGCGGGACAATTTTATAATCACCACATTATTATGTTTGGGTGTTTCAGCATTTAGACATTCAGTCGATTTGTCTAAACGAAACTAACAAAAAAACAATTTGATTCAAAAGCAAAATTTCCAAATGTACCAAACTTTCTTACCCACGAGATAAACGAATGTATTATACCAGTTTTAATAAGAGGTACAAGTATATTTTGAGTTATTCTAATTAAACAATCGACACAATTTGCTATTGTGCTTTTCCATCGTGTATAAAAAAAACTATTATGTTCTAATTGCTACACTAAACCATTTTGTTATCAGTTATTTTAATATTTTATTTGTGTACTCTCAATTCCACAATGACGAATAAAATCCGTAGACTTATCTTTTACGCACAAATTGCTTTCATGAGACTTTTGAAGGTTCGTCGTTTCGACAAAATAATATTTAATACATTCTGAAGACATCATTCTTGAACCAGTATAATTGCCTACGTCATTAATCCATGTGCCGCCTATTGGTTTACTATCATGAGCACTATCATATTTATTGCATATTTATTACGTTATAATAGATCGGAGACAGGACAAGAATGTATTACTGGAATAAAACCGTTGTCCGAAGCGCCTTACGGTAATATAAGATAAAATTAAGATTAACGAATCTTATTGGATTTTTTAAACGAGATATATAAGTTATGAAGTGAAATAAAAATAAAGTTATGATTTTGATATAATTGTAACATAAAGTGGTTATTAAATACATTAACATTCAGCAAGAGAATTTGTACGGCAAGTAAGATCGGATTTAGCAAAGGAGGCAGATATTTTTTTCATAATTTAATTGTCTATTTAAAAAAAACCGAATATAAATGCAAAAAGCATATGAATACATAGAAGTAAGCTAACACTTCGATACCCTTTTACATTATATATGCATAGCAATATGGTGAATATGCAAAGACAGAAACATAATTCAGGTTTAAATAATTTCAGTTGTTTTTTTTCTTTTTGCTATACATAATTCAGTCATCACTAATGTAGGTCGGATAAGAAAGTACCAGAAAAACAATTTGAACGAAAGCCGATATCTGCTATGATTTGAAGGCTGCGTGTTAATCTTTGGCAGTTGTTTTTTTTTACTTCTAAAAATATTGTGAATTACTTATCTAAAATATAATAACAACGAAAAGCGATGAAAAGCATTCTTTCATAAAGCAAAACTAGATTTAGAATGAACAATTCTAGACAATGCAATGATATTCAAATTTAAACACATTGCACTTAACACTGCCAACTAAAAACGAAAAACGAAATCAAACGGCTTAGCGCATAGAAATTGCCTTATAAATTTTTTTTGCAAGATAATATACAGCTGAAAAACGTAGAGCAACAACAAAGCATCAAGCATCAAGGATATGCTACTAAACTGTAATGTATATAGCATTTGATAAACTTATCGCACCACGAAAGTGTCTTAAAATGAACGCATCTGTACATATGCCTTTTAATTTATAGTTTTTTATGGTGGGAATATATTATCTAATGGAGATAAAAACAGAAAATAGAAAATCCTAATTCTTTAAAACACGAACATATTGTCAAAGATTTACGTGAAATTATTTTAATTCGCAGTTGAAAACGTTTCATAGCCGGTTAATATCTACTTGCTTAATTAATATTTTACTTTAGTTTCCTTATTTATAATCTATTGTATTATACTCCGAGCTTTAATGAAACAAAAAATGTTGCTGCTAAAACTAGTGCAACTTGAAGATGAAACGGCATAAGAATAAAAGTAGCTAAAAAATCCCATATAAAGTAGTTTTTTGTAAACAATATAATGTATTATACGCTATCTGTTATTTATTTGAACGCATTGTGTGCCCGTAGGGTCTGAATAAGTACGCCAAAGAAAATAGCCTAGGCCCGATATCGTCTATCCTCCGACGATTCCCGATAAAGCATATGGCATGTTGGAATGGTGTTGGAAAACAATCATAGTGCATTGTTTCTGCACTTACCCGCAGTTCGTATTAGTCCCAGCCCAGCCTATTAATCCAGCCTAGAGTGGCCAGACAATGCAAGCAAAAGGGAGGGATGTTCGGACTAAAGGGCGAACAAGACAAATTGGATGGTTTGTGTTAGCTGTAAATCTACCGATAAAACTCATAAAATATTAAACGGTTTGCAGATAATGATTACGAGTTGGGCAATGAAAGAAAGTTTGGTGTCAAGGATCACATGCAGGTGACGGTTAACATGAACACGACTTAACTGTTTAATAAATGGTTACAATGTGTGGGTTTACGAGTATGATTGAAAGAAAACACGATTAGAGATACAAACAGTCATATAGAACAGAAAACGGGAGACATTTTTTGGGACGAATGAAGAGGAAAGAATTAAGGGCACGGCCCTGGGGAAACGTCGACTTGCTGATGACAGGCAGTAATGTTACTTTACATTGTAGTTACAATCAGTGCCGGATTTAGTCCCTAGGAGGCCCCAAGGGAATGGATGTGGGGGGACACATTGAATATGCTCACCTGGGTGGAAGGTTTTATGTGTATTCGGGGGTTGAATTTTGTCGAAAACAGACGAGAAGTTAATGTAGATCTCATCCAGCTGGTATTCCACGATCCATATAGTTCATGGTGACCTATAAAAAATTGTATAACGGTTAGTAGATGTCGAACGTCATGGTGTACTCGTGCTGATCAGAATTGACACGCTGCACAATGTTTACTCGCATATCCCTCTAGCTATGCCGACTGCTGTGAACTGTTTGTTGATTGTTTTAGTGCTGTACATGTGTTAGCGATTCAATTTGTAAAGCCTGGTCATTGTTGAAGATGTTGTAGCTCGTCGGTTGAATTGTAACTGCACAGGCTCAACAGGAACCTATTGGTGCTAAATAAACGGATAACTTAAAAAGTGTAGGCGGTTGGTGGTTGTAGTACCGTCATCTTATCATAGAGTCCGACGAATCCTAGGTATGCCAGCAATTGCTTGCTCACACTGTTTGCCTACACGATTTTTCCGTCAATATGAAAAGAAAGCAACAACCTATTTGCTCTAACTGAAATAATGGATGTTTTGAAGGACAAACGATTGGATTGTTGCGATTTATTTCTTTTATAACCGACCCATGATACTATGCCCATGATACTAAGTTCTATAAAACTTTGTAGGGTCGTTTGCTCCTGCACACACACAGCCTTATTTCTTATTTTTGTACCATGGCGAGAATGCAGTCTAGTCAGACACACGATGTTTGCTGGGAAATGACAGTATCCGATGTGTAGAGGATATAGTCCTGTCTATTTTTACGTTCTTGGCGGCTTTGTGGCTCCGATTCCTGGCTTATGATTCCGAAACAATTATTTGAAATCTCGAAATTTCTCGAGAGCTGCTGCCTCTCGAGGCAGTAGTCGGGGCTCCATCCATCAGATCCGCCTATATACTGGCGGATTCGTTTTGGGCTTCAACGTGGTCAATTCCGCGCGCGTTAACGACCAACAAATCAAAACGACGATATTATATACAAAACCAATTTATAAAATGGAGGCAATTGTGTGTTGATTGCATTTTTACTGCAGCTTAAATATTAAAACACTCTCCCTGGCAGGAAATTTTTATTTAAAATATAATTGTTATTATTATTTTAAGAAATTGTTCGCCTTAAAAGTTAAACAACTTAACTAACTTAATATCAAACGTGTGCAGTGGTAAGGAGGAGGAAAGAATGAAAATTGGAAAAAGGATAAGGTCAGGGCACGAAAAGAGTTCAATTTGAGATGGTACAGCTCCAAAAATCTGTTGAAGCACCGAAGAGAGGCGAGAAACGAACGGTAAGAGCCATACTGAGTGCTCCGCGGAAGATTAGAAAGGAACGCATAGTGGCGTATGGAGCGGGAAGGGCCAATAGGGGGACTAGAAAAAGGAGGAGCAGGCCAGCAATAAATAAAGCATGCGCTCGACTCCGTCTACCCTTCAATGTGTAGGGGCCTAGTTTGGAAGCAGTTCGGCTAGCAACAAATTAACTGCTGTAAAACTACTGAATGCAGTTATTGCTTCGGCGATGAGCCCAGCGTCTTGCAAAAATAGGCCGTACCAACTAGAGAAAACGCTAGGAAATAAATGGGCATTCTTGGTGCAACAGTTAAAGAAGCTGGTTCTGTGTGTAAATAGTAAGAGTTGACAGATTGGTGCGTAAAATAAAGCCAGTGCAAATGATTCCAGGTCAACCATTTGACGCCTAAGATGGCATTTGGGAAAACGCGAGTCCCCAAAAGCGTCGGAATACAATTTTCGTAAAATAGCGCTGAATCTGTTCGAGTTTAGAGGAACAAATTTGAGCAGGAGTCCTCCAGACACTGCAGGCACTCGGGGTAGGTGGCAAAAAGGTGTGATCAGAAACATGAGAAGACAGCTTCCTAATGAGACCAATCATTTTGTGGAATTTTTGATATAATCGCAATGGGCATCGAAAGTTAGTTTGCAGTCCAGGATCACACCTAGATCGCACATAACGGAGACAAGTGAAAGTTGAACAGAGTTTAGGGAATAGTTAAAGACAAAAGGATGATATAAATGTTCAGGGCCAAGAATACTGGTAGATATTTCGTTAACAAAAAAAAAAGGAATAGAAATGGATGAAAAACGCTGCCCTGGGAGAATCTAAGCCCTGACGAACTAACGAAAGAGCAAGAAAAGCAAGAATCAATCCTGACTTTGTAACACAGGTCAAGAAGAAAGGAGGAGGAAACCAAACGATGAAACGAGTTGAAAACCAAAGTTTTCTTTTCTTTTCTAGTAGCAATCTGTGAGGAAGCTAATCGAATGGCCGTTTGAAGACGGTGTATATTGCATCAACTTTCAAAGCCGCGATGGAGACAGTCAAACGTTGAAGAAACAAATTGTAAAATGTTGGTGACGGTCGACCGATCAGCCATACAACCGTGCTGATTTAAGCTTATACACGTTGTACATTACAGCAAAGGTCAAGAAACACTCGCTCGAAGACTTTAGCACAAGCAAACAGGAGAGCAACTTCTCTGTAGTCATTAATACAAGAGCGTTTACCCTTTTTGAAGATCGTACATAGCCATGTCAATTTCCAAATGTCCAAAAACAAACGCTTTAAGAAAAATAAATTGAACAGGAAAAGAAAATGCAACTCAATTTTTTTTAAAACTGATGCTAAAGAGAAGGACGTTTTAAGTGTAGATTATGCACATTTGCAGCACTAACATCGACCACGTTGATAAATATCATTCGCTAGTCCGGCAGCAATAATTAAAGTAAGTAAGTCGATTAGTAATTTGGCCAGTAAATTTATTGGGAAAGTATTTAGCAAGTATTGTACAATTTTCAGAAGGTATATCTAGAGAGGACAAATCCAAGAACATACTCGACGGAAAGGAAGTACCTCTCCGGTGAGTACAATCAGCCTGTAATCTGTATCCTCCGTGGTATAAGAACGGTGACGAAGGGGAGGAGGTTAAAAGAGTGGAGGGCAGCGGACTCTTTGGAGAGGAATAGAAAGACCATAGTATTTATGGATGAACACGAGTGTAGAAAAATTCAATCGGTGGTAGTAAGGATCGTATGAATCCCTGGTTCTGCGTAACAGATGCGAAATATTGGAGTTATAAAGAGGACGGTGCAATATATCTACGCCTATCGGAGGTATCAGAATTCGCCTGTCGTAAATCCATGCTGTAATGTTGATTGGCTGATTGATTAGTCTAATAATACTGTGAATTGATGTTGTAATGTTTAGAAAGTGGTTAACAACCATGAACAAACACCGTGGATGCTTTGCTGCTTTTATATTTGTTTTTTTTTTTATTCATAAAGGACGGCCAGGCCGTATTGCTTACAATAACTTAAAAATAAGATACTCCTTTCATCTTTGCTGGGAGACTTTTCGTTATCCGAGCCGTGAAAGGGCACCATATCCCGGGTGTGCTCGGTTGTTCCGTTGCGTATATTCCGTCATCCAAATCCAAAGTCGTGTTCATAGCGAGGGTGCTATCGTGTGTGGGCACCTTATTCCGGGGTGTGTGTGGGCGTTTCCATGCTCGTATTCCTTATGGTAGCGGGGGTCTTCATCGTTTTCCATTTCGAAGGTTCCTTGATTGTGTCCGATCATGAAGTCTCGTTACTGTCCTTCTTCATCCCGTCGCTGGTGACCCGTACAATAAATATGATTAACCAACTATGAATTGTTTTACATTCTATATCGGTCATGTCCGTCTCCCATTTAAACTGGTGTTGGGTCTCATCTTCGACCCATTACTTTGAAATAATGCTCTGAAAAAAAAGCGCATAGATTTTGCCGATTTTTCCTACATTTTTGATTGCAGCGCCCTCTACCAGAATAACTTAGTACTGCCACGGCAGCCAGGGATGGTCAAATAATTTATACAATTTAGGCTGACTGCAAAACATTTTCATGCAAAGATTTTACAAGTTCAGTCCATTGCTAAATATTTATTAAAGTCTCGTATAAAAATGTATATCGGTACGTAGCGATGCATAAAATCAACAAGCCTAGAACTGTGAAGCAGTCAGTTTTGCTTTCTGTCGATGTTTGATAATGTAAAAAACAACGATGCCAGCAAACATTCATTTCAATCGTTACGGCCAGTTTAATCGGCCAGCATGGCCAGTTTAATCGTGAAAGTACTCCATTGTTATCAAACTATTGTTATTCCTTCGACAAAGTACTTGCTTTTCGTGTTATGCACACATTAGCCATCAGTTCATCAGTGTTCAATACGCTGTTTTGAAATAATACTCATTACAATAATCAAGAAAAATAAAAAAAATCGTAACTAAGAAAAGGTTTTTTTCTCAGTAGAAGAATTCAGAAAAGGAGATCAAAAAACAAGTGCGAAGTGAAGCCCGGTTTGGGCCGATGTCCGAAGCAAAAATTTTTTTACGAAGTACTCTAAACGACATTAAATGCCCTATCAATATGATTATTAAATTTACTCAACACAAGCGGTGTTGACAATACGGCACTGGACCGTCATAATTAATTATAAATAAAAAAATAAATACTCAAATCGAAATGGATATTATAAGTAGGATTAAAAAAAAAAAAATTGGTCGACATTTTCCAAGACAAAACACTTAAAAGAAGGTATGGCTAAATGATATAAGAGTAACGATAGTGTACTTGTCCTAGATCTAACAAGCCCAATTATAGGAACCGTAAAACAAGGAACAAAAATACATCAATATGCTTTAACAGAAAATCTTCACTGAATTTAAACATCCATTTACTTATGATTAACTTACCTCACCTTTGTTTCCGACTACCATGATACTACGCATGGTATCTTGGCAAACGGCAAATATGCGAATAATTTATTCGTACCCAACACAATAAATTCTGATTTGGAACACGACCTAAATATATACATCGCTTATGTCGCAACAGTTTCGGTATATCAACATTTTTAGTCTACGATCTTCCGAACGTGTAACACCAAAGACGAAGAAAGGGATACACATGTCCTTGGAGGCTGTACATAGTTCGAAGGTTGGTTCGGATAATTGTAACAAACATGCGATGCTGATATGGTTGTAGACTTACCATTTATGCATTTTCTACATATGTTGTCGATCAAAAATTGGTAGACGATATTTTATTAGGAATAATGCACATATATAGAAGCTGTGTATCACAGATAATGACTGTGGAAGAAAGAAGTTCTGCGGAAAGAATGGGCGCTAGTAATGTTTGCAAGTGAGCCCCGTGTTGTACAGAAAATGATAAAAAAGTCAATAGAACGTTGGTGGAGCGTTAGAAGGCTATTGAATTATTATTTAAAGTTTTTATACAAAATATAATTGTAGCATGGTAAGAGCTAAGTTCAAACGGTGCAGAGTTGAACTAAAATTTGACAATATTTCAACATATGAATACAATTTACACTATAAGCTACTGAAGTCTTAGATTCATGTAATCCACGAATTGATGGAAAAAAGCCAGATAATCCGAAAAAAGGTTCCCAAAACCTACATCTAACTAACCGAACTACAACTGACTGTAACTATTTGTGACAAAGAAGGTTCCAAGAATGACAAACAATGATTTAAATTTTGAAACGCTGTAACCTAGAGCTTACAGCAAGGCGGGTTAATGGAATTTTAAACGTAAGACAAAACGTCTATATGCTAGTGTTGTTAGACGTGTAAAACATATCATCTAAATAAATGTTCCAAAACGCTTCAATTTAGTGGGTCAGGTTGTATTTAAAGCATTTTTATATATTTTTATTACAGGAACTCCCCCATCGGTTTGATAATCAGCTCGTGAATCTAAGAAAAAAAATATGTAGAAACAAAATAAAAATGGTAATAGAAATTTAAATGTTTGTACAGAGCATCGAGAAGATAATCATATGCATACGCACTTGCACATTTTCTGGAGTAGTAATAGCATACAGTACCGCTTCTGCCACATCACTAGGTTTTAGCTTCGGCATGTAATTGACAATTTCGTTATCCTTCGAGGTGTTTGCAGAAAGTATGTCACCTTCCACCAGGCCGGGACTAATACTCTGTGAAACATGCGAAAACGGAAATTGTTTAGCTGCAATTTTGTCGCTGGACTGGTTTGGTTATCAAATAAAACTGTGACAATTGGAGTGTACTTTTCGCAAAACGAAAAATAAAAACTTTGATTCTATAAGTGTGATTCAGTTTTTTCTTCTTGTTGATTTTAACGAAATCTATAAGACCTTATTACTAGACTTGCTGATGTATACCACGTAGTTGGACAGTCAGTCCTCACTGCGGGGAAACGGTCGCGGATGGGATTGGAACCCCGGACTTGCCCGCCCACAACCCCTTCCTTCTATTTTTACAATTTTATTTGCTCGCTTTACCGATGCACGGAGTAACATTCGAAAATATATGTTAGAATGTCTAATATATTACCCCAAATTTGTTCCCCAATGAGAGGCATTGCAAACCCTATTACTAGCACCGAAAATGGTGCATTACATTTAAAACAGTTTGTGGAAGCGCACGAATACCTGGGATTGGAAATTATATTTTTAAAAGATATTAAAAAATATGAATAAAAATTTAAATTTATAATTTAAGGAATACTCCACAACTACTAAAGCGTATGAAACCATGATATTGAATAACTACTAAAGCATATGAAACCGTGATATTGGATAGCGATATTTGTATTAGCTGCGATAGAAATACAAAGCACAACCACCAACGGATGCATGGCGCCAGCAAAAGGATCTCACGCAAACTTTAATCACTTACCGTAACTTTACAACCCGTGCCTAAGTAAACGAGCTCTTGTCTAATACATTCGGTAATGGCCGTGACTGCGTACTTCGATGCCGGGTACATGCCATTCAACGGTCGCGTTCCTGGGACAGCTTGGTGCACTTTATGGCCAAATATGCTGTTTACGTTAATGATGTGTCCCTTCACGTCACGGGCTTTCATCGATTTGACAGCTTCCCGGGTACACATAGATAAACCGATGATGTTCGTCTCCATCGTCTTATACAGATCTCTCGTATTGTTCTTTTCTGTTAGCAAACATTTGGTGATGATTCCCGCGTTGTTCACCAGCATGTCCACCCCGCCGTACGTGTTTTCGATCCACCCGAACGCATACTTAATGTCGTCCTCGACAGTTATATCACACTCAACGTAATTCAGCGTACCAGCTACATCAAAGAGGCTGACGCGCAGTTTCTCCACCTTGTCGCGCCGTCTTGACAGTGCGCATACGATCATTCCTGCCTTGACGAGTTCTATCGCAATGGCACCACCAATTGCACCACTGGCGCCGGTCACAACAGCAACCTTGCCCTGCCATCGCTTCATGCGGTCGGCAATATCTAATCTAACCGAGGGCGGTGGCGTTGCTGGTGTGGTCTCACTACTCTCATTACTTCCGCTGTTACCGTTGGCTGACATTTTGACTTGTGCGTTACTACAAACGAACCAACACAAAAGACATATGTCGTTAAGGTAAATCTGATGTTTTAATTTGTAATCTCGGTACTTGAAGTGCTAAAAATATTTTAATCTGCTTATTATTATTGGCAAGGTATCAAGCCGGGACGCGCAATTGCTCTAATCAATAATGCATTGTTAATGCCACAGTAATTAGTGGTTTCAGCGTTGAGTGAGCTGGTTAGGTTCTATGGTTCTGTAAATTTGTTTTCTTTATCCACTTTTCTGATTTTAGGTGATACATTAGAATTAACTCTTAAATTAGATGTCATTTACAATCAGACACTCTATCATTTAAGTGCTCTTTATAGAAATGATTACAAAAAGTTTTTCGTAATGAAACATAAATCATGTTTACAGAATTCAAGTACATTATATTTACAATGTTTGCAACTTTTTCAAATGATAAAGAAATTAACTTCCTTGCTAAGTTGAAGCTTATTTAGCTTATTCTTGTATATTGATAACTTCAAAATCACTTCACGGCCGGAGTAGTTGTATCACTTTTTTCGAAACCACTTATGACAGACGAATTAATCCAGTTCAATCCGGTTCAGTACACTACAAACTGTTACGAAAAAAAGCTTTGTAATGTAATCCATGCATAACAGATATTAGAAAATGTTGTTTCAAACTGTTCACGCGCTCTTCGATGTATTAGATGTTATCCTATTTAACTAACACTTTGTATTATCGGGTGTTGCATCATATTTCAAAAGGCTTTTCATTCGAACCACTTTCTTTTATTTCAACTTACTTTAACTGCCAAATTATTTGAATAACTTCGCTTGTGTGAAGAAGAATGATAGCGGAAAATAGATGCTCGAAGCTTCTGGGCAGTTATATATAATTTTCAAACAGAAAACTTTTCAAGATCACTACACATTCCACTAAATGCTCTTAGGGTTGATTTAAAATTAATCGGCTTAGCACGAAAATGAGCACAGTCTTCACCAAAGCAATAGTACAAAATGTCGAACAAGATTTTAACCACAACCTATTTATATAAGCTTTCCCGGCTGGCTTAATGATTTTGATTTGCATGATCTCTTCTACACTAGTACATCTTCAGCTTGCCTCAATACAATTACAAATTGAATATCATTCGCTGCGGTCCATACACGGTTGGATGAATTTATAAAAAAGATGCGGATGCGAAAAAAAATTGCTGCTACTTCGCACGCTTTTCCCTTCTTTTTCATACACTATTGTAATTAAGAAATAAACATTGGCACAGAAAAACAACCGGTGTTTTAAGGCCGGTGTACTGCATTTCTTTTCCAACTAGAACTGTTTAGTCTAACAATAAGGCTAGCTTGGTTTTGTTGTGCAAGCGTGAGGTGCGGATATTTTATTTGTTTATCATCTCCGGAGGATCCAACATCGACTGACTCCTGCTGATTGTTTACGAAATTTGTATATCTTTCTTAGAAGTTTGAAATTTAAACTTTACATTACAGTTAGTGTTCTATTCTTGCTAAACAACGGATTGATTACTTCTAAATGGGATGGTCTGTCTAGGGATCTAAACCGTGATATGGGATATTGCGAACGAAAATCAAACTGAAGTGATTACAGAACAAACAAATGCTTCCATTGAATCAGCCAATTTTATTGTACAAATATCATAATATCAGTTAAATTAATTCGATAACTTTTGTTGTACGTTAGCCTGAAAGAACTAAATTATTTTCCTAAAACAATAAAAAAGAACAAATTTTCAAAAACTACAACAAATTGTAATGGTAAAAAATACGTTTGTTAAAATTAATTTTTAATCAGTAAAATAATTTGCTTTTTCGTTGCGCGTGTTCGTTAGCATCGATTTTTCACTGCAAACATAAACTCATCTCACCAGAGTGTTCTGATACACCACCCACATTTTCCATTTTATTTAAGCAGCCGTTATGTGAAGGAAAAAGATATATTTAAGCTACAAGCGTTTGTTCGTTTCATAATGTTTTTAAAAATAGCCTTGAAATTAACTGCAGTTGTGTGTCAAGCGGAGTATGATTTATCAACATCTTATCAGACGAAGATTGGCTATTTTAGTTAAAAAGTGATGGTTTTCCCTTCTTTTTCATACACTATTATAATTAAGAAATAAACATTGGCACAGAAGAACAACTGGTGTTTTAAGGCCGGTGTACAGTATTCAACACTTAGAACATCTTATCTTATCATAATGTGGAAAGTAATGCATAAGATGTGTTATTCTGTTGTTAGATTTATAATTTCGCTAAAATCATCAAATCAATGAGGTACAGTTTTACTGTAAAGAAGAACTAGTGTTTTATTTAGTTAGTAAAGCAAAGGTAGTAGTGGTGTAAACAACACCCAAGAATATATTTATTCCACCCTACGCATCAACTTGTCCGTCAGCGTTTTTTTACGGTTTGATTAATAGGATGGCAAGCATTCGCCAATTGAAATACGCATTTTTAACGCTGAAGTATACGATGGTATTTCATACTATTGCCCGCTTCTCTTCATCGTTGTTTCTGATTTTTTCTGACATACGTCCAAACATTTCACTCGTCGGTAAAACACACGGGAAATGCCTCCCTTGTATACAAATACTTTGTAAAGCGCGATTCAAGCTAATTATCGTGTTGATAAAGCAATTCTACTCGTAAACACATGCGTTGTAGCCTTGATTAGCTATGAAGGAGCCACTTATGTATATAAACTGTTAGCTGAAGTAAGGCATGGTAAAAGATTTGTGGTAGTAAAAGTAAGTAAGTAAGTAAGTAAGTAAGTAAGTAAGTAAGTAAGTAAGTAAGTAAGTAAGTAAGTAAGTAAGTAAGTAAGTAAGTAAGTAAGTAAGTAAGTAAGTAAGTAAGTAAGTAAGTAAGTAAGTAAGTAAGTAAGTAAGTAAGTAAGTAAGTAAGTAAGTAAGTAAGTAAGTAAGTAAGTAAGTAAGTAAGTAAGTAAGTAAGTAAGTAAGTAAGTAAGTAAGTAAGTAAGTAAGTAAGTAAGTAAGTAAGTAAGTAAGTAAGTAAGTAAGTAAGTAAGTAAGTAAGTAAGTAAGTAAGTAAGTAAGTAAGTAAGTAAGTAAGTAAGTAAGTAAGTAAGTAAGTAAGTAAGTAAGTAAGTAAGTAAGTAAGTAAGTAAGTAAGTAAGTAAGTAAGTAAGTAAGTAAGTAAGTAAGTAAGTAAGTAAGTAAGTAAGTAAGTAAGTAAGTAAGTAAGTAAGTAAGTAAGTAAGTAAGTAAGTAAGTAAGTAAGTAAGTAAGTAAGTAAGTAAGTAAGTAAGTAAGTAAGTAAGTAAGTAAGTAAGTAAGTAAGTAAGTAAGTAAGTAAGTAAGTAAGTAAGTAAGTAAGTAAGTAAGTAAGTAAGTAAGTAAGTAAGTAAGTAAGTAAGTAAGTAAGTAAGTAAGTAAGTAAGTAAGTAAGTAAGTAAGTAAGTAAGTAAGTAAGTAAGTAAGTAAGTAAGTAAGTAAGTAAGTAAGTAAGTAAGTAAGTAAGTAAGTAAGTAAGTAAGTAAGTAAGTAAGTAAGTAAGTAAGTAAGTAAGTAAGTAAGTAAGTAAGTAAGTAAGTAAGTAAGTAAGTAAGTAAGTAAGTAAGTAAGTAAGTAAGTAAGTAAGTAAGTAAGTAAGTAAGTAAGTAAGTAAGTAAGTAAGTAAGTAAGTAAGTAAGTAAGTAAGTAAGTAAGTAAGTAAGTAAGTAAGTAAGAAACACAAAGGAATAAAACATGTGATCAACCTACCTAAATTTATTGTGAACGTCGATCCGTCACTAAACTCGTTGTATGCAAATAAACGAGAGACGTGATTGTTCAAAAGGTGAAAGGTAATAGCAATTTCTCACTTGTTGCATACGGTTCGCAAGTGAGAACAGCATTGTGATTAATGGATTTAAAGGTTGAATCACTTTAATGATAACGATCTGTCACTCCAGTGTAAAAAACGATGCATGGTGAATGACATCTTTGGTTTTCGAACAATAAACATGAACCTAACCCATTCTTCAAAGCATATAAATTACTGCTAAAGCATTCATCTGCTTGAAGGTTGACAAGATGCCATAAATTATTCATCCTGACACGCTCATTTTGTTTATTTTTCTTGTACTTTTTCACATCGTTGGACGAAACCGATGTTCTGGCAGCAATGCTTACATGCTCTATTTACATATGTATTTTGCTACACGGCACACAGGAAACAGGGAATAAGTCAAACTAGACAGCGTGTGGGATAATTGTTTGACCACTACCCTTTTTCACATCATCCGCTCTATTCGCTACTAGCTTTGCGAGATAAATACTGACACGATCTCTAATTCATTTAATGCTCAACCAATCCTTCCGAAACAAATGTGTGATGGTCGTAACGGATCGTGGTTATTGATAGGCCAAAAGCTGTTGTGTGTTTTTATGAACACGTTAACCATTCATTGAAATTGATTCAATAACTATCTTGCGCTCTGTAACTCTTCGGCCACGAGCAGAAAAGAATCTGTCTTCGAATACAGTAGTATCTATGTATACACGGATATGTCTTCATCTCTCTACATGGGAATGTGACTGAAGACAACCAAAAAACAAATCATGCAAAACATAATGTGGTATGGAAAAACGTGGTTTAATCACATCTGAAAAAAAAAACATACAAAAATATGACAAAGTGTGTATGACAAGGATTATTTAAACAACTCTTGATAGTGAATGCTGCGAGGGTAAGACGAGTGCCAGTTGTCTCCCCATACACAGCACTGATTATCCAGCTACGGATTTATAATATAGTAAAGAGGATCAGAAATAGCGCGACCAACGCCTCTCGAAAGAAGATGATGATCGTGGGCCTTCTTTATCAAAATATATTAAAAACTTTCCGAATTAGGCAAAGAAACAAACAAGAAAGAAAAAACTTGCGAATACTGCTTACAGTCATAACTTTCAAACAAATAAATAATTAATAGATAAAGTGATTTTTTACTGATCCTTGGGATACGTGGAACTGTAGCTATAGTTGCATAATTTCACACTAATTTCCATTAACATTCATTCAAACAGGTAATTTTTTTTTAATGTGGATGAATTTTAATGCAGGCTGTTAAAGCGTGAAATTGATTTTTCTTAGTTAATTTGTGCGTGTCGTATTGATTGTGCTGGGTGCCAACAGAAATACTTCAAACAGAAATATGTATAATCCACGAACGGGTTTTGTTCATGCAGCTGTGATCACATCATTTTAACACCACCATTTCATCACTGGCCAAAGCAAAAAAGAAAATTCAAGAATGTCACGGAGATAAAAATATTAAATTGGTGATTTTTCTATGACAGGTGTTATTAATGGTGTCGCAGGAAATAAAGGTGCCGTTTGAATTTTCTTCTAGTGTAAAATAGACTATCTCAGTCCATTAGTCTGAAATTGAGAAGGAATTCGATTTGAACACTGTTTGATGCGTTCAGTAAAAAAAAACAAGGTTCGTTCGAGAACTTTTAATATCAGTTCTCCTTTTACCAACTTCCTTAGCTAACTTTAGCATATTGGGAAGGAGGAAATAAGCAGGGCAAGAGAGGGGTTTGAGGAAAATTAAGAGGACTGCGGAGAGAAGGAAGAAACGTGCTGGTTATGTTGAGATTTCTACTCACAACTAGCGTGTGTTTAAGTGGCTCGTTTATCGATTGCTCCATTGCGCACTACCATAGTTATGCAGTGCCGTATGCTCTCGGTTGTGCTGCTCTCTAGCAGATGAAAAAGAGAGGTATTTATATTTCGTTTGCACCGACTACATACAGCATCATTGTATAAGCTAATTAACACCTCAAACGATCTTGAAGCCCGACGATAATGTTGGCCGATGTGACGAACGCAGGGACCATGAACTTGTCTGAGTGGAAAGTTGTTTTTGTTAATAAAAATTTCATGAGACCTTGAATGTCAAGCCGTAAGCCTGGCAGCTGCTAGTTAGATTTACTTTTCACATTCATGTTCTATAGACCTCTTTAATAGTGCTTAAAAATAGCAGTCGATAGCAATAAAACAAGTGTACACGTGGTGTGGTTGATAATGTACCCAACCTAGCTTGAGCTATACCTACCCTTAAAGAGTGATTTGGTTTACGGTCTTCAATCATTCATTCAAACTGTATACCACCGCTTCGTAGCAGAGGTAAAATCTGAGAAATGTGAGTTATGAAATTACGCACAAAACAAGATGTCGAGTATCTTTCGACAGCGAGTATATCACTGTTACATATCCGTTTTACATAAAGCAATTTATTGCATGGAGTTGATTTATTGGAAGCTATGTGAATAAAATACTACGCCAATTCAATCGACGCATTTCGTTTGTTATGCTTGCCAATGTTTATTAATTGTACAAAACACAACGTTCTAACCGTTTGCATTAAATGTTTTTAAAGTTTTTTTTAATAGCAATAACACCTAGCCATGCAGCGATGGAAAATATTTTTTTAGTTAGTGTTCTTTAAAAAAAATATTATTTTTCTGCATATTTGTCAGTCGGGGTGCGGCTCGGTGGTTAACCAGCCATCAGGACCGGGATTCAAATCTCATTTGGAACATTCCCACGTAATGAGAACTGACTATTCAACTACATGGCTATCAACAAGTCTCGTAAGCCATTCGATGGACGACGTGTTTAAGTAGGTTGTTAAGCCAATTAGAAGTAGAAGAAGAAGGTATTTATTTACTTTGCTAATTAAAATTTACTTGCTATTTAAAAGATAGCACTGCGACAAATATCTTCTTTCTCTTCTTTGGACAGCAACACAACCTGGTGGTGGTGCTATTTTTAGTTTTACTAGACTTAATTTTACACATATTAGTTATATTTTATTTATTTTAATTTTTTGGTCTGCGGCATGGGTTTCACAAACTTATTAGCTAAGGGATGTGAGGAAAACCCAATAGGAAGTTGATAAAACACACGGATCGTTAAAGTGGATGAACGAGAACGAGGACTCGCGTAGACGAGAACGAAAGCGGGACACAGGGACATTATAGTCGAACAGATGATACGAGCTATTGAAGTCCGAGAGCGCTCTGATAAATGGCTCGTTTGGTCCGTATCGCGTATATCGGGATGGGGCGTAAAGAGGGACAGCTGATAGGAACTACCAGGCCACGGGAAAGGAGGCTTGCTATGAAGCAGAAAGTAGAAATGTCGTGTTTCTAAGGAGTCTAACCCAAGAAGCCGACAGCAACCAGGGTATGATGGGAGAGCTTTTTGATAGCCTGCAAGGAAGCGACGTATAGCTGCCCGGGTGAATCTTCGTTGCAAACTCGCCAGTCTAACCATTTCTGTTGACCCGAAAGAGAGAAGGGGGGGAGGGGGGGGAAGGGTTGGACCAGGCAACGACGACGTAGTCCAGAGTGGATCGGACCCAGCAACAAACCCCCTTCAAACAGAGAGGGTCTCTCAGCTCGGAGGAAAGTCTGACAATAAGACCCAAGGATTTGTACCCAAGGACATGGTCAACGTGTACATTAAAGGAGAGGAGTCCCATCCAGCTACATTCCCAAATCTTTTACGGAGGTTACCCGACTCATGACCGTGTCATAGAGTGTGTAGCTTAAAAGATATCCCAAACGAAGTGACACAACATTCATAGGGACATAATAACATAATAACTATTGAGAAAAACTTGAAGGAAACGCCATGATTGCCGTTCCCTTCAAGTCCAGCGGACTCACAGGAAGATACATTTTGAGGTCATCAGCGTAGAGCAAATGACCATTGGGAGGGAGGGAATACACACAGTCATTGACAAACATCAGAAATAAGAGTGTCTGAGGATACTCCTCTGAGGAACACCAGAGGAGCCTACAAAGGAGTCGGAAAAACGGGACGACACTTTAACTCTATACATACGATCCGCCGATGAGATATGAATCGAACCAAGTCAGTAGCTGACCTCCGATGCCACGCTTATTCAGTTTCGCCATCAGAAGTTGAAGCGCTGGATAGTTAGCTAAATTAAGCTAGTCGGTCTTGTGTACGGATAGACACCGTGCGTTATCTTGGAGTTGAATAAAAAATAAAAATAACTGTGAATCAATTAAAAACTTCAGGAACTCCAAGGTACATGGCATTCAATAAGTTCGTATAGAGCTTCTCATGAGTGTTTGTAGTTGCGAGCCTTGTGTATTCTGTATATTCTTTTTTTATTATGTCATGATCACGGTCAGGTCATATTTATTAAAATCTAAGCGAACTTTAATACTTCTTGGAGCTTAGACGCTCTATATGGCAAGGCCACTTGCAACGACTTATGATATCTTAAACCCTGATACCAGAAACAGCGCATATCGGTGTTATTGGTTGAGTGTTGGCCGCTCCGGTTCGAACCTAGCAATATAGTTCCATTCCTTTTGTTGATTGTTCCGTTCCTTTCTTCAAAATGGTTCCGTTCCGATACTTTTGTTACGATCCAGTTTTTTTTGCTCCGTTTCGATAGTTTTTTAAAAGTTTTGTTCTGTTTTGCTTTTCCGTTCCTTTTCGGATATTTGCTTTTTGTCCACAAAATAATAGTACAAAAATGTTGCGGTGAGTCTACTTTTCCCCTAATCCTAAAAGGGGATGGACGAATAAGGACCCCTTCCCACTCCGAGCAATGCATCGAGGTTTTTTTTAAATCATTTCTTTCGCACTTCAGATTTGTGTCCGTTCCCTTTTTCAACAAATTTCCCAACACTATATTGGACGTCACAAATTCGGAAATACCAGGCGGAAATTGAAGCTGGTGTGCCATGAGGTGAGGGTAACTGAGCCACCTCGCATTTTTTGCAGTAAAACATCATTTAGGTGATCAAGTGAGTGTACATAATTTTTGTGTAGGCCATTGCAGGCAGCTGACACTGTATCTAGTGTCGCAAATTGTATGAATTATAGTTAAAAAGTCTTATTTTTAACATGAATTGTTAGTAGATCAAAAACATTGTGTATGTATAGGATCTCGCTAATTTGGGTCCCTTCTCATTGTGGAATTCCCGGCAATGAGAAGGCTCATTGCCGGGAATTCCCGGCAATGTTTTGGCCATCGAGTCGATGGCCAAAACAGGCGTCAAAGCAGGCGCTTTTTACGACCGACCTATCTCGGCCCAGGAGTTTCTTCGTTTTCCACAGCAAATTTTCCTGTCTCGCTGGCAGAACATGTGGGAGGCGGATGAACTCGGGCGTTTTCTCTTCTCGATCTCTCCGCAAGTGTCCCTGCGGCCTTGGTTCGATGGGCTCTCTGTAGACCGGGCATTCATAAGAATGATGTCTCGACTGATGTCGAATCATTTTGCGTTGAATGCTCATCTACAGCGTATAACTCTGGCTCAGACAAAAGTATGTGGCTACGGTGACGGATTCCACGATGCGGATCACCTTCTGTGGTCCTGCGTGGAATTCGAAACCGCAAGACCCTCCTTGTTGAGCGCAGTCGAGAATATCGGCAGACGACCGGGTACTGAAATTAGAGAAGTGTTGGCTACCAACGACCTCCCCTACATGAGGATCATTCACCGATTCGCCAGAGACAACGGTCTTGTCCTATGATTCCACATCCCAAGTATCCTTCCAATCCTTATTCGTATTTCCCCATTCCTTTTTTGTTAAATGTTGTGTTGTCTATGTTTTAAGTGCATTTTTTGTAGTGCCACGGGTGATCCGATGACTGGGCAACAGCACTCGAGGGCGATCCCAACACTGCCGTAAAAGGAAGACAGGCGTTGTTCAAAGTACAGTGTTCTCCACTCCAGTCCAGTTTTGGCACATTGAGTTTGACAACGTTGGCGTCGGGTTCGGGGTGTTTGGCGAGCTCAGTCTCGTGAGTAGTGAAGTCGCTTTCGCTGCTGCGGGATAGAGCTTGTCGATCATCCTCCGACTGGACGTTGACTAGAGTGAGCTTGGAATGTCATTGCTGGACTGCACTGGAGAACACTGTACGAAGACAAATAAATGTGCTGTCTTAAAAATATTTGTTTGTTTGTTGCAGTCCAGACCAATCCACAAAGGACAACAATAGCTCTCAAAACACACAGAAGCAAAATAAAAACGGAGAACGGCATAGTTGAGACAAAAAGAGGGAAAGCTGAAAAAGGAACACTACTTTTTCATGGAAAAATATTGTAGCATATCTGCTAACCATCTCACTACAGTATACATTATCTTGAATACAACAAGCGTTACGTAGCATTATACGGTGAGTAGAAATTTACCAATTTAACAAATAACCTGCATTAGCCAAGAACGTAAGAAATGTACATTCAGCTATTTTGATCAAGCGCACGCCTTAACATGAACATTCAAACATTGACTCGCTAGCCGGGCGCACCAGGGCGCAACGATAACGCATGAGAAATAGATGAAGCCCAACGAGTCAACTCCTAACCCCAGTTTAAACCTAAGTTCTGGTCATCACGAAACTATTTTTAACGCACAACAAGAGGAGAAGTTGATAAAGCAAATGTACCCCTTAAGTGCACATGCAGAGGATTTTCATTTCTTTGGCGAAGATAAATATAATTCGCGCATATTCGTAATCCTTCAGACCCAGAATGTCGCGTATCTTCCCGAACCCGGGTATTGCTACATCGTATGCCACACATGACCGGAGGATGTGATCAATATTGCCTGGGCTATCAATGATCAATATGTATATTCTTCTTATAATCAGCCGATATAGGTCTAACCATCATGTGAGTGAACAGACGATCTACGGAGAGCCCGTGAAACCAGGGACGCAGGAATACCTTTGGTGAGATAGAATGCAGTAGCCTCCCGAGTTCCTCCTCATCTTATATGCTCTGCCAGCAGGTTGTTGGGGGGTGCGAGGAAAGTCGTGACTGGAAATCCTGTCAAAAAAGCTACCCTGGGAGGAACCTCTTTTGGCCTCTACTGCCGAGAATACCGCAGTGAACAGGCAGCCATATACGCGATACTTATCATACAAAGAGTTATGAAGAGTCTGAAGAGAGTTTTTTGTAACAAAGTAGTCGGGTATCTTTAATACCTCGACGAATGTCAGTGCTACAAAATATTAAATGCTGATCCGGAAGGTTTGTGCTTATGAGGCAGCTCAGCTACATCAATAGAGCATGGCGGTCTAAGTTTCGGTGTAAGTGTTGAATACACCGAACCTGTGCCAACCCTCGAAGTAAATCCGCGTGCCTTGCCGTTGAATTTCAAGGACTTAAACTGCAGACAATCAGATCCTGTGTTAAAGAAGGTTCGTCCAGAGAGATTGGCCGAAGGGTGAGGAGAAAAGTTGCGAGCTAAAGCAATTCTTCACACGACGGGAGGCTTTATCCACGGTGGGAAACTGCCTTTTATTCGGAGAACGGGTTTGTTGTTCCAGCAAAATTGCAACCAGTATTGATGCTCATGCACAGAGGGCACCCTGGAGTTTCTCGTATGAAGTCGCTAGCGAGAATATATATCTGTTGGCCAAGGATTGACAGTGAAATCGAGGACGTTGTTAAAACGTATCAGCCTTGGGCAAGTGCAACAAAGTCGCCAAAGCATTGTACACCTGTAGATTGACCGAAACCAACTGCTCCCTGGCAGCGTAATCATATTGACCACGCTAGGCCCATTGAGGGAGAGTATTATTTTCTGGCAGTGGGCGCTTATTCTAAGTTGGCAGTAATATTTCTTATGCAGCATACAACTGCAGAAGTTTCAGTGGGTATAATACGATGACTGTGTGCACGGTTTAATATACCCGATACGATTGTTAGCGATAAAGGTATGCAGATTAGAAATTCGGAGTTCGGGGACTTTTACGCTCAGAACGATATCCACCGTATGCGGACTGCACCGTACCATCCACAATCGAACGGCCAAGCCAAACGGTTTGTGACGCTGTAGCACAAATCGCCAGGGGAGATGATGCTGAATCGAAAAGTTCGAACCACGTTTGAGCTTTTGCGACCATTTTTTCGGGATTTTGCAAGAGGGCCAGTGGGGGATAACAATATGGTGACCTTTAGGAGATAAGAATGGAATCTGTGTTCAACAATTTTGGCACACTGCATTGAGGGGCCGCGGTATTTTGGGGCAACATTATTATTTACTTTTTTAACGATAGTTACAAGTCAGGTACATACATATATTGCATACATTAGGAAAACTAGGAAATGAGCACAACAATATTCGGAATATTTTAACTTAGTTTAGATTTTTTTTAAATTGCTGTAGAACGGCCTGGCCTGAGCTTGGCGTGTCATTGCTGGAATGCACTGGAGAACACTGTACGCAGACAAATAAATGGTCGTGCTGTCTTAACAATGTTTATTTGTTTGTTGCATTCGAATAGAATAGAATAGCAATAGAACAGCCACAACACCACAATAGCCGGAATTTGGATGCAACCAACCACCATCAATACAATAGCCACAGCAATAGTACCTGACCATCAGAACGCACATCATCATCATCATCATCATCATCACTATCACAACAACCATAACCGAGTATGCCCGGGATAAGGCAAAGAATAAGGAGGAAATGCCTTATCAATATGATTTTTTTTTTTTCAACACAAGCGGTGTTGACAATACGGCGCTGGACCGTAATAATCAATTATAAATAAAATAAATAAAAGAACGGCCTGACCAATTACTGAAACCGTCAGAACCTCGAATCATTCGGGCCGTTCTACCGTAGTTAGGACTGTTCATTCAAATAGTAAGTAAGCTATTTGATGGCCAGCGTGATTTAGTAGGTCGTTAGGGCAAGAAACGATTTACATGGTTGCAACTGTCGGCAACAGTCATAATTGTAGGACGGTTTTTAACCTCGATGGATGGTCACTATCTTCCAGCGTAAGACCTAGTCGGACTATATAAGAGAGTTAGATGGTTTTTATGATGAAAAAAATTAATGAAACCTAAAGGCAAAACCCATTTCAATTAATACTCATTTGTGTAGCTGCTTAAGCACTACTCGGTAATGATAATGATAATGGCAGGCGTGATAGAGAAGGGTCTTTAAACATGATAAGATAAACTTACAATTATCGCTCAACGGTTTGGTAATTTCTTTTTTAATGATCGAGTTTCAATCGACAAAAAGACGGGGTGTCCAAGAAAGTATAGCCATGATGATCCCAAAGCGCTTCAGTTATTTACAGACGGCGTTGCAACAGATGAAGTGTGTATGTGTGTGTTGTGTTAATATTTCCTTATTTCAATCTATGCGGTTCAAGCAATATTTCCTTACAATATATCGCAATTCTACGCAAAAAACGCGAAAAGGCGTAAAAATAGTCCGGAGTAAATCAATAATTTAATATGCTTTTGTATGACCAGTGCTTTTGACCAGACCAGTAGTGGGAGTAAATTTGGCGAAAAAATCGGTAAAACACACATGGTTGTCCGATACGAAGCAAACGGAGATTCGTACCAAAGCCGATCAATCCTCCAAACTTTCCACAAGCCTGTGAAAAGTTTCCGTAAACGTATGCAAATGCATAGCCAAACAGTATGTGTTTCGCCAATGAGCAGTGTTTGATTGAAAGTTCGCTCCTTGATGTACACTTAGAGAAAATGTCTCGTACGTACACGTACACTTAGAGGAAAATGAGTAGAAAAAAGCAAAACAAAAATTTCCGAACGCGTTTCATTTCATTGTCATTATAACTGAGCCGATAACTATGAAAGCATACATACTACAAGCAATTTTACCTTGTGTTACATATAACATCTATTTTATTGTGCTTGTTTCTCAAAGTAAATGTGTCTGTAATAAGACTAAGACTTGCTTATAAAAGGGCAGTATCATGACACTCAAACAGCAGTTTGATCGATCCATGTTTTGTGACTATATACATCCACAAACACATCAGGCCAACGGCCATTGCACAGGGTACCGTAGTAGTAAAGCCCTACAAGCTTTAACGTATCAAGCCGTACCAAAGGACCACCCTCGTCGTGCTGTAAATTGGTATAAAAATTATATTATTTTGAAAGGTTGATTTTAAGACTTCGTTCAGACTTACCGTGCAGGCCGATTGTCCCACTTGACTGATAGCACATATATTTCCGTCCGATAGATTCGACAGGCCACTTCGTGTGCGACAGTCACCTAGTGAAAGTGTGCGTCGGTAAAGCGTCTGTAAAGAATTCGAATATCCAGGGCTACCGTACGCTACTGTTCCCCATCCGTAAAATGTGACAGACGTATCGGAAGTAACCGGCTGATCGTTCAAATCAATTGTTGTAACTCTCGTTGAAAGTGCAACTGATTCAGAAAGTTGCAATAAAGCAACATTATATGCACCGTTTGACACATTATACGAGGGATGTACTTGAATTGTGCTAACGGTGTTCAATTTCTTGTTGGTAAGCAAACGATGAGAACCAGATAGAACTTGTAAATCTGCTGCCGTCCTATCAGTTACGCATTGAGCTGTGGTAAGGATCCATGAAGCTTTTACTAACACGCCAGCACAGACAAATGCAGATGCAGTAGTTGTTTTGATGGCAACAACATACGGGGCTGCACCGGGTAACGATGTGTGACCACCAACGATGGAAGTTACTGTGTAAAAAAATCAATTTTGAAAACCGTTACGTTGCGCGTTATGTACCGATACCACGCCGCAATAGGCCACTGAATGGACGAGTGAATTATTCGACTTTACCTTCAGGCGTGGCAAAAATAATGATAACCAATGTAGCAAGCAACACGTTAGGCGTAGCATTCGTCATTTTTATATAAAAAATAAAACTATGTTTGGACGAGTGCAATTCAGCAGAGTGTGAAGAACTTTAGACACTTTTCGTGACAGAAGCAAACTGCAGGCATCGAAGACCTTTTATAAACGATCTTTTCCAACACAACGCAGTGTAAATATTTGCACGATGTGCACAGTCAACAAGATAAAACATCATTGAATGGAAAACACCTTTTGTGATACTATCCCTTATTTAACAAGTGCTTCAACGACAAAATGTAATAATATTTTCTATTCAATCAATTATCTTTGGTCGTAAGCGTATTTTGTTGAAATGTCTTTTAACCAACATACATTTGCAATAACTCGTTGTGTAGGAAATTGATATGCGCTATAAGGTGCACTTCTACATTCATGAAGAGCTGGACGATCAACACTGCACGCAACACGGCATTGAGTTTTGAACGAGAAAAACTACAAAACAATTAAGACTGTCGGCAGCAGTTACGACTCATGCAGGAACGAATGTTTGGAACCCTATGTTTTAAGAAACCTTTTAGTACCTTACAAAATCGAATAATATCCACTTTGCGAAGCAGAAACAAAACATTGTTATGCGGTATCGCCTCCATCATTTAAATAATGATATGATACGAGTCACGGTTCTATATAATGACTTAACTTGCTATATAATGACTTAACTTAACTGTATAACGATTTAAGTATCAATCATTGAAAAGCTTCACCATAGTCCATCGTTGAGTCACTGGCAGCCGTCTTTTGAATTAATCTTTGCGAGGGACTGGAAATAGGACGCAGATAGTGAGAAAATTGGGCGGTGGTGTAGACGACACCGGCGCCGGTCTTCAAACGGCAGGTCCGTGGTTCAAATCCCATCCGGACCCTCCACCCGTAGTGAGGACTGATTATCCAATTACGTAGTATCGGCAAATCTAGTAAGCCATTCAGTGGCCGGCGTAACCTTAGTGGACGTTAAGCCAAGAAGAAGAACAAATGGATGCAGCTCGGTGGTAGAGCGACAATGGCGCCGGTATTCACTTAATGATGGGTAAATCTTCATTTTTTCCCGGAACCAGAACAATCCGGCTCCGAGGCAATCCGGAACTTCCCCGGAGTAATTACTCCGGAGTTGGATTCTGGCGTAATTACTTTCGAGTTCACTCTGCAGTAATTCGGAGTAATCTCCAATATTCACTGAGTGCACTGAGGAAGCTATTGCAAGCTACTCCGAATTATTCTGGAGTCAACTGCTGATTTTTCTTCGGATTCTAAACCGAAATCGCTGTCGATTCTGGAGTAGTTCCGAAATCTCCTGAAAGAAAGTATTTGTTTTGTTACACAAGCTTGTTTATTTGTTGGTTATTAACTTTATTACAACAGCAATACGGCCTGGCCGTTCTTTATGAATAAGAAAAACTTTATTACAACAAACTTCCAAACAAAAAAGTATTTGTTTTGTAAGTATTTTGATACTAAAATTTATTTATTTGTTGGTAATAATGTTTATTTGGGAGAATCCAGAATTATTCTGGAACCGATAGCGTTTCTGATTTCGATTTTGAATCCAAAGTAAAATCAGAAGTTGACTCCAGAATAAATCGGAGTAGCTTGCAATAGCTTCCGCAGTGCACTCAGTGAATATTGGAAAATCCCCCGACTTAACTCCGAATTAGTGACATACAATTGATTTTGCACCGCACTCCGTAGTTGAATCAGAAGTTTATATCGTACATTACTCCGGGTTGCTCCGGAGTAATTACTCAGAATTAATCCGGATTTAATTACGCATAACTCCGACATAAACTCCAGAATGCCTCGGAGTTGAATTAATCTTACTCCGGGAAAAATAAGGATTTACCCATCCGTATTGTGCATTAGTTGTCAGTCTAGTCAGTCTTCCTGTCTATACAACAATGCCTAGGATGAAGGACAGCCATTTATATAACGTAATGCGAAACAGATAAGAGGTTTACACAAAAATTCTATTAACTTAGCACATGCCCAAAGTGATGTGACACCTCGATGATTGAATGCCATTGTTTTGCCACCTTTTTTAAAATATATTTACCAAGTAAGGGTAAGAGCAAGTGTACGATTTCCTGGATTTACATTTGTACATACGCAAATCAAAACCAATTCCCTCGTATAATAGATGAGTTCGATTCATGAAAGTTAAAAATGATCAAGTAATACGCAGCTCACACATTTCCTGGGATTACCTTTGATTACCTTGTATTTTTTTACTCAAATGTATTGAATTATCAAGTAGAGAACCTTTAGTTTTCTTTGTAGCAACAGCTTCAATAAAAGCATGTGTAAATGACTGCACTTTTCCATTTTGTATGTATCTTTTCTTCGTCTTATTTTTTTACAAAAAACAAAGGGAAATATGCTCTTGCAGTGTAAACATCTCCAAGGATAAAATTAAATTACCAGGAATTCAAGTACGTTTAACAAGATCGACCGGCAGTCGATCAAACTTTCATATAAACAGAATACTCGCATATACAAATAAAATCCAGGGTAAACCGTTTGTGGTAGCATTTTTATTTTTCCGTCATTTAAATGAACAATTTAGAGTTTGAACTAAATCTAGCGATATATATATGTAGTTGCTCCCATCTAAAATGGGATACCTAGGAATTTTGTCTACTCAAACGCTTTTTCTGCATTGCTTTATAAACCAGTAATGACAACGGCTGACGATATTTTGAGACCTGTCACAATTCAAGAATTATTCTTTGACTTAAACAACGCGCCAATAAATGAATTGCAAATCGTTCAACTCCTTTGAAAATTTGGAAAATGTCTTATTAGCGCCTCGGCTTTCTTTTAAAGTGTCTCATTTTAGATGGGAGCCACTGTATCTATATACCCATTTTTCAATGAAAGGCCAGTTATATGGCAGACATGAATCACCAGGTCGTTAGCCAAAAAGTAGATATAAAATGGGGTGGAGGTATCAGATTGCATATTTTAGGTTGTTGTTTGAGAGTTTTTTTTTTGTAATCATAAGGAACGTCCTGACTATATTGCTGTTTAAAAGTAATGATAAATTTTCTCAACGATCTCTATTATTGCGGTTGCAAAACGATCAAAGGCATTTAAACGACATAATATGAAAAAGAAAATGTGAAAAACAATTGCTCACACCCATAGTATTCTGCATATTTGCTTATTGTTACTTTTATTAATGTTTTGTCCATTGTTCATGTCCTGGGTTTATTTATGTGCCGGGCTTTTATATCTTTCAATTTAGAACATGAAATTTCGCGCTTATGTTTTGCTTTATATATTATTTAGTTTTTAAGATCGATTGGAAGAGGTACAAATCATTGATTACCTCTTTCTTCTCTATGCACATTCAATCATGCAGCGCCAGCCTAACGATGGTTTAGTAGTCTTCCAGATCGAAACAATCATTATCCAACTCATCCAGCTGCATGCTTTGAAAGTCTACCTTATAACGCAGTATTCCTGTAAAAAGTAGGAGTTTATAAGTTTTAACAATTGTAACATGTTTCATTGATTACTTTTCGTGTTACTCAACAGATGAATGGTAACATTTGCACTCAATGGCAATGAACAAAACACAAACGAACAATACTACAAGCCATATCTACAAAGTATGGTGATATCATGCATGTACAATGTATGTAAGGGTAAAATATAAAAAAATAAATATACACTCCATGATAAACTTTACTGCGCAAACAGCATTCAGATGCACATTTTTTTTAAATATATTTTTTTGTTCCTTGCCATTCAAATTAAATATTTATCGTTGTTGTAACAATTACAAACAAAACTTCAACATAATAATCAAAAAAATATACCTATAAAATACAAAAAGAAGTAGCAAACGCCTAGACAACATTTGGTAAAATTTCGCTGAAAAATGACTCTTAGTAACTATTTCAATAGAATTGCACAAAACAATCATGATATAATCATTCAACAAAACAAAAACTAACTTTTGTGAATATTCAATTCAATTACCTTGCTGAAGGAACGTGTCAGAATGAGGAATTCAGTAGTAAGTACGAAAAATATTATAATGGTTGAAAAGCGCGTAAACATTGGATGGTTTAGTGTTACTGTGCTCATGTCAAAATAAACCTATGGTACTAAAGCATGTTTTTGGCTTAAAGGTACCAAGAAGCCAAAACAGGGTTTTAAAGAAAATCCGGATCGTTTCTCTGTACGTAGGACCGATTGTTTAGCGACGTGTACAATCAAGTTAACAAAACCGGAAATGGAAGGCCTAAACCTTTCAGCGATAATGTCCAAAAGACGAAATAAAATAGCAAACTCGTTCTCTTGAAAGTACAGTTGAGGAACTGTATACTTTCGGTAACGAAAACATATAAAATGATCATAAACACCTTACTGAACCGGTACATTGACTGAGTGATTGCGAATTCAATCATGTTATTCTTCAAACATGCACGAAACGAAATTAATATTTTGATGCTCTACAAGATTCACTATACATGTTCTCAAACATGCAAGTTGGCAGTTTTAATTTGTTTTTTTTTCTTATATCGTTAAATGAGATTCAAGTTTATCTTCTAGTAGCTTTTCTACTGATAAGTGGGGGGGGGGGGGGGGGGGGCTTACATCATACAGATCTAAAGCACGAAAATAAACTGTTGACATGGCCCAATTGATCGACCTTTACTCGTACGAAAGAGAACGCGGAATACGAAAAAGCATTAAAATCAACAGCAAAAATCGTACAAAATCCTTTTGTTAATAAGTTAATGCACACAGAAGGAGGAAAAAGTGTGTACCATGTTATATTATTGAAAAGAAAAGCAATTCAATAATCGTCTAAATCAACATCATCCAACGGTTCATCCGCTTGCAACGATTGAAAATCGACTTTGTAGCGAAGGATTCCTAAATGATATTTTTGTTTTAGACGATGCAAAAAAAAAACAATCGACAATATGTTACATTAATCCATTGTTATAGGAGTAACCCCCGCATGAAAGCATTCAGAAAGGGAAGAGAAAATTATTAGCAATAAGTTAGCAATACCAGGTTTTCTTACTCGAAGCACCATCTTTACTTACCTCCGATTCCACCGAATCCACGGACAAATTGACTACCTTCCTGGGATTTATCCGTAATAATTTCCAAAGTTGCACCGAAACACTTATAATTGTTAGCTAACCATTCAAGCAGTGGTTGCGACTCGACCAACTCCATTTCGACACCACTCTAAAAGGTATAGTAAAGTGTAAGTTAGGAAATGCCGCAACACCCCACCCATATCAAATTTTCACCTCCTTGTCAGTAAAATGAGATTTGTCCTTTTCCTGCTCGGGCGTTAAGTGTAATACTGTAGTAGACGTAGCGCTAGCATGGTTCTTCAATATGTAACGCTGGATATCCAGGTTTTCCCAACATATTAGAGTTTCTACAGATCCCAACTCAAGTGCCTTTAGAGTATCTTCGACGCCGAAACAGTATTTTCCAGTATCCTGTAGGGTATACAATGGAGAATGTTTGCAAAGATGTTGCGACCATATGGTAGGTGGCCAGAGACCCTTAGAGCTACTTACCTGCGATATTTCATCAAAGTATCTACCAATCAATTTTTTCTCTTGAATGAATTTCACATTTTGTAACGATTCAGCTGCTAGCTCGATTGCCTGATTAAAACCGTTTTCACCTCCGTAAGAAACATCGACGAGCTTGATAACCTTCGATTGCAATCTCTGTTGTAAAGAAAATAGAAAAATCATTCCCTTATTTCCGGTTTTAGGCAAACAACATACTATATAATCAACCGACCGGATCGAACATATCAGACTGGCTAAGCTCTGTTTTGAAGTCAGCGCTACCGGCCAGAATCAGTCCAGCAATGTTAGGTTTGTCATTCGTAATGAACAGTTGTGTGGCAACTTCAGCTACCTTCCGCACATAATTATGGCGCTTCTCCATTCGCAATCGCGCAAAACGCAACGCAGATTGACCACCACGGCCGTGTTTTTTCGGTAGATCGACGGTGAACTTGTGCAACACTTCGCGAGTGTTCCCCTAGATGGATTGAGACGAGAAATCCAAGAATTAAAACATTGTACTGTTGCCCATCCTGATGTTCCGAAATTGCAGCACACTCACCTGTAGCGTGCCGAACAGTGCCCCGTTACCATCCATCACAATAAAACCAAACTTATTGTCATCGGCAAGAAGTGCAGTTAATGCTTCGGTGTGAAATTTGTTGTCACATAAATAAAGGGAGGTATTGATTGGTTTAAACGGCTCGAAGTCGATGTTGACCTTCTTTTCTTTGCCCTCTTCAGTAACGATCGTTCCACAATAAATCACTAATCCATTAGGAGGCACTTTGGTGTAAAGTTTCAATCTGTGTTGAACAGACGTTATAGCGCCGAGCACGGACAGACGGTTTACGCGGGATTTGATGTTTGATGCGGTTCCAAACTCATCTGCTAACATCTTGCTTACACGACTAATTTGATCCTTTGGTGGTATGATTAACGAAATCATACTCGTCCCATTACTGCAACGAAACGAATTTGCGGATTTAGATAACGCATACTGTACGGAACACCGGAGGTGCGGATGATTGTCGTATGACATTATGGTACCTACCCCCTTGCCATTTCCAAGCTCTTAATAAGCTTTTTAATCTTCCAAATCTCCACATTACGATCCGCCGATGTCTCGTCAAAAGACATGTTGCTAGACTTGGTTGTTGTCTTTTATAGTAAAAAATGTTCAATCACGGACACACAAAAGTGTGCAGTTTTCGAATTGTGAACGTATATATGTATGTATATACTTTCACGCGACACGTTTACGTTTTTCCTTTGTGTTACAGCGTATTTCTGCTCATTAGATGTGGCGGTTATGTTGCGGCAAGGCGTATTCTGGGTAGGAAGTGTAGCGCCAACGAAAGTGTAGTTTTATTGTGCGAACGACTGATTTAAGCACTCCATCACCAATCCGAAGCAGTCGCGTTTAATGCAATCCGATAAGAAAACATAACATGCATTAAAATGAGAATAGATTAGTTCATCGTAGCTAGTAATAAATTAACACAATGTCTTTCGTGGCACAAATGACGTAAAGTTATACTTGACGGGGTTTTTCTTCGATTTTTCTTCTTTTTTTCTTTTCTTGTTGTACACCCTAGCAAGTCTGCTTTTCAGTAATCTCGTACCTGCTGTCACATCGTTTACACAAACCCTTGCATGTATTGGTGACCTGTCAAAACAGGCCAATTTGGATACATCTCTCGCACACTAGCAAACTTTTTACCCATATTGCTTAAGCTGTGAAAAATGGTCTCATTGTAGGTCGATTGATGAATGAAAGCAGTGCTTTACTTTCGTGCGAATATCACCACCTTCATTGCTTCGATCCTTTCTAACTAGAGCCAATTGGTGACTGGTACAGTCATACAAACGAATTGATATTTGGTTATTTGGCACACCTTGTAGATTGCGGTTATAAAAAGTCGACGAGTTTACTCCGTCTTTTTGATCATACACGATTCGCATTCATATTACTTTGTTCACTTATGTTTGCACGCATTTGATTTGCACCGACGGAATGAATAATTTTGTTGGCTTTAACAATACACTATTCCTTGGGGTTTTACATTATTTTAATGCCACATGGAAGCTGTCATATTGTGGTGCGATTTAGCCTTGCAGTTCGTTTCAGGTAAGCTGCTCCAGTTATGCACACACGCATTTGTCGCCTATTTGTATCGGCTTACAAATCTAACGATTGAGAACACTTACGATGGACTCTGCGGCAGAATTTTCACGAATAATTTTCACTATTTGCACAGTAATAAGTTAAAGAAACCAGACATTTACGGGATAATTAAGGTTACTTTCACATGTGGTTTTGCAGTATGAAACAAGTGTGCACGCGTGTGTGTGCGTGTGTATGCAAAATCATTACGAAAAATGTCATGCTGACATTTGGAAACTGTCATAAGTGCTGAATACCGAAATTATGTCGTGATTAGAATCCCATAGTTCTTTCCAAAACTTAACCCATATGGACTGTTTTCAAGCTGAATCCCCTGTCGGTAGAGAATTGGTTAAACGTTAAAATCATGGTTCGATTTAGCCACAAAAACAAACTAGCATTTGTGAGAGTGTTTTATTTCTATATTTGCTTTATCAAAAACACATACACAAATAAGAAATAATGTAAGTTTGAAGCAGTGCCATCTGTCGAGGAATTTAATAAAAATATTCCATTATGGCACTATGTTTACAATGGGGATCAAAAACATCCCATGTAAATGACCCGTTATTTTTCATTATAGCATTGCTGTGTGAATTATAGCATTATCGAATAAATATATTTGGTATCAGTCATTATAGTTAACAGTCAGTTATTAGTTAACAAAGCATATTATTAAATACACATTTGCCGTCAACATAATTAACTAAAGTAAATATCTTCTTCCTCTTCTTCTTCCTGACTTAACTCTAAGGTCATGACGGCCATCGAAATGGCTTACTAGACTGCCGATACCACGTAGTTGGTTAGTCTGTCCTTACTACGGGAGGACGATCCGGATGGGATTTGTACTGCGTTCCTGCCGTTTGAAGACCGGCGCCGCTGAAGTCTACACCACCGGGCTCCCCAAGTAGATATATTTTCTGTAAAAAATTCTGCTATTTAAAATACTATGCAATTTTAATTCAAATGTTAAGAAAAAAGGTGTAGTTAAATAAGCCACAAATATGGCCGTTATAGCAAGAGATTTATCTCTGGCACATTCCAAAACTTAATGCTGGATTAAAAATATTGACTGTGGCGGTTCATTAGAAAACAATGTGTATATTGTAGGTTATTATTGATGTAAATACAGCCAAAAAAGTGACCTTACAGATCTTGATAACGTCACAGTTACATGGTTTTCCATAATCAGTAATTCGTGCATTGTAATAATATTCCAGGAGAATTTTATAAATTTCCAATCAAAATTACCTGCTGCATGGGTTATTATAGCAAAAAGATCAGTTTATACTACAAATTCACCTTCCATGAAATAGTCTTTGGTGGTGGTGAAACAGCGCTGCAATCCCAAATTTAATGCAGGCCAAATACTGGCTTATTGAACTCACTTAAACCAAGAAACCGTATAGTCAGTCGCTGCTACGGAGCAACAGTTCGAATGGAATTCGATGCCCGGTTCCTGTCTCGTAAACGGCTAATGTAATCTGTGCCGAAGAGGAAGTCTGATGTTGAACGCAAAGAAGACAAGTTGTAGAAGAAAATCATTATTTACACACACTCCTGCTAATACTTGGTGTCGTCATCATTTTTCCAAATCTAAATACCAAATGGTATTATTAGGAATTTATTTGATCTCAACCCAATGAACTTGTTTTACACAAAGTGACAATTCTTGCCATTTCTTGCTAACATTACGGTTGCACTATTTTCCATGATAAATAATTGCTCATAGCAGTATTGAATGGCTGCCTCAGCATATTGTCTTATTTTATTATTTATGACACGTCGGCTGATATCCAAAACATGTATTATCTTAACACTAAGCTTATGCGCGTTGGTATGATTGAAAGCAACATTCCTTGAACTAGGGCTGGTGTATGAAACGGATTTCATTAAAGCAATATGGCCAATCGTTTATTCCAGGTACCTAATGCGCATTCGAGGAATGCAAAATATAACGCTGGAAAAAATCGTTTTCAAAACTTCTTGATGCTCAGCTATAATTTTAAACTACGTTATTATGTGTATAAGTAACAAAATAGCAAGGCGCGAAATGTATCTAGCTTGGCCAAAACCGTGTTAACTGGTTGTGCTAAGAAATTATTCTGACATTTTGGTTGTCAAAGAAAGCTTTGCCAGCGTCATAATTTGTGGTATTTGTTCTTTTGTTAACCTCCTTTTAATCCCCGTATTAATACTGTTTGATTAATTGTCCGTTGGAGCTTTGAGATGAGGCAACTAAATTTTAATTTCCATTTGTTTGTCATATGTTTGGCATTTTGAGACGTGTGGATTTGAGGCTTGACTTGCAGCCAAATACTAAAACCAAAGTAATTAATCTTGATTGATTTTTGTTTGAGAAAACACATTGTTTTTGTTTTAAACATTGAATGTTATTGAATAGTTATATTCTTTTTAATGGAATGCGTTTATAAAAATATGCTCCTGCTACGTATTGTGAAACTCATGCCATGCTCTTCACAGGGGCTCATGCGCGAAAAAATTAGCACGAGTTTCATCTTTATTTGTTAGTTTGCTTTCATTCTATCATGTAGCGTTATGTTAATATCGGTTGAATATGTTTTACACACCCACATTCGTCATCCTCTGTTTGTGTGTTATTTATTTTATTTTTTACACGCACTTTTAACGGTTAATAGTCTGCCGGAATACGGTATAAAGGGTTCACAGTTGTGCGACGTCGTTTGTCTCGTTTTGAAATTTCCGTGCTCTGACTTAATACAACAGGTAAATCTCTATTCTTATTAGTAAAACTACTTTCCGAATTGGGTACGTTTCGGTACTGTGTATACACACACTTGTTTCGGTAAATTTTCTATGACCAAAACCGTACGAAGCATTACAAGTACATAACAGATTGCTCCTTCCCAATTACAGCTTACGCAGCTATTGTTTAGCAGGTATAGGTAATGTTTCATATATGTATATGTATAGATATGTATATATGAAAACATCGTCATCCGTTTTAGGCAACATTATACTCCTATAAGAATATTTACATAATTAGTTTTAAGTACGCTCTGTAATACATATTTGTTTGTTTGTTTTTTATTTTTATATTAATGTATTGTTGTTATGTTACTTGTGATGCATTGATGCTCTTGTGCATGTTGACGGTCAGAAATATTCATTTATCGAAAACAAATAGTTTTTTCATTGTCTATCATGCCTTAGATGAGATGTGATAAGCTGCCAGCACAGTTGCACAAATAACTATGTAAGTAGTAAACTTGTTATAATGCTTGCATCTGCATATATTCAGAGCAATGGCGACGGATTCCACTATTCCGAACCGTACTTGGGTGGGTACTTCTTACCGTGAGTACTTCTTGCCCGAACGATAGCTTAAAGTTATTATTTTGCTGATTGTAGTTGTACACACTGGAAATGTCTTTTGACACTCATGCGAAAAGTAATCGTACATTTTGTTACTTAGTATTAAACAATAGTCGTTCCTGGAACAATTGAATCCCACCATTGCTCTGATTGTTCTCATTCTGCCAGTTGATTTGTGCACACATGCTATTTTGAGTTCATCATAGAAAGCATTCCCACCATGTACTTGTCCATAAAAGCTACTTATTGCTCTTTGCAAATGGATCATTCGCTAACAAAATCTTTCTTCACCTTTGCGAGCCTTACACCTTGGTTTGCATTTTGTAAATGTTTGTGCGGCAAATGTTTGTTTTAGTAAAGCTGCATTGTGCCAAATGTTGTGCTAAAATGAACCATTTCATCCGTGGAAGTACTCCGCAAACATATCATAAGCTTAATTTGATATTACCGGCAGTGGCTTTAACAATTAGTTTAACAATTGTTGTGAAGTTAACACTTCGGTTATGCTTTCTCAATGATGAAATGCAATGATTCCCAACGTATTCAGCAACTACACCCATCTCATCTAATCGTTCGTATAAAGTGTTTTAAATCTCTTAGTACCTGCTGCCGAAAGAAGGATAAATGTTTAAGGTTATTTTGTCTGTGTGCGAGTGTGACGTCGCATGTGTTTTATGTTTTTGCTTAATAATATTGGCACAACTGGTTTCCCGTGATCCGTCCATCCTAGGTATGGTTTGTTGCGTGTTAGTGCACATTTTATAGTTTATGTTGTACCATACAGTATACAAATGTTACATAATTATTGTCCTATGCATTTACAAGTATATGATGACTGATTGACGAGTATATTAAAGTTTAGCTTCACTAATCGTAGATATTACACGTTTATGTCATATGCAAGTCTCCACGCAATATGCGTGTAAAAGTTTTCTTAAACTGTTGGTTGGCAAGTGCATAGCAGAATGGGTTCATGGGACTGTTTGCATAACAGAGAAAGTACGAAAACATAAATAGATGCTCGTTAACGCAGGGGGGTGTTGAACAAAACCCCACCACCAGTGCCAGCACGTGGTACGGTGTCCAACAAGCTACAAACGCACCCAAGATGAAGGAAATTGTTCGAAACGCTTTCCTGGCACGGTTTTCGGACTTGGATTTTTGTCGACAGATTCCACCAAGCGGCCCATCGGGATTTGGTTTTTTAATACCAGGCTTCAACCGTTTACCGATCGATTGGATAAAACCTCGCTTGCTTGAAGAATCTCGTTCGATCGTCAACGTCGGTTTGTTTAGTGCACTATAGTTCATAGTAACTGATGTCGAACATACTACACTCGTCTGTCCGAAGGATCGGGTCGGTTCATCCTCTACTACCGCTTTCGAGTAATCGGAAACATCCGTAAGCTCTACCGAGGTATTTACTTTTGCGTCTGTATCTTTGTTATAACTAGCAGAACTTCGATGCCCTGCGATGTTGACATCGCTTGGTCTAGCTTCGCCCAACTCTAAGTTTATGGTATTAAGGACAGTTGTAGGTTTTTCCGGACTTTGAGTACTGACGGTAACTGTAGTGTTATAAATGTTTTCCTCCTTTGAAACAAAGCCATGCTGGGCAGCGTCATTCGTACAGGCTTGAGGAGACGTCGTCCCCGTACCAAAATAGGAAGAACGAATGAGAACGGTTGGCGATGGCTGTTTGCACTGAGCAGTGGCTCTTATAAGTGCCTTCTGCAGCAGTGTAGGATTGGCAATGCTTTGCCCATTGTACTGACTGACTATCGATCGGGAATGGTGTTGCTGCTGTTCGATACCATTCATAAACGAGGCTAGTGAAGAATCAGAGGCGACATTTTCGAACTGCGGTGAGGGCAGCATTACAGAGCTTTCATCCATAAAACGAAGATCTTCACTATCCATACTTATCAACGGATCGTAAGTAGCCATGATGTCTCCCATGCTGGTTGTACTCTGTGGTCTCTCCGTTTCGGAATGTGTGTCAGCTAAAAGAGGCGTTTGAAACCCGCAGGGTGGTGTAAAAATTGTAGATGTTGAGTCCTCCACTATTTTTTGTAATGCAACCGTTCTACCCGTATCGATTGCCCTTGGCTGCAATTCTAATGCCGGGGAGTGTGTATGCGCGAACGAATGTCCCAAGTCCTTCATTTCCTTCTTAACGTCCAGTTTGTGATCAACAGCAGCTGCTTGGCTAGTAGTTTCATTGATTTTAGGTAGCATCTTATGCTCAGGCTCCGCTGTTGTTGCTATTGGTTTGTTCGGCAATACTGTAGTGCGTTCTTCAGACATCGATACAGGAGGATTGCTAGCTTTGGCTGCTGTTGTGCTGTCTTTGTATCGGGATGAAAACACTGTAGCGGATGCAGCCCCTACTAATAAACCAGCGACGGAAGATCGTTTGTTAAAACCTTTTACGCACGGATCATTTTCCTGTTTGGTCGCGGCCGGATGTTCTTCGTCCGAATCAAATGCAGGGCTACTGGAACGCTCGCTTTTGTCACCTTCGACCTTTTCATCTTTCATGCTAAAATCTGTCATTACATGCGATTTGTTGCTGTTGGGAATGTTCACATATGCCATGCCGAACAATGCAGCTGATGCATGTGATGATGCATTGAAAGTTTGTTCGCTTTTCAGTAACGATGTGGACACGTTCGCAGCAGCAGCAGTTGTTGAATGCGATGCGTCTGAATGTTGAATCTGTGCAGAGGCCGATACACCACCGACGGCTCCCTCATGCTTTGGCAGTAACGGTGCAGTAGATGTGATCGGTTTATCAGCGCACAGCAAAGTGCTCTGAGTTTTGGAAATTCCTATACCCGCTGTTCGGCTGGCCATGCCCGTCATCGCACTGCTAAGTGCCACCATGGACTGCATCTTGCGCTGTTTGGCCTCACTTTTCTTCTGCATATCGTAGGCAGTCTTGTAGATGCCGCCATACAGCACAAACAATACAACCAACGTCGTCCAGTAGTACCCGATGATGAGTGCTGTGTTGAAGATGGGATCTTTTAAAAACTGCACCGCACACTGCCCAGGTAGCAGATCTCGATAGCCAACAAAGTGTTCCCAGCCAAATATGGATATGAAGAAGAGCAGTGCGGGAATAATCCAGGTGATGGTTACCATCCAGATAACTTTATTTTTCGTGCGCCAACTTCTATACTTTGCAGCTATTTTAACGGAGCAGAAACGATCGATTGTAATTAGTAGAACCGTGTACTGCGACACTAGACAGACGGTATAATCGACCGACAGCCATAGGTCGCACAGTAATGGGCCCAAATCCCAATAGCCCATCAGAACATACACCGTGTAAAAAGGCATAGATACAGTTCCTATGTGGCGTCGGAAAAAAGGAAAAGAATCCGGTAATTTTTAAAATAATCTTTTGTAGAAGCATGCTCGCTACTTACCGATTAGCATGTCCGTTGCTGCGAGCGAAGCGATAAAGTAATTGCTTGGTTGTCTGATGCTTCGATCTACAATGAATGCCAACAGTACTAATATATTGCCGCCTATAGTAAGAATTATGCAAATGGCTAAGCATATAGCAATTAACACGGTTTGCCAAAGTTTAAACGGGGGCAGCACTTGCTTCGAACTTTCGTCCCCAATGTCTATGCCGTAAGGAACGATTGTGAAATTGATTGCATTTGGATGAAAATTGGAGCTTTCGTTGCCTGCATAACCGGTGGATCCGTTGAACCAGTCCAAAAGCGTGAAGTTACCGTAGGAGAACCAGTTTCCAATGTCCCTGAAGCTACCAATGGCCGGGCTCATCTCGTCACGCGAGTTGTCAGCTGCAGTTCGAAAACCATTACCGCTTAATTTGTTAGTTGTTCCGAGCGATTTTATAAATTCAGATGTTAAAACGGGAAAACTTTTTCCCTTTGCGTCAAGATAATGGCCCAGCAAATTTAGGCATTCGGGATAGTTTAGCAGGTCTAGGTGCGAAAAGAGTTCTCCACATTTTTTTTCCTGCTTGCGCTTTAGTTTCCTGCAATGGAATCAAACAAAAAACCATGTGCAAATTGTTTAAGCAATAAATTAGCAATTTTTTTTTGCTGTAATGAATTGCAAAATTATTCACATTGAAGTTAATAAAATAAATCAAATAAATCATAAATAAAGCTTGCAACGTTTCAACGAAAATGAATGCAGTTTATTGTCATAGAAGTTTAATCGCTCGTCATAGAAGTTTAATCGTCATAGAAGAAATAAATTTTATAACTGCTCTGTTTCTAATGATATTGTTCATTGGTTTTGTGCTAATAACATCGTTATAAATCATAATTATAAAACACACTTGCTATTAATCGGGTAGTTTTCGTTTTCACTCAAGTTTATTCTGTGGATGTGAAAGTAGCAAACCGTCAATTTTTAATGTATTTTAAGTTTCATTTAGAATGAGTTGACGGGATCATTTCGGTCATGTTCGTTATAGTTTATGCATGCAAAAGGCATCACCTTTCAGTTGAAGGTACAATTAAGTCAAGAAAGTCAACTAATAACTGGTCCAATAACACAATATCGAGGCCGTTGCTATATTGTATATCGTGGAATACGTGGATCGACTAGATTCTCTTTGCGTTATGTAGTTCATTAGGAGTTTGGTAGGTCGACGATCGATTTTATACGAGGATCGAATTGCACCTTCCAAGGAAAGATTGATCATTCCACCATGGAGTATATAAACAAGTGCTTCAAAGTGAATAAACTAATAATTGTATTGTATTGCAGCTCGTGTACATTTGCATAGAAATAGACGGCACAATACGACGACAATACGTCCGAAACGCAGGTGCTATATGTATGTATTGGGGCGGCCCGGTGGTACAGGCAACAGCGGCGCCGGTCTTCAAACGGCAGGACCGGGGTTCAAATCCCATCCGGACCGTCCCCCCGTAGTGAGGACTGACTAACCAACTACATGGTATCGGCAGTCTAGTAAGCCATTTCGATGGCCGGCATGACCTTAGAGGTCATTAAGCCAAGAAGAAGATATGTATAAACAATCCAAATGACTTTTTTGCCTGTTTATATCATATAATACTGTTGTTTAGCATTTCTAACAATACTAAAATCGTATGTGTTTTACACATTTGGTTGGGTACTATGTCTGGGTATCTATATCTGGGTTATAACGCATATCGAGTGGGTTTTCTTGTCCATCGATTGACGAATAACCATTGAAACATTAAACAAGGGAAGATAGTGGAGTGTAAGATTAACCGGTTGCAATATTAAACAAACGTTTTCGTAAGCGATCCATCCATCCGTTGGTTCCACGGAGAAGCAATACAATTGCTTCCGAATTGTATAACATTCGTATCAGTGATACACTCCTCTATATACTACGGATAAATTCTCACATAAACATTACCCTACGTTAAGTTTAACAGATCAGCTTCTACATTCATTGACAAGCGTTTTGCAACATCCTCATTGAAAATCAATGATAATCAATGTTTACTTCGATGCATGAACAAAGTACTAATTGAAAAAAAAAACCAACCATTTATTCTTTCTTACAAATCGCCCTCCTCGAAAGAACTGTAGTAATCCATCAAAATCTGAAAAGGAGATGATTGACTGCTAATGCTATCATGCTTGGTCTTGCGTAACGCAGCAGAACCTTAAACTGTTTCATCGTTGGTTTAATACAGCTTGTGAACTATAAAAATATCCCCATTCATGTTGCCTTTAAACAGCAAGCAAGCACTGCTGCTGCTGCTGCTGCTTCTATTCCTATCGTGTTTAATACTGCCGGGTGGAAAAGAACCCTTGCTAGGGTGTCGCCATATTCTTAAGGAATCAAAGAAGCGGGGACGATTTACAAGAGTCTATGCGAACTGAGTGAGGTGTTTCGATTGGACAAACTTCTATTAAACCACCAGCCTTCATTATAGTCATCAACAGCATCGTCGTTACATCACCATCAGTGTTATCATTATGTTTATCTTTACGAGCGAGCGAGGACAGGATGTACACAAAAATGTAGTCTCAAGAGCGGAAATGATGATTTAAGACGTACTTCAACGAACATGAAACACTTTTTTGGAAAATATTTTCATTTAATCACTACAACCTCCAATAATGTAGCATTGATTGCTACTACAATCTACATACGACATTATTTGAAAAATCTGTGCCTTATGCTATGTAAATGTTTATTCATTTATAGTTCAATGTTTTTACTGATTTACTGTTTCAAAACTAGAAAATGGCATCAAGCATTACCAATACGATGTTATACAAAGTGTACAAATGTGTCTATATGTAATATGTAACAACATAGAATAATAACTTTACATACCAAAGGTATGTTTTGCAGTAAAGGAAAGTATAGAAAAGCAACAATCCTGCTGTTCAGAAAGAACAAACAGTTTTCATTGCTTTGCGCTGTTTTGTTGAAGCATAGTTTGGGATGCTGTGAAGTTCATATTTATGTTTTACATAACACATTAATTTTATTTAAAACTTGTAAAATACACCCAAATCTGTTATCTTGGGATAGGAAATATAAAAACCTAACAATATAACATATTATCAAAAGCGAGCCTATTCAAATGTACAAGCACGAAACACGGTTGTGCTCGGCATGAAATCAATAACTTCCTATTCTCTACACTTTGTATGATGTATTATATGCTACGGCTATAGCACGGACACTTCAGATCCAATAATCGTTGAAAGCCACCAGCGAGAAGTAAGTAACTAGACTATATTTTTCTCCTTAATGCTTTCATAAGTAGAATAAAGCAGCATAAAGAAAAAAAGTGCGAAACAAGCAAGAGTAATGGAAAGCGCTAAAGGCGAAATCGTTACATCAGAAAAGCATAAAACTATTCAAATCAGTGTTATGTGTACTGTATGGAAAAAGGAAGGCTTGCATGGCAGGGAAACACACAAGGACAACCTAAGAAAAATGTGTATTTGTGTGAAAGAGAATGAGAAAAACTCACTATATACGTTACTATACATATACACCGCAACGGTATTTACCGTGCAATGACCTACCAAAAGCAAAATGATGGAAAATCCATCTCGAACAGTGTGGCCTAGAATAAAAACAACATTCATTCATAAACGCTAGCTTTTAAAACACTCCCTGGCACTAGTTGCATAGCGGTGAGCCAGTATAACTGCTGCAAAGGCAAACAAACAACTTTACCCACACAAATGCACAATACACATTGCGGAATAAATAAAATGTGTGCCGAGTAGTTGGAGCTGTCTGTAGAATTTTAAGCTTAAAATAGTTTTAAGCAAACGTTTCAAAGTGCACCTTCTATCTTAATCAATTATGAAAGTTTTATCGATAGATGCATTTTCGGGCAGTAATTGATTGATGCAAAAGGTTTACTTTATTAGACTGTTAGTTGTTGATAAATTAGCCTTGTATTGTGTGAAGTATTGAATTTCAAAATTTTTATTTCGGAGCGCATTTAATTCTATATAGTTTCTAGACTAAAACTTTAAACATAATTCATTTCACTTTCGATTACCTTTCGATTACCATTGACTCTTATGAAAATAATACAACGATTTTCGGTGCTTGCTTGAGTACGCTTCCAGTAGGCAGACAGTAGCCCGGTTGTAAATCTTGCCTATTTATTTGCATTTTTATCATTCAAATCGTGAGTGTATTGATGGGTGTGTGTATGTGTGTATTTTTCCCCCACGTAATCTTTATCTATATTCAGCAGAATGTTATTTCTCTGAACAGTCATGATTTTAAAATTGTTGCGAACCGAGTACGAGAACCGAAACACATCTCGCTTCACACGAGACTAGTACAACCTTTAGGGGATCGATATTACTCACGGCATATCTGTTTTCCCTTATCCATCATCTTGTTCCATATATGTTCCCCTTTAATTCTAATTATGTACATCTACGGCGGGAGGACTATGCGTGTTAACTGCTGTTCAGTTACCGTGTTCGGATGAATAATTAACTCAAAATCGAGAAATCAATCTAAGCTTACTCGAGCCATCCGGTATTGACAGGAACAATTTAAATTGTTAAGTGAATTTCTTTGCACTTCGCGTAGGTTATTGCATCTCTGCATATCGTTGTTTTGTAGCGCGCTGAAATTAAAATTGGCTGTGCTAGACATTCTGCGGAATGTGCAACAGATCGATCGTTGGAATCAAATTCGGAACGACCGGTTGAGTGGTTTTCAATTATTTTTCCAAAAATGCATCCCTACCATGGTTTACTGCCACGGAGTTCATTGGCTCTAATATCAAGCGAGGATTACCGTCAAATGGAACAAACCATTAGTTTGCTGCCATCTCTGCCATCTGAGCGTATATGCCTGCAGCAATGCCTTGCATTAAGTTTAGCCCTAGACAGAGGATTCTTTATGGATTTGACACGCATAGTCTGTTATCATGCATATTACCGTTTAACGGACGGAATGAAGTCAAATGACTCCAAATCTCTATATAATCTAACGCCAACCACACATCATGACGATCACCCTGAACATCCATCTACACGTTGGTGTTTGACATGACGGATAGAGGGCAATCTTGTGTTTGGTTTGCGCTGTAACACACCGAAACAGATGATCTACAAGAATCCAAAATTGAAATAGTAGCTTTATTATCTAACACAGGCTTCATCTAACGAGACGTTGGATATCCCTGCAAGGAGACCCGTGTGAAGAAGACCTGTAGCATATTCTCTATAACATGGACACCGATTGAATGAAAATATAAACTGAGGGTAATGATAGTATTTGTCTCTGAGGTGGTTTCAAAATTTAGTGAACGCCTTTAAAGTTACCCAGGCACACCATCAATACAATTAGTGCTAACAACCACAACCATGGGTAAAACATGTTAACTCGCCCTGCAGCCTTATCTCTACATTCTCTTGCGGTTGCTATTAGATCCGATGCAACAAACTATGGTGGTGTTAGGTGAAGCGTTAAATAAAGTATTATGAAATCATCATGCACAGCGTTGGGGATGATACATTTTCCAGTTGTGGGAAATGTATAAACGTAATGGAGTTTCCAATAGGGCATGTTCGGTGGTTGAAGCGATCTGTAAATTTGCAGCCGGCGACAAAAATATCTGTCGTTTGTGTATCACGGTAGCGTCATCTAGCGATATGAGTAGGTAGCTTTCACGATAGATGAGAATGTAGACTGAACTACATCGAAATATGGAAAGAAACCTCGCCAGGTAGCGCAGCTATCGTTGTTTGATCGTCCTTATTACTGTTTAGCGACATCTAGTGGCAATCAAATGGCTTACTAGACTTGCCGATACCACTTAGTTGGATGGGACGGTCCGGATGGGATTTGAACACCGGTCCTGCCGTTTGAAGACGCTGTCGCTTACACCACCGGGGAGCCCTGTTTAAGTGCTTACGCCGATTAAATAGCATAACACTCGTTTTTGAACAATAGATATCCATCAAGCACATACCTCCTTCCAGGATATATAAGAATTGTCTCAATAGTCTTTTTTCTTATTATGCTTGCCTTTGAAGATACCTAGATCTTTCAAACACGTGTGAAAAGTTGTTCCTCTGGTATAGGCAATACACGTGCATTTTTTTTCTTAATGAGAAAATCAAAACAAAGTTCAAATAATGAATACACACCATATTAAACATAAACAAATGCAAAGTCAACTTAGTCAAAATACTCAAGATTTTGAAATTGACAGTGTTTTGAGTACCCTTCTGTGCGTATCTTTGAGACAGTGAGCGCGTATCGATCGCGTTTGCTTATTCTCACAATTGTTTGTCGTAAAAGACTGAAGGTATGAATGAACTTTGTTTCCGCTAGTGTATAGCCTTCATAATGATCATTGATAGCGAACAAGTACAGCATTAAGATACTTATAAAACCTTGTAATATAAACCTCAACCATGCTCGTTTCCGAGTCGCATGGAAAAGTTTTACATAAAGCAATAAAAACTTTGCAATATTTTAAATCATTCATCCTCATTTTATTCTTCTCTGCATTTCTTCTACGATGATTATGATAGGCGTGCTACATAATGATGTATAACAAATGAGAAGCAAACTTTCTACTAACCAGATGAACATAAATAAAAGTAGAATGTCCATCAAGTCTGACGGTAATTTCATGCATCTTTGTTGCAGATAGTAACAATTAATGTAACAATAATTAATACTTGCTTGATGATAACATCTAACATTTACTTGTGGAAGTGTTAATAAACATTATTTTGGATACATTCATATAGTCTTGACTTTGGTTTAACACGTACAACACTATCACAATCATGTGAGGTAAGAGAATGTAAGTTAGTAAATTCAATTTGAATTAAAAAGTTAACTTAATCAAACATAAAAACATAAAATTTCCTGGCTTAGTATGCAGCCAATTCTTTGTCAAAGTCAAAAGCTTTGAAGTATAGTACCGTTACAGTTTAGGTACGACATTGCTTTTTAGTTGATCCATGAGTGTGTCTCAATAGGTCAACAATTTTTTAAATACATTAAAAGTACTTAGTGGCAATACTGCTATACCTTCAAATCTCACATAAAAGCATAAAGTAGTAAGTGCTACACTCGTTAACATATTACTTGCATTTAATTTAAAACCCTAGATGCAACCGTCGAACAGCAAGACAACCACTTCAAAATCAATGAAACAGCCCTTATCATGTTATCTGCACCGTACAAATATGTGCTGTGACAACAAAAGCCATGTAATTCATCGTTAATATATTTTGCAGCTTGTCGCCACATTATATCATGATACGTTTTTCGTTGATTGCTGCACCGTATCGTACAGTGACTACAAGCACGTACGAAGCTCTAGACTACACAGAGCAAAGGACACAGTTAGTTTGCTAGTTGAAGCTGAACCACATTTTGTATCATTCCCAACTTTTCCATTTTAAGCGTAAACACAAATTTATAAATAATACAAAACTATGGTTAAAGAAAAACGATTTCAACTAGTCTTGTAAAAATTGTATTCATCCAGGTTTAAAAATGCATGTAAACAAAACATATAAAAAAGGACAATATGGCGGCAAGCTGTAATGATATAAAATAAATTTATATATAAACAAATAAATAAATAAAATAAAATAAATTTGGCGGCCCGGTGGTGTAGGCGACAGCGGCGCCGGTCTTCAAACGGCAGGACCGGGGTTCGAATCCAACCCGGACCGTCCCCCGGCAGTGAAAACTGACTTACCTCACTACGTGGTATTCATAAGTCAATGCGGCTAGGCCGTTCTTACGAAAAAATAAAATAAATAAATATATAAATAAATAAATTGAAATTTATAATACTCCATTTCAATTGTTTGCAACGGAGCACATAGTAATGAGCTCAATGTAAACAGATTTTTCCGTAAGAACGGCCTGGCCGTATTGCTTGCCTTATGAATACCACGTAGTGAGGCTCGTCAGTCCTCACTACGAGGGGACAGAAAATTTATCTCAAAACCAAT